>NW_027272222.1:0-529824 GCF_040938485.1 Diadema antillarum
GTGCCGTTCTTCGAATTTCCAAGGAGAAATCAGAAAGAGGTAAGTTCAATTCATTATTGTTTATTATTATCGCACAACTAAACTATGTTCTGATGGTGTAAATGTGAGTGTGACTGTGACTGCCTGTGAGTGTGACTCTGTCAGTCTGTGATTGAGTGTGAGCAGTTGTGAGCAGTTGCTTCTCCATGAGTCCAGTCCTGTGTGTCACTGTGAGCTCGTATTGGTTTTACCTAAAATTTAACAAGAATTTCTTGATATTCCATAACCCCAGGGGGCTCCAACGCTTACGCATTGATGCCCCAGGTACAACTAACCAAAATCTTCCTTGCCCATGGCATTAGCATGATCAGGTCTAGTTTGGTCGGTCGCATCGTCCAAAAGACGCCCAGACACCTCTCTAGCTAAACCCCTGCCCCCCCCCCCCCCCCCCATCCTCTCTTTTTTTCTGGTGAAACTTTACAAGGGCCATGGAATGTATAAGCACTCAGACTACCCTTGTAAAAATATATGGAAGATGAAAGTCACACATGTACATCCAGTTCCCTTTACTTGCAGTGATTTTTTTCCCTCTATCTCTGTGAAACATAGTTGTGACAGGCAACACTATACGGTACATGTATTAACTCAATGATATTTATTATATGCATTCAATTTCAGAAGACCACCACAGCTGATATGTCATCCAAACTTCCTGCACACTCTGCTGACGTCGAGCCACTGCATGTTGCTGATGCAAGTGCTTCAGTTAAGGTGAGGGTAACAGAAGTTAAAACTACATTTGTTTACTGCAAAAACAGTTAATTTATGGTCATCACTTTCCATGATCATTGTTTGTCAAGTCACTGACTCAAGATTTTGTTGAATAGATCACCAATTCTTGTCTGTATACATGTACATGTACCTATCCCAGACAACACCGTTCTGGCCTACCATGCTGGCCTTAAGTGTGAGAAGAATTTATGATAGATTTCTTTTAATACGTTTCAGTAGTTGGATTTTTGCAGTGCATTACAGCTGTATATAAGATCTGTTGATTGTAAAGGTGAATTTCATTCTTTGTAATTGAAGACACCTGTTAATATATATATTTTTTTGATAGTACATATTTGATTGGTGTAAAATTTGTCAGATTTTCATTACCAAATTGGATTTAAACAGTGATTTTTGGAAACATAAGTCTTTAAAGTGTAATTCAGTCTTGGCATTTAGATGATTTACAGGAAAGTAGAAAATAGATCAGGATGGTGAAAGTCAAAAGAAAATCAGACAAGGAGTAAGAAAGTTATGGATGTTTGAAAAATGATGTCACTTAATCTTTGCGAATGGTGAGCTGATTGTGACATATTGCCGGTGGGGGGGGGGGGGGGGGGGGCGGGGGGGGGGGGGGGCTGCAATACGTAAAACTGACTGCACATGTAGATACCACATTTTTATAGGTCCCTTGTAAAAGGAAAACAAAGGTCAGAAGAACATGTTTTTTTAAAATGTGGGATATATGGATTAACTGGGTGTCAGTAGTGTTTAAAAACCTGCATTAATCAATTGCTCTTTATTTCAGATGGGAATGACGTCTGATGTCCGTCTTCCAGCCGACCGCGCAGATGTAATTAATGCTATCAATGCAGCAGACTGCCCCTGATGCAGAGCCTGAAAAGATTGTTTGTT
This sequence comes from Diadema antillarum, assembly GCF_040938485.1. NCBI lineage: Eukaryota > Metazoa > Echinodermata > Echinoidea > Diadematoida > Diadematidae > Diadema > Diadema antillarum. Next base: position 1,666 of record NW_027272222.1, read on the forward strand.
ATCACTGTGGGAGCAGAGTCCCCATCGTCAGATTAGCGGATGCTTCAATAAGTGAGTTTAAGACTAGATTATGCAGTTTAACCGCAATTTTACAACATTAGCATATAAGCTTTTAGAAGTCTTCACATAATATTAGAATAACGGAATATTAATGGAATAGGCTAACTCATATTATTGTATTCTATTGAGGGAGCAATATATACATGTACATGTTACGAAGATATGAACCTACACTATTGTAACTTGTTCACAGGCATGGAAAAAAAAAGAATATCGTTAAAAAAATAGGAAATTCAAAATGTCAAAGAATTGAAAAGAAATGAAAAGCATCCATGCAAAATAATGGAATAACATCACAGTATTTTTGTGACATTAGAAAGTAATTTCTGCAAATAACCCTTTCCTTTTCTCTGATTTTCTTCAAACATAATTTTATCAGCTTTCCTGCTTTCATTACAATCAAATTTTCCAGCTTGTCCTGAACGTGTATGAATTTATATGATGCAGTCCTCAGTTTGATCACAGCAGAAAAAAAAAAAGTTGTGATATGGTTAATTTTATCAATACTAAAGCGTGATAAATTTCAGACATGGTTTCCATAAACAAGTAATTAGCAAAAAAAAAAAAGAAATGAGGGAGACTTGTATGGTTACCAGTATCAGTACTAAACCATGATGGATTGTTAGTCATTGTTTCCAGATATGAGTAATGAGACTATAACTTGACAACTGATAATAATTCCATAGCTTGTAACAATAACTTAATTGACAAATATGTAGTTTGTACTCATTTCTTTTTTCTTTTTTTGTGTGTTATGTTTAGACAGATGATGAAACTACGGTTGACGAGCCCTCCTCTCAAACTTACCCAACGCAGACTGAGACAGGTTCACAGACAGAAGATTCTTCATTTGATACGTCACTCTCCTCAGATTCATTGGATTCATCGGACACTGACGACATCTCCTCCTTTACAGCCTCATTCTGCGATGGATCTCCAATCAAGACACCAACAGCAAGCACACCAGCAGCAAGCACACCTGTTTGGTCACCCAACACATCCTTCAGTGAGAGCGACGCGAGCTTCCTCTCTCAAGCAGAAGCAAACTACAGCCCAGTCCATGACAGGAAATATGTCATTTTCAAGGCTTCCCTCATGACCCTCCTTTCTATATAAGATGTGATGAATGTGGCTCTGTTGCAGATCCTGACCAGGCAGTTTGGAGAGAGGAAGGGAGTCTTCTGATAGTTGACATTATATGCATTTCAGGACATACGATAATGAAGTGGCACTCCCAGCCGTTGGAGGGGAAGATGGGGGCAGGAAATATCCAGCTTGCTGCCGCGAGCCTCTTCTCTGGGAATCTGTTTCGGTCTACCCAGAGCTTGTTTGAACTCTCCAAATATTGTACAGATTAATTCTTCTTATGGGCTTCCAAATCTTGGGTTTGGAGAACTCCACCCTTTCTGGACAGTGCAGTTTTTTTTTTTCATAATAGGGCCTACAGTGGAACCTCGTTATATAACGAGGTCCTTGGGACCATAGAAATTACATCTTTATATCGAAACATTGTTATATCAGGGCCAGAATACTATAGAAGACAAAGAGATTGGACCAGGAAAATTACCTTGTAACGAGAGTTTGTGTTATCAGTGTTCTTTATAATGAGGTTCCACTGTACTTAGCCTTACAATTATTTTACAACATGTATAGAATTCCGGTGCAATGTTCATGGATACCTTTGATATAAAAATCAAGTATGTTTATGACTGTACACCTCTAGGTTTGAAACATTTTGTTCATGAAGTATTGTAAATTATTGCATCTCCTGTGGATATTCATTGTTTTGTATGGTATTTTCGAAATCGGTAAAAAATGGGAAAATTATATCTAGTTGTGTATTCATTTGTATTCTTTTGTCAGATCTTCAAAGTTCTATTTTTGTATTCTACCCTATTCCTCATCTCGCATCTGCATGTCTAGTGATGAAGTATGGTCACAAAATCTGGATTCTTTGAAAGTGTACATGAGTGTCGAGGTGGTATATCAACATGTAGACATGGTTTGCTGTGACTGATGTTGATGCACATCACTGTGTGAGAGCTTTCTGAAAATAAAACTGATGAAAAAAAAGAGTGCGATATTCACATCACCATTTAGTTAGTGAATAAAAGGGATGTAATGGTTTTTTTTTAATCATTATATTGCATTGTTATTATTAATTTCCGTTAACAATTTTTAGTCAATGGAAGTCACTAAATTCACTGGGGAAGGGGAAAGCAGGGCTGCAGCCCCTAATCATCGATTTCGATTTCGATTTTGACCAGTTATCATTACATGTAATTACTGTGTTATCACCATGTATATTGTTTGTTTTCTGCACATTGTTCACAAGGTAAAAGAACTTGTCTGGTTTCTGTTGTAATGTTCATAAATGAGAAGTATGAAAATAAATGAATTGAATTGAATTACTGCAATCGTCGGTATCGCATCATTGCATCTAGCACACGTATAGGCAGCGAGATGTTTTTTTGTTTGTTTGTTTTTTTTAAACAAAATTCATAGGTAGTTTGTATTATTAAATTTCAAAATTAAATAGCATAAAAGGTCGAATTTTCACCCATGCTCTCAATTAAGTACTGGTAAGTTCTATTAATAAGACAAAGTAAAAAAATTATTCTTAGTTTATCGTCCATGACCGCATCATTTTGGGGCGTTCTCCAGTATATTGTATTTTTTTTTTTTTTTTTTTTTGTTCAAAAATGGTGGGGATACTGCAAAAACATCTGGACAATGAGGAATGAAAACTATTTTATTTTTTAGCCTCCTATGTGAATATATATGAAAAGTATCGGATCACAAAACACATCCCCCCCCCCCCATTTTTTTACAGACGAGAAACTAGCAATCAATTTTGCTTGGCCTTTGGGAAACAAACATTTCCCAGCTAAATTGTGCCCAGGATGTTTTTGTCGATTTCAAAAAAGAAAGAAAGAAAGAAAAGGGGAAAAAAGAGGACAAGCCAAGAAATTTCAACATAGAAAAAAAAAACCAGTCCCCCTCTTTTTTTTGCTAACTCCCAACCCTTTCTCCAAACAAAAACAAAAAAACAAAACAAAAAAAACCAAACAACAAACAAAACACCCAGCATATAACAAGGCTCAACTCTATACATGTACAGTGCACTCCCGTTATAACGAAATGCTCGGGACCGGCAGTTTTCTTTCGTTATAACGAAATTTCATTATAACCGAACAAATACAATATATAACGAACACAAGGAAACCATGTATATATATCATATTCTGTTTGCTGAATACTCATCATACACTGGAAAGCTATATGAAATGGGATGGGATAACCGTATCACAATAGTAAACGCAAGTTCCCCTCAGAAACTGTGCGTGACACAAAGAGCGAACACGGAGTGGTGTGAAGCGTTCACCCATGCAGAGACGCTATAAATGCTTGTTCCGCTACGTATTTTCTAAAGCAATTCGCATTTCGTTGTAACAGAGCACATTTCTTTTGTTTTTCTTTGTCTGTGGCTCTCGGAAAAGACTTCGTTATAACGGAAATTTCGCTATAACCGTGTTCGTTATAAGCGAATTTTTTACCATAGACTTTAATGGTGATAATTTTGGGACCAGAAGATTTACTTCGTTATAACAAAAATTTCGTTACAACCGTGTTCGTTATAACGGGAGTGCACTGTACAACTGTATGTAGTACAGGCTTCACTGTGACCTAACTAGGCCGGCTCACTGATGAGCTGTATGCCTATCCAGTTCGTCGTCAGCTACAACTCGAACTTGGGAGTTACAGGTGAACTTTTTCTGCGTACAAGCAAATATCTTTCACTTGACCCTCAGTGCTACTATAAGAATCCTGCAGAAATGAAAGCAATATACTAATGAGTTATAAATTCTACAATCACGCAAAATACAGCGACTTCAAATATGAAATCAATCGGCGCCGCTGCACAACTAGCAGCATGTTCATATGTAGTCGACAGGCGACACATCAGACGCCGACGCCACATACAAATACGATTCCAATGGGAAGCGCACATCACACGCAACAACAATGGGAGCACGTACGTGCACACGCCCCGACTCCTTTCTCCAACAGCTGCCCGCTGAAACGATATTCATGGCTATCGTTACTTCAAAAGGCGATTGGTGATCGCTTCACCGTATGAGCTAGTCTTCGTACAAGTCGTCTTTAGATTTATTATGGGAAATGTTCAGTTTTAGAAATTCAATATTTTAAAAAAGAAAAAACTTTTTAACGTTATGGATTGTTTAGGGGGGGGGGTTGTTATTAGGTATATTACCCACTAGCAAAGTAATTTTTTTGGCCTCAGGTACCCTTTAAAACTCTTATCTAAATAACTGAAAAATAAGAAATTTTCACCCCTCAGGGCACTTACACTTATAAGTACATTTAGTGTAAAGATGTTAGCCTCGCGTCCTTCAACGAGTGTGCCCCCTGAAACATACCTTTAGTAAACCCTTTCATTTTTTCTTTTCTTCTAAGCTTTCTAGCAATATAAGAATTCTTTTCATTGTTCAAACAATGCAGTCACGTTTAAGCTTTTAATGAATACATTTCAGACTAAAACCGAATGGCAAAGTGAAAGTGGCTCACCAATGCATGCAGGCGCTGACCTAGCCTATGCAAGAATCGCACCCAGTGGCTCATCCGCATTATGAAATCTTAGAGGTAATGGCTAATCCCAAGATGGTGAACGAGTAACACTTTAGTGACTTTACACTGTACCATGAACATTTCCAACAGTTTTGGCTCATTAATAATGGATTATCATTAGAAGCAGCTATCAACGTGTATTGTTTCACGGAAGGCTGTAGTCTGGAGTCATATTCAAGCACTTTTTCTTTAGATTTGCTACGAAAAAACTAAAGTTTGTTCGCAGTAGAGTATCAATGAGTATCAATCAGTATCAATGATGTGAATAAAGAATTAAAGATAATGTAATCAGCTTGGAACAAACCGCATTCGAACTGACACCTCCAATACACCAAATTGTATCACTTAGATTTCTTCAGTTATGTTCGTGGTATAGGCCTTCTGCTCAGCAAACAGCTATGGGCTCTGACTTGTGTATACATGTACACGTCTAGTGCAAGCAACGGTCCTTTTGGCGGGAAAGGATTTGATATAGGACACCAATCAACGTAATATGAAATAAAGCTTTGATAAATAGAGAAGCAGGTTCGTTGGTTCACCCTAGTATTGGTTCATCCCAGCATTTGTAATCTTCAAAATGCTCACATCACTATTTGATTTTCAACAATCTCATTGACATGGTACAGAATCATGCGGCAAAATACATCTTCATGTGCCTGATCATGTCACCCCCTTGCTGAAGCAGCCCCTTGCTGAAGCAGCTACATTGGCTACCAGTCGCAGAATGCATTGCTTTCAAAATCTTGACAATTGTGTACATGTGTCTTTATCTTAGATCTCTTATCATCCCATATTATAAAATGGTCTTTAAAATCTCTGCAATCTGATTAGTCAGTTGTCATGCATTGATTTTTACTGATCCACACTGAGCCATGCATCCGGTAAAATCCGAACGCACGGCTCAAGTCTTTTACAGTGTTGTAGGTGTACTGGACGCATGATAGGGGAAATGGTTGTATTTCATAAATTTACAGCCCCATTTTATAACACAAATGATGCACAGGCCTATTTCGTGGATCGGTGAGAATTGGATGCTCTTGTTTAACTTTGGAACAGTCTAAAACCCGCTCGCTGCGCTTATGGGTTTAAACAGTTCCAAAGCTTGCGCATCCAATTATCACCGATCCACTCTGTCCTGTGCATCATTTGTATACTACATGTACAGTATTCTGCTTGATCTGGACTACGTTCAAGTGCAGATAGCACCTTACTCCATGTACCCAAAACCAACAGCAGATCAGGAAAGTGGGGGACAATACTTTTGAGATGGCTTTTCCACGAATGTGGAATGATCTACCTACCATGGTTCATCCGCATTTCCCCTTGTCTTAATGTCTTCAAGAAGAATCTTAAGACTTTTCTTTTTAATGCCAATCTGTGACTGAATTTTGTTGTAAAGTGCTGTGAAACCAGTCATTGATTGTGTGAGAGCACCATATAAATGATCTTATTGTATTGTATTGTATTGTATTGTATTGTATTGTATTGTATTGTATTGATACAAGCAATGGTTAAAGCAATAGAAACATGACTTCCACAATAACTTGATGTTGACAGTGAGAGAAATGTGCTAAAATGCTAAAAGGAAAGAGAGTAAACTTGTGCCAAAATAATTCATCAGACAGTGCTCATCAGTCACGAAGGGATATTTTAACCTTAGCACTACTTGCAAGTGATAGCTACATTGCTCAAAGAATAATACATATTTAGCTAATCTGAAGCGCACATCACTTGTGACATACATGTACCTATGTTCATAAGAAACAAAATTTATGATGATTCTGAGCTCTCATTCTCATCGTTTGCACAAATACATGTGTATAAATAAATGTTTCTGAATGGATATTGCATGACAAATGTGACTTCTGTTATTTTGAGTCACTTACTAGCGTAATACAAAATTTAATTGAAAATCTAACATTCCGAAGCGCTCACTCACTCTGCCTATACTTAGTAAAATGAATAGTTTTCATAAGCTATGATCATAATCCTTCGCAGTGTTTTTTTTTGTTGTTGTTATGTTTAATTCCCGAAAAATTTGTTTTTAAATGCACTATAAACACCCCCACTTGGTCATAAACTGCGTGTAAATTGCATTGACGGGGAGGGGGGCAGGAATAGGGGTGATTAGTAATGTGAGTCAGACCCAATATAGAATCATTGCAAACAACATCCTGCTATAACTATTTTGTCTTTGTTTTGGCCTGAAAGATAAACATTGAACAGACATTTGTGGATCATAAACTTAGAAAAGCAAAAGGATTAATATGTCTCTTCAGGACAAAAATTAAACCATGTGTCCCAAGAAAAAATATGAAATAATCTTGTATGCCTACGGGTGGAGACAACTAGTATGAGGCCACATGTTTGAGTTGGTGAGACTTGAGAGCTTTCTGGCAGAACAATTATGCCTCATGCTCAGCATAACTTTTATAGGGGAAGGGAAACCATGAGCTCTGCAAGTTTTTTTATGCCTCCGCCACAAAGTGTCGCTGGAAGCATTATGTTTTCGGGTTGTCCATCCTTGCGTCTGTCCCTCCGTCCTTCCGTCCATAATAGGGAGTTTTTGCAAACTCAGCACGGACGGCAAATCCACAGTCCGTGCGCAAAATCGAGCAGTTACTATAGTAACATCGATGTGACCGCTCAGGCCCTGAAATCTAGAACTGTTCTAAGCAAAACTCTTGTCCGTCCAGATTGAGACCGCGAGTGCGTGAGCAGCCAATCAGCGAGCACCGTTCCTCCAGAGAAGGTCGCTTGCACAGGTGTTATCAATCACTGACCCAAGGGCGGCAGGCATGAATACTTTCTTTGGACAGGCAGCACAGTATCCACCGATCATTACTGGAAGTAAAGCTTCTGGTTGCTGTGTATGGGTTGCATAATATGATGAAAAATAAACTCTACATCATCTATAACGTCGAAATAAGTTGGGAGAAGTGTATTTTGCGCTGAATGTAAATATTACAGCTTACAGTTACAGCAATTTAGTCTGCAATGGTCTCCGGAACCACAGATTTGTCAGAAACATGGATCATTAGTCTGTCAGATTTAGAAGAACATTTGAAAATAGCGAAGTAGAACATGATAATTTACAACCACTATTGCTTAGTATTGCATGAATGGCTTTTAGACATTAGCTGTGATCTGACTTGCTGTGGGAGAAGGATCCCTGGGCAATTACTTTCCGTACCTGCATTCGCGTTCACCGAAATGAGAAACTGCTTTTTGTAACGACGGCAGTCTGTCTACGACGGACGCAAATCTGATACTACCCGCGTCGAAGGTTCGTCCGTCGCTGAGCGAAAACTCGCTATTTTATCAATTTTGTGGACAGCGTAACTAAAAAACATTTCAGGTATCCTTATGACACTTGGCATGTATATGTATGAGTGCACGAGCAAAGTTGTGCCTGTCAAGTTTTGGTGCACATGCTGAAGACCAAAGGTCAAGGTCAAATGCTCAAAATGTCACTATTTTCCCCATATCAATGAAATGCCTGAAGGTCTTTTCTTGAAACTTAGAGTATACAGTCATGTTCTACCCAATAATGATTTTCTAGAGAGAGTTTGGGCCATGAGGTCAAGTGAAAATGTTTAAATTTAACTTTTTTTATGCCTCCGCCAAGAAGTGTCGCAGGAGGCATTATGTTTTCGGGTTGTCTGTCCGTCCGTCCTTCCATCCGTCCGTCCGTCTATCTGTCCGTCCTGTCCGTAATCAATTTTTGTGGACAGCGTAACTAAAAAACTGTTTGAGGGATCCTAATGAAACTTGGCATGTATATGTATGTGTGGGCGAAGTTGTGCCTATCAACTTTTGGTCGCATGTGCTCAAGGTCAAATGCTCAAAATTTCACTATTTCCCCCATATCTATGCAATGCATGAAGGTATTTTCTTGAAACTTAATGTATACCTGAACTACCAAATAAAGATTCTCCAGAGAGGTTTGGGTCGTGAGGTCAAAGGTCAGTGAAAATGTTAAAATTTCACTTTTTTTCTCCATATCTCACAAATGGTTCAAGGTATCTTCATGGATCTTGGTACATATTATGCATGTACGGACAGCAGTGATTTACTAGGGAATTTAGGGGTCATGGGTCAAAGGTCAGGGTCAACTCTTCAAAATTTCACTATTTCCCTTTTACCTATGCAATGCCTGCAGGATTTTTCTTGAAACTTAGTGTATGCATGTATTACCCAATAGAGATTCTCTTGAAAGTTTCTTGCCAAAAGCTCAAAGGACGAGTGAAAGGGCTAAATTTCACTTCTTCGTTCAACTTATAAAAGGGTAAAAAATCAAGTAAAAATCCTCAAATCCCCAAATACCTGCACTCTTAAACAATATACTTATAGTCATTCATCCAATTCAACCTAGTTCAAGGAAAGTGAACATGCAACACATTTGTGACAAACCTGTCATTTTAATATTTTGTTAATAATGTGAAACTGTCATCACACATTGTCAAGACACTGTACTATAAACCTATTAGGAGAACCATGCATTATGGCGGAGGCATTCACTGTAGTGACATAGTCTTCATATGCAGAAATGGTTTGAGGTATCTTCATGGAACTTGGTGCATATGCATGTACTGACTGTCTAGGGCAATTTTGGGTCAGGGGTCAAAGGTCAAGGTTAATTCCTTCAAACTGTCACTATTTCCCTCATATCTATGCAATGCTTCCAGGATTTTTCTTGAAACTTTAATAGTGTATACATTCCCAGAGATTCTCTGGGAAAGTTTCTTCATAGAACATCACTGAATACCTTCGGCATTAAAACATAACCGATGCTTTAAAAAAAACACCAAACATCTGCATGTTAAGACATCTACTGCATATGTGGACAAAATAAAAATTTGTTTTATGGCTAATTGAAGAATGCATGTAGTCTATTTATGTGTTGCTATTTATCCTCAAAGCTGTCACATACTCCCAGTCAAACACTCATGGTCATTTCATGCACCCGTTAAATGTGGGCATTTAAATCTTATCCATCGATTGACATAAATGAATAAGACTTCTTATTTTCTTTTCTGTCTTCCTCTGCCTTTGCCGCTCTCATTCTCTCTTCCTCTCTCTCTCTCTCTCCCTCTCCCTCTCTCTCTCTCTCTATCTATTTCTTTCTCCAACTATCTCTATCTCTCTCTCTTTCTATCTCAGCTTTCATTTTTTTATTTCTCCCCCACATTTTATTGTTTCTGAACTTCGGGCTCTCTTCTTGACAGACCAGTGTTGTACCACCACTGAAGGATAACTGACGGATAAAATGCGATTCATACATTTGGATACAGACATCATTAGATTAGAAGACTATAAATCTACTTATTGATGATACTCATAGTCAAATCTAAGCCTTTGCCGTGTGTCCTTTGTCTGCGTGTGAGGATATGCACACAGTGCACACTTCAAGGGAGTTAGGCCAAAAAAGAAGCGAACTTGTGAGTGCAAAATGGGTTGTTACTCGTAAGGTCGCAAAACGTTGCAGGCAAATTTGGTGTCGATCTAAAAAGCATGGACTGTAAGAATGGCCATCATGGTTTATCCAGCGCAGAAAACGACGGTAATGTCGACCATCTTTGTGCATGAGAGAAAAATACTGCTTTTGCACCATTATCTTTGTGTTTCATCTTAAATCACTTTCGACAAAAATAAGAATTTGACTGTAAACTCTGTGATTGCTTAAAATAACTATTTTCAATCAACAATGCTTAAAGGGGCATTCCAGACGATTTTCATATTTTTACATCATGTAGTACTAAATCAACAGGTCCACGTAGAGATTTGTGGAATTTATTGTGGTTCTTAAGCAGAGAAACAATACTTTGAAAAAACTTGAACAAATAAGCCAGTTCGTAATTAGCTCATGGGCACGTTGGTACAAATGACCTTTCTTTTTTCTCAATAGGTTAGGCACTTTAATCGTTTTCAAAGAGACATTATTCGTACCGGGAAGCTTACCAGACGTAAAAATTCATGGAATTCGTGTTCAAATGATAAATGAACTTGCATAGACCAGGTGACCAGAATGGTCCGTCAATCAGCCATCGGGGAAGCATCCATTTCATCGTTTTGCTTTGAATGCATTAAAAGAACGGTTTTATTCATATTGCCAAATACCAGGTTTGCTGTCAGGTGGATGTACTGGCAAGCAACATTTACAAGGATGACATGAATAATCATTATATGACAGATGCTTACAGTGAATTTAAAAACCGATGTGCCTCTTGGTACAAATGACCTTTTTCTGCTCATGCGCAAAGTGGAATTACGAACTGGCTTATTACACTGAACAAGGATGATGACAAAGAGGCACACATATTTAAGAAATGTAGCAGTGTAATTCATTACAATACATTCACCTGTGTATAATCTATGCATGCCTACTTCTTTTGTTCTGCTTCCTTGAGCCCCAACTCATGCATTCTTATGGTGACCCTGCCATGTCATCATTCTTGTTCATTGCAGTTTGTTATAAATTTCGAAAAAAATCTTATTCTTCATCCCAATTATCATAAATTCTGAAACTCTGTCCTCATTATAACTAATTTATAGTTGCTAAAATGTAAAAATCTGAAAATCATCCGGAGGTCTCCTTTAATTTGAAGTGGATTGAACAACCCATTTGGCAAAAAATAAAAATTTTAATTAATGGGAGCTTGCATTTTACATGTTGTGTACCTGGTAGTCACAATTTTGTGTCTTACCCCCCCCCCCCCCCCCAAAAAAAAAAAAAAATACCCACTTAAAATCAATTTCAAGAAATAAACTTGAAATAGCTCAAGTATTTTCACTGAACTTGAATTGAATGACAACCTTGTTAAATCTTTATTATGTTCCTTTTAAGATTTATGATCGCAGCCAGTACAGCAAGAAAGGAATTCATACAGCACTCCAGGGAAATAGCAAGTCCTTACACCTGTACCCGTGCAGCCCAAGAATGATCCCCCAGGGCCTCAACCCTGCCCCTCACAAGATGAACATCGTGGTAGAGCAGTATCTGAGGCACAGCAAGAGCAAGCAACTAGCAGCAGCAAAAGCATCAAGCAGACAGAAGTCCAGCCCTGATATCACAAAGTACTTGAAAGGAGGTTCGTAAGAACTGATGTTAAGAATACATACTATTTTTTAATCACCCATGTACAAAGATCAGCTGTGCTAATATATCCATTTTAGGGTGGTGTATTATGCTCCTCTGTTAGGACTACATTCACACTTCAAATTATTGCATGAATAAAAACTTAATGTTCAGAGAGTTTATTACCTCCAAACAGGGACTTAAATTGTACATGTTCGTATTCTTCTTGAAAACAGGTAGCATCCCTAGGGGGATAGGATCTCAATTTGTTCAAATGGGCACCAAGCCCCACCTGGGGGGCCTCCAGGGGGCCGAAACACCCCAAAATTAAGGTATCTTTAAAAATCTTCTTCTCTAGAACCACAAGTGATAAAGCAAAGTTACTATGAGTTCGTACATTGATGACTGTGGTTCCAGGTTTGTTCATTGCAGATCCAGGGCTCCCCCCACCCTTTGGAGTCGGGGATGGGGGGTCCTAAATTGTACATTTTCATCTTCTTGCTGAAAACAACAATGGACTTTCACCAAACTTGGCAAGTAGCATTCCTAGGGGGATAGGATCTCAAAGTGTTTAAATAGGCACCATGCTTTCCTTTGGGGCCCCTAGGGCCCAAACCTCCTAAATCAAGGAATATTCAATAATATTCTTCCCTAGAATCAGAGGTGATAGAGCTTTAAGTCTTTTTTTCCAAACTGCATAGTCCAACATTCCATTAAGTACAGTATACTTGGCAGGTATCTTTACCAGTGTAATAGAATATGCAAATGGACACCATGCCCCCAGCTCTCAAAGCTGCCCCCCTTCCCCCCCCCCCCCCCCCAAGTTTCCAATGTTCTCAGGTAAGAGTCTGCAAGAGTGCATGGAAGGTGAACTTGCGATACTCAGGTGAGAGACCCCCGGGTCTCTTGTATTGGGAGAGTGGGCTATTTACAGCATGCCTGTATTAGTGGAAATTACTGATCTCTGTGGAGGAACAAGATCAGTGGTGGAAAAACCTGCTTGGCGGAGGTTTGCGCTCTCAGAGTGCTTTTCTAGTTACATGTAGTAATGGTGTTATCAATATAATCCCTTAGATAAATCGTGCAGTTCCATGTAAAAGTTTGAATGTGATTCCAACTGATTTTAACGTCCGCTGGATCACAAGTTCCATATACTGTAAAGTTCCGTGTATGAGACACACTATTTTTTCGTCGGAAAACATTGAAAATCGGGGGTGCGTCGTATACACGGGTACAGTCGAATCACGGAAAAAAATCTGTCATGTACACCCAATTTTATAAGGCCAACTTGGGGCCATGTATGCCCATCGATGTTGGAAGGTAAGCAATCACTAAAACTTACGGATAAATGAGCGATCTTTCAATCTGGACACACACAAAAGCTGCAAATACGAGATAAACTTACATCGGCCTTGTGCAGTAATGATGTATCAATCTGGCCATAGACAACAGCTGTAACAGCACTGCTGTATGCTACCGATGTCAGTCTGCCAAGCTACCAACAGCCAACCTAGTAGCTGGAATACGCGATGTACAGGTATCATTACTAAATTACCGATATCGTAAAACTTATCACTGTACTAGTATCAATATGGCCATAGACAAAAGCTGTAAAATACGGAGTACGATCGACACTATGTCACCGTAAATATGAACGATGTGTGAAGCATGCATGCATATCCATGTCGTTCGTTTGCTCTTCATTTCACGAGGCCAGCTAGGATAGCATAGCTACACTGTAGCTATAGCTAGCTAGCTAGCTAGCAAGCCTTTGGCAAAGGCAGCAGCTGCAGAGAGGCTTTTGCAATGGACTCGCGTGCACACAGCGATCGGATCGGAGCGCGCTTGCTCTTTGCGCGCTGTGTGTGCAAGTCCATTGCTCTCTGTGTGCGTGTGCTGAAATTATAGCGAGCTGCCTTTTACAAAAGGCTAGCACTGTGCATACAAGCATGGTACAAGAGACACACATGTTACTGGTAATCCCTCCGGGCGAAGCAACAGTGAGTGTAATTACCGTACGCACCGTACGTCTCGCCGTATGATCCCTCTGCTACACTTGTTGATGTTTTTCTTATTTTTCGTAATGAACCTTCCAGTCTGACATGCGTCAATATGCGCGACACCCTCTGCTATGTATGACAGCAAAGATTGTACTGTAAACTCATGAGTACGATATGCATGACACATGTACCACGATTGAAAGGCGAAACAATAGCAAGTGAGTACCGAGACAAGTCTCATATCTTGCGTCATCCATATTTTGCCGATGTCCAATGAATACCGTTAAAAGAAAGTATAAAAGGAAACAGAAAATAGAGCAAATACGTGCTGCATTCTAGGAAAATTTTGAGCTGAAGTAATATGTATGACACACGCACTATTTGCGTGGAAATGTTCGTGTTGTTGTTTTTTTTTATTTTAGGTCCGAAAGTAGGGGTGCGTCTTATACACGGGTGCGTCTTATACACGGAACTTTACGGTAGTCCCTGGAAAATGTCTGAAAAATGATGCCCAATGCACAGATCAAAATCAGTGGGCACAGGTAATGATATTCCAATATAGAAAATCCACTCTGATACATGTAGAATCCAAATGTTTGATGACCACGTCCAGTCAATTTGCGACTAATGATCCAACAAGTGACTATTCAGCAAGACACAGTGTCATTGTAGCAATGTCCACGTGAATTATAATGATCCAGGCACAAATGTAGGTGAATCAACTCTCCATGAAATATAACAGGACAGCAGGTAGTAATGGAATGACAAACCACTTCAGAGCCAGATGTGCAGTTACTCGCAGAGCAAAGGTGTTGGAGGTAGTCTCCTTAACTAGGCAATTTCTGTGGCTTATATACGTTCCATCAACCATGGACCTGCTATGTATATATGGACTATGAACAGAGCTCTTTCTTTAATCCATCTTCACTGCTGCAACCTAATTATGTGCATCTGGATGAATACATTCAGATGGACAATGATGATCGCATAATTGAGCATTGTCAATGACAAAAGAATTATTTCCTTCGTCTCCATCTTATTTGGCTGAGGTGCTTTTTCAGACTCGACTTTCTTTGAATAAACACTAATGATGGGGAGCAGCAAACTTTAAAACAAATGTAGTAATATCTGAAGGGGACACTTGTGGACATGCATGTAACATTGTTAGATGGTAAGATATACATCTCGTCTATCGTTACTGTCTATGTTTACTCTGAAACAATGTGCAAAAATGGGAAAAATTAGATTACAAAGCACACTCGGCCTGCCAAAATATTTGCTTTTTCTCGTTAAGTAAGTGCATTTCACAAATGAAATTGACCGAGCGATGATTTCCCAATATGTACACAACAACAGCACATACAGTTATACATTCTTATTGATTTGAGAGAGTTATTATCTTCTGCGCATTTAGGCTTTAGATTTCTCAAAGGGCTGTCTTGTTTTTATCCGGGCTGGCTTTCGGCTGTCCTGATGAGATCAAAGCAGGAAAGCATGCTTAAGATAGTATTCAGTCGGACCGCAACACCCTGAAAAGCCTTTGCATTTATCGTACGCGTATGCATGGACCTCGCGGACATGAATACGTAATGAGCTGGAGGACCACATTTTTAGAGTCCCTGTAAATCTAAACGACATTACCAATCTACATGATTTATTCATCGATAAAAAGCTGTAGAGTTGTACTTTGATGACATCCGACCAGTTGAAAGGTTGTGACGTATAAAATATACTGAACAAGGAAATTATAAACCATAAAATTTGCATATTTTTCATTTTTCTTTGTAGTGGAGCGGCATAGCCGAACAATTGTGCATTTTGTGATAAAAGCACCAAATTTCGGACACAAGTTGACAATCAAGTTCAGATTAAATTTAGATATTGGACCATCGTAAATAGCGTCCTCAACGTCCATGGCAGCCATCTTTCAAAATGGCTGCCATAAATGCCATGTTTTCATAAAATTTGCTAATTTTAGGGGAGAAAAGTCCATAAGATTTTGGTTACAAATGGAAACTTACATTCCAAATAAATCTAGATATCGGGCCATCGGGAAATAGCGCCCTCAAAGGCCATAGCAGCCATTTTTCAAAATGGCCACCATAAATGTCATTTTTTCAAAACATTTGCTAACTTCAAAAGGGAAAGGCAGTAAGATTTTGCAAACAAGTGGGAAATTACTTTCAAAATAAATCCAGATATTGGGCCATCGTAAATAGCACCCTCAACGTCCATGGCAGCCATATTTCAAAATGGCTGCCATAAATGCCATGTTTACGTAAAATTTCCTAATTTTAGGGGAGAAAAGTCAATAAGATTTTGGTTACAAATGGCAAATTACATTTAAAATAAGTCTAGATATCGGGCCATGGGAAATAGCGCCCTCAATGGCCATGGCAGCCATTTTTCAAAATGGCCTCCATAAATGTCATTTTTTCAAAATATTTGCTAACTTCAAAAGAAGAAGACAGTAAAATTTTGCAAACAAGTGGGAAATTACATTCAAAATGAATTCAAATATTTGGCCATTGCTAATTGCGCCCTCAACGTCCATGACAGCCATTTTTCAAAATGGCTGTCTAATGTGCCACTTCGATGATTTTGCAAATTTCAGAAGGGAAAAGTTAATAAGATTTTGCCCATAAATGTTAATTATACATTCAAAATAAATCTAGATATTGGGCCATCGGAAATTGCGCCCTCAACGGCCATGGTAGCCATTTTTTCAAAATGGCCGCCATTAATGTCATTTACAAAAAAAATGCAAATCTCAGAAGGGAAAGCCATTTTTTCCTATTTTCTATTTTTGTTTTTTGCAAACAGCGGGAAATTACACCAAAAAATAATTCCAGATATTGGGTTATTGAAAATTATGCTCTCAAAAGCTATGGCAGCCATTGTTTTTATGCCTCCGCCACGAAGTGGTGCCGGAGGCATTATGTTTTCAGGTTGACCGTCCGTCCGTACGTACGTCCGTACGTCTGTACGTGCGTCTGTCCGTACGTACGTCCGTCCGCTTTCGTTTACGCGATAACTTGAGTAATGTTTACTGGAATTTTACCAGACTTGGTCCAAGTATGAAGTATGATGGGGCAATGATTTGATTCGATTTTGGGTGAAATCGGCTAAAGGTCAAAGGTCAAAGATCAAGGTCAAATCATGAAATTGCATCCGTTTACGCGATAACTCAAGACTGGATGGAGCAAATTTCACCAAACTTTGGTAGAGGATGATGTATGATAAGACAATTACTTGATTAGTTTTTCAGTGAAATCGGACAGAGGTCAAAGGTAAAAGATCAAGGTCAAATCCTAAAATTTATCTGTTTACGTGATAACTCAAAACTGGATGAAGCAGCTTTCACCAAACTTGGTCCAAGGATGATGTATGATGGGACAATTAGTTGAGTAGATTGTAGTGACATTGGCAAGAGGTCAAAGGTCAAAAGGTCAAGGTCAAATGCTAAAAATGTTGCTATTTCCCCCATATCTATGCAATCCCGCAGTTATTTTCTTGAAACTTAGTGTAGACATGTACTACTGCGTAAAGATTCTCCAGAGAGAGTTTCATGTCATAAGGTCAAAGGTCAAAAGGTCAAAGGTTAGTTGAAAATGTTGCAATATCACTTTTCTCACAAGTGGTTCAATGTATCTTCATGGAACTTGGTACATATGCATGTACTGACTGGCAGGGATTATCTAGGGAGTTTAGGGGTCATGGGTCAAAAGTCAGGGGTCAAAGGTCAAGGTCAACTCCTCAAAATGTTACTATTTCCCTCATATACTAGTTTATGCAATGTTTGCATTATCAGTTTTAAAATTCAATATATGTACATGTATTACTTAATGGAGATTCTCTTGGAAATTTCCAGCCAGAAGGTCAAAGGTCAAAGGTTAAGGGTCAAAGGTCAGGTTTAAATTTAAAAAAAGAAAGATTTATTTTGTACTGTAATTACACTCTTTCTTCATACCTTGGAAATTATACTCAATGCATAAACTTATAATAAGGTCGGTCAGAAGTCAAGTAAAAATGTTCAATTCCCCAAATATGTGTACCTGCACTCTTTAATAGACAATTATAGCAAACCCAGATCATGGAAAGTGAACATTCAAGATATTTTGACAAACCTGTCGTTTCGATATTTTGCCAGTTATGTGAAACTGTCATCACACATTGTGAAGACATTGTACTATACACCTATTGGGAGAATCATGCATTATGGCGGAGGCATCAGTCGCCATTAAAAAGAAATGCCAATTTCAAAAGGAGAAGTCAATGAAATTTTGCTTATACATGGGAAATGACATTTAAAATTAATCTCGATATTGGGCCATCGGAAATTGCGCTCTCAACGGTCGTGGCAAGCATTTTTCAAAATGGCCGTCATAAATGCTATATTTACTGAAATCAGAAGGAAAGCCAACAAGATTTTGCAAACAGGTGGAAAATTGCATTCAAAAGTAAACTTATTGGGCCATTGCAAATTGCCCCCTCAAAGGCCATTCCAGCCATTTTTCAAAATGGCCACCATGAATGTCATTTTTCGTAAAGTGTTGCAGACGTCAATCAGAATTTCCACAAAGGTGGAAAATTACTTTCAAACTGAATTTGATAATAGGCCATCAAAAAGTGCACCCTCAACAGCCATAGCAGCCAAGTTTCAAAAAAGCTGCCATGGATGCCCCCCTTTTTTTTTGCAAAAAATTGCTGATGTCAGAAGGAAAAGTCAATAGGATTTTGCAAGCAAGTTGAAAATTATGCTCAAGAATAAATCTAAGTATAAGGTCTTCTTGTAAGGCGCCCTCAAGGGCCATGCTGACCGCCATGGATATCTGCTTTTTTATGGAAAGATTTGCTAATTTCAGAGAGAAAATCAATGAAATTTGTACATTAGTTGAAAATCATATTCAAAAGAAAATGATATATGAAGTCATTACAAATGGCACCATTAATGACCATGGTGGCAGTCATTTTCCAAATGGCCACTATAGATGCTATTTATTTCTTGAAAATATGATAATGCCAGAAGAAGACAAAAACATTTCCTGTGCAAATTAGCAAAAGACATTCAAATAAATGAAGTTTGAATTTGAATTTGAATTTGAATTTGAAATGGAGATATTGAGCCATCATTTAAACATCGTCCCCAATGGCTAGGGTAGCTCTTTGTCAAAATGGATTCCACACACTTTTTTTTTTTTTAATTTGCATATTCCAGAAGGAGAAAGCAATAGAAAACTGCTAAACAGCCATTATATCTAATGCAATCTGGTGTTCAAAGAAATTTAAAAAAAAAAAAAGGTTTCATTGATGGGTTAGTTCTAAATTCATGTTTTCAGTTAAGTTCTTATTGCAGTATTTCGCGTGCGTGTGACGGCTAACAGTATGAATATAAAAGGTATGTGTTTTTATGGAAGCATAGCAAGTAGATTATTCTTTTTCGTAAATTGGAAGGTCATTTTTTCGTATATTTAGAAAGTTACACTTTAGAATAGATACACGTCATATAGTCCCATATATTCAATGATATGGTGTTACTGTCAAAGTAAATACATGGCGCCATTATCCCTCGCTATTCATATTACTCTTTTTCGGAAATTTTTCATGTTTGCCACCTAAAATATGCATTCATCATTGGTGATATATAATCGCAAAGCATTTGCCTTATTTCAGTTGTTATTTAACACCATATTTCAGATTATATGTGTCTGTGAGTATTCTATTGCCTTCTCCTTTGAAGGTAAGCAATTTTTAAGACACAAAAAAAAAGAAGAGTGTATTATAGCCAAACCATGTATTTATGGCAGCCTATTTTAAATATGGCCGCCATTGGCATTCAGGGCAAAATTTTGCCATGGCCCAACATCTAAATTTTTCTTGAATCTTATTTCCAACTCGTTTGCAAAGTCTTATTGATTTTCCTTTCTGAAATTTTAATTTTTTGTGAAAAATGGCATTCATGGTGACCATTTGGGAACAAATGGCTGCCATGACCACTAGGGGCGCAATTTGCGATGGCGCTATATCTAAATTTATTTTAAATGTTATATCCCACTCGTTTGCAAAATCTTATAGATTTTAAATCCTGAAATTTGTAAATTTTGCGAAAACTTGCATTTACGGCGGTCATTTTGAAAAATGGCTGCCATGGCCGTTGAGGGCGCAATTTGCAATGGCCCAATATCTAAATTTACTTTAAATTTTATTTCCCACTCGTTTGAAAAATCGTATTGATTTCCCTTTCCGAGATATTTGTAATTTTTTGCGAAAAATGGCATTTATGAAAAATGGCTGCCATGGCCATTGAGGGCGCTATTTACGATGGCCAATTATATGAATTTATTTTGAATGTTATTTCCCACTCGTTTGCAAAATCTTACTGATTTTCCCTTCTCAAATTTATAATTTTTTGCGAAAAATGGCATTTATGGCGGCCATTTTGAAAAAAGGCTGCCATGGCCTTGGAGGGCGCTATTTACGATGGCCCAATATATGAATTTATTTTGAATGTTATTTCCCAGTCGTTTGCAAAATCTTACTGATTTTCCCTTCTGAAATTTATAATTTCTTTGCGAAAAATGGCATTTATGGCGGCCATCTTGAAAAATGGCTGCCATGGCCGTTGAGGGCGCTATTTACGATGGCCCAGTATCTGATTTTTTTTCTCAAATGTAATTGTCAACATGTGTATGAAATTTGGTGCTTTTATCATAAGATGCACAATTCCTCTAATTTTTCAAGCTATGCCGCTCCACTATTGGGGGTACACTAGATCAATCAAATAAACGTGGACCAAAATAGAAGAAGTATAAAATGAAAGAGGAAATATCATACTATGAAAATATAATGACTTCATGTGGATTGATTCTTGGAACGGGTCAGGTGGTCGAATAAATCATTGCGTTGTACAATTAATTTTTGACGAGATGTATAGCGGAGATATGAGAAGGTGAAATTTTGGTGAAAATGAGAACGCCCGATTCGCACTGCCTCGATGACGGTTGAAAATTCAAAACGTTTCGTGGGTTTCGGGGGAGTTAATTATAGTCATCCGCTGCGACTGCCCCTTCAGATCTCGGTCGTGGATCGCGCGATCCTCGCGAAAATTTGCACTAAGGTAGAGGCCAATGTAATCTACAAGACTGTATAGTTAGATTTTTCCAATTTTAATTTATGTATTTTATATTAATTAATGCTCATTTATGCAAAAATATTTTTTTCCTACAAATCAAAGAATAGAGCTCCAAGACTTCTAATTTTTGGTGAACATATTCTTTTCAATATCCTCAACAATGAAATTGAAGCAAAAATTCGGCTTCTTAATTATTTCTTAAGTATTTTATTGTTTATTGAATTTCTTATGTATTTCTTTGTTTTTTACATTTTGTTTTTGTTGGTTTTTGTCAAAATTTGGTGCAGAAACTCTTTAGAGCGTAATCAGGCTAAATTATCATTATCAGCCATTGAAACTAAAAATATTTATTTTTATATGAATTAATTGCAAAAACACAATTTACTTTGGATTTGTCTGTTTGTCCGTTTGTCTTTATCTGCCTCCTGTAGGCCTACGTCCGAAAACAAGCTGACCGTGTCATTGCGGTTTGCCGATAGGAAATCAGCCACGCTGCGATTATCCGCCAATTCTATGACGGGAGGTGAGCTGCTTCCCCTTTGCGTGTCGCACTCACCATATTCACTAAAACAATTCCGTGGCTGTTGTTCTCCATGATGAGGTGTGCTCAAGGTCTCGATCATTTTCTCGAACATTGACTCGAGTTTCCCAATGCGGGACATAACCTCCGTGCTATTCTCCGCTGTAGTCATGGTCGGGTTTGGAGCAGTAGCAGCTGGTGCGGGCGGGTTCGGCTGTGCCTTCCCCGAAGCCGCGGGGCGGGATGCCTTAGGCCTCCCGCTGCTAGACAAGAGTTTTGCCTGCAGCCTTCTTCTTCGCTGCCGGAGCTGGGCTGGCCTTAGGCTCACACAGCTCGGTATCTTTTTTGGCTTTTGCATTCTCCGATTTGCCAGCTGGTTCATCCATGCTGAGTACGAAACAAACCAACAATATTCACGCTTGTAAGAGAGCACGAAATCAGTTCCGTATTTCCGCAGATTTCGATTATGTTTTCCGATTTTTCGGTCAGATAAAAATCGCTTCGCGATCAAACATTGCGCTGGAACGAAGATGGCAATTGCGCGCGGAACGGCCTCTCATATTACGCAAATTCAGCAAATGGCTAATGCGCAGCCAATGGCTGAATTGTCTACCGTACATTACGAGATAAAATAGAAAATTAAATGAAAAACATTGAAATTTAATTTGTATTTTATGAGTAATGGGATGATAGAGAATTCAGCACTCTCCGCTCCCTCCCTTACTCTGAACAGCTTTAAGGACGTTCCTCAGTTAAAGTAAAGTCCATGTCATTTTCTTCAAACTTTCCATACCGTAACTTTGACCCATCCGAAGCCCAAATATGTAAATAAAACCATAGGTTCATGTGCTTGTTTTTCTTCTACGGGACTTTGAAAAATATGACTAATCTGCCGTCCTGTACCAAAATGATAGCGTTACAGGATCAAGACCATGATTGGCAACAAAATCTGCAATGACAAACTTAAATCCCCATAATTCTTTCAAAATCAAAGTTATTTTCTCCAAATTTGCAAGAATTGCAGAAAAGGGTACCCAAAACGAGGAAAAGGTTGTAAAGTTCGGGTTTACACTCTCATTCTTGAGCAAGCAGGGCCCTCACGCGGCAGAAAACACCGAAATCTCTCAAATCCTTCTCATCGACGTTTTCTGTTAGGGGTGAGCAACAGGAAAAGGTTCATAAAAGGTATGCTGTACACTCAAAACCCATGTCAATTTCGCGAAACTTGACCAAATTGTAAAAAGAGGCTTACTGATTCCAGAAAAACAATCAAAAGTGGGGGTTCTTGTGCTAGTTTTTGTGCTAGCAGCACCCCTATGCGACAGGTATTATCATTATACAAAAGCCTGGTCAAATGTAGAGAATACCCTCACTGCAGATATGTCGCAAATCGCGAAGTACTTCAGGATCTGGAGACTCAAGATTAGCATGTCCAAGACAATGGTAACAGCCTTCCACCTGAACACCAAGGAGGCTAATCGGCAACTCAGTGTCATTCTTGATGGAACACCTCTTCCATACAATGCTACACCAACCTACCTTGGAGTGAAGTTGGATAGGCAGCTGACCTACAAGGAACAACTCAAGGCCATAAGTGCAAAAGTGTCTTCAAGGAACAACCTCCTTCACCGACTTGCAGGCTCAAAATGGGGTGCCAGTGCAACCACTCTCCGCACTAGTGCGCTAGCACTGGTATACAGTGCCGCGGAATACGCCTCCCCTGCGTGGTGTAGGAGCTCTCACACCAAGAAACTTGACTCAGTTCTGAATGACACCATGAGATTAATAACAGGATGTCTCCGGCCTACACCAACAGAATTCCTACCTGTTCTCTCAGGCATCGCTCCTGCCCCCATGCGCCGAGAACATCACACACATAGGCTGGTAACCAAGGCCTCCAGCAACCCGGACGACCTCCTCCACGACGTAGTTGAGGGCTCTGTAACTCTGGGTCAGCGGCATCAGCGACTGAAGTCTCGCCACCCTTTCTCCCGCCATGCAGCAACGCTGAGAGGATCAGACTTCAACATCTGTCAGACATGGAGAACAAGCTGGGAAGACACCCAACGACCTGCCCAACTCGTTGTCACGCCCGATACATCTGTCCTCCCAGGAGCAAACCTCCCAAGGAGTGAGTGGGTGTCTCTAAATCGGATTCGAACGGGAGTTGGGCGTTTCAATGCAGCCATGCATCGTTGGGGGCTACGCCCGTCAGCAGCTTGCCAGTGTGGTGCACCAGAACAGACTGCTCAACACATCTTGAGTGAGTGCCCTGATCTCCGACCTCCTGACAACATGGACCTGACACACCCTACTCCACAGACTGTAATTTGGCTACAACAACTGAAGGACATTACTTAGATGCTGCTGCCTCATAAGCAAGAAGAAGAATTATACAAAAGCAGAGACTCCAACTCTCCCGTTTTCGACGGGAGATCTCCCGCCGAAAACCCATTTTTGCAAAATCTCCTGTTCTCCCGTTTGAGATTTAATTTCTCCCGCCCTGGCTCAATGTCTCCCGTTGGAAAGGATTTCTTACTTATTGCTATTGTATGTTGCAAGAATAAGCCTTATATAGCACCAGAGAGCATCTATAACCCTAGGAACTTCGCACACATATACTTGGAGTCTCCCGTTTGCTAGGGGTTTCTGGCGGGAGAATCTCCAGATCAGAAGGTGCTTGGGGTTGGAGTCTCTGCAAAAGTCCCCAAAATCTGGTCAGGAGCCTATGCAGGGATGCCCTGACAGGGTGGGTTCATATGCTCTACATTCAAAACCCATGCCATTTTCACGAAACTTTACCAAATTGTAGAAGAAGGCTTACTAATTCCAGAAAAATAATCAAAAGTGGGGGTTCATGTGCTAGTTTTTGTGCTAGCAGCGCCCCCATGCGACATATATCATCGTAAGTCCCCAAAATCTGGTCAGGAGCCTACAACATGCAAGGATGCCCTGGCAGGGTGCCCAAATCTGGTTATAAATCTAACGTGGGTGCCCTGATTATGTATAGGTTAGGTTCATGAATGTCATGCTGTACATTCAAAACCCATGTCATTTTTACGAAACTTTATCAAATTGTAGAAGAAGGGTTACTTAATGCAGAACAATTGTAAAAATGGGGGTTTCATGTGCTCGCTTTTGTGCTAGCAGAGCCTCCTTGGGACAGAAATCATCGTAAGACCCCCAAATCAGGGGTCCATTTCATGAAAGTCTTAAGAGAGACTTTCTCTCTCCTAAGTCACACTTAGGAGAGACTTTGCTAAAAACCATTTCATGAAAAAGCTATCGCATAAAGCTATCACATAAACTCGGACTTAGGAGAGACTTTTTCTAGAAACCATTTCATGAACAAAGCTAGCACATAAAGTCTCTCCTAACTTGGCAAAGCTATCACATAAATCTAGGAGTGGTCAGGAGCACTCCTAAGTTTATGTGATAGCTTTTTGAGAGAGCCATTGTATCAAAATTTTGTCTCATTTTTGGAGTAATTGACCCTAAATTTGGCATGTGTGACCACTGCCAAAGGTAAATGAGCAAGATATCTTTTTCGTTAATATCGCATAATACGTTGTCATGGCAACGGCAAATTTTCACTGAAATAATACAAATTGTTGTGGATTGAACTACTGCCCTCAGTTTTAAAGCAATGTAGTTGAAATTCAGCATAGAATCAGATAAATGTAATGTGTAGTTGTGCAAAACACTTTTTTCATGTGTGATGTGAAAAAATATGTTGCCATGGCAACAAGTTTTTCTATATACCAATCACACAAAGAAATATGTGAATTGACCTAACTTCTTTAATTTTTGTTAACATTTGACCAAAAATTTGGCAAGTGACCATTGCAGTATGTAGATGTGCAAAACTAATCTTTGGTTAATGTTGAACAATGCGTTGCCATGGTAACAACATTTTTTCACTTAAAAGCATACACAAATTGTGAATTCGCTGAATTTGTTAATTTTTGTGCATATGACTTGAAATTTGGCACACATGTGACCGGCATAGTGCATAGATGTGGAAACTTCATCTTTCGCCATTGTTGAACAATGCGTTGCCATGGTAACAGCAGACTTTGAATGAAAATCATACAAATATATTGTGGATTCCGCTGTCTCTCAGCTTTTGAGCATTTTGCTTGAAATTTGGTACATGTGACCACCATGATATGAAATTGTGTAAACTTCATCTTTCACAGATATAGAACATTGTGTTGCCATGGTAACAGCAGTTTCAATGAATATAATAAAAAAAAGGTGTAGATTCAGTTTACTCCTTCAGTATTTGAGCATTCTACTTGAAATCTGGCACATAAGACTGCTTAAGCACATAGACTGATGGGCAAATTTCTTCTTTGTTCTTTTTCCACACATGTTGCCATGGTAACATTATTTTGAATGAAAATCATTCAAAATATTGTGGACTCAGCTAACTTCCTAAGCTTTTGAGCATTTGACTAGAAATTTGAAACATGTGAAATTTATACTGTGTACTTGTGTATAAATTATTCATCTTTCATTAATACTGTACTGAACAGTGTGTTGCCATGGTAACATAATTTGTGAAAATCATAGGACTTTCCAGTTTATTCATCTAATTCACTCAGTTTTTGAGCACTTGACTTGCGATACATATAGACACATGTGACAAACAGATTTTTTGAATTAACCAAACACAACTTTATTCAATGTTGAACAACGCATTGCCATGGTACAGCTTTTTAAAAAAAATAAAACCATATAAAGTTAGCGCTGGTTGAACAAACTCCCTCAGTTGTAGGTGGGGGCAAAAGTCACATTATACAGAGTGGTAACATGTGGGTGTACAGTTGAATGAATACACACATGACTACCACACATATCATTACACAGAGCTGCTTGTCAGCAATTTCATATACAGCTCTACAATATATTAGCGACAGTTTAACAGCATCAAGGGCAAAAAAAAAAAAAAAAAAATCGTCTCGGTTGTCATGCACAAGAATTAGTGTATCAGATTCTTCCTGATAACTTAAAAAGGTGTGACACAGACTCAAAATGAAAATGTGCCTGTGACTTAAAACACTCATCTGACATAATGTTATTCATTCATGTCAGTAAAGACTTATTTGACTTTTTTACAAAGGATTGTAAATTATATCAGGCAAGCTGGGAGTTCAAAAATAAACAGAAATATGAATTAATGGGTTATGCAACAAGTCAGCTGCATTAATCAACTATTGTGGCTGATATAGACATAAACATTGAATCAACTCCCAACTGGGGTATATAAATGCACTAATTTCTTAATTTCTCGTGTGGAACAGTTCACATACAGAGGTGACATTGTTTGTCCACCAAGTCTACAATAATTGCTAAAATAAGAAAGACTAAATTACCTGTAACTGATATGTCATCAACAGAGGTTGCCTTTTTTCAACTGTTATTCAAGTTGTTTATTTTATTATACTTCAGGTTTAATTTGAGAAAGCATACCTGTGTTCTGTCATAGATAAGATGCTGCTATACAGTTCGTAGTCCAATTGCAGTCTGACTCTGACCTGGGTGAAGTTAAGCTGCAGTTGTCTGTCCCAAGGTTTGGTGAGGTTCAGCTCTCTTCAGGCCTTTGGGTTTGCAAATATAAGAACAGTTAAATGCCATACAAAGAGAAACATCAGATGCACAAATGGGATATTTGGAAAATATTTAAGATGAGTGTACATCTTTATTAAAACAAGTAATAACAACAAAATGTTCATTAATTATTATCAATTTTGTAAGATATATTATGTGAACAACAAGTTGTAATTGCCAGTTTTCAAAGTTTGAATCACTATATAATGAGCCCCTGTTAGGAAATTGTAAGAGTATGAGGTATTTTTAGTAATGAATGAGAGGGGAAATTAATAACAAGCATTCACTTTATTCAGTTGGCAGCAGAATTATTCAACCCCATTGCATTATGGACACTATGGCAAATCAAATAACATTACAATTACACACTAAATCATATACAAGTGGTGAAGAGATAGTTTATGACAAATGCTTACCTGATCAACAGTTTTTGATTTGCATATAGTTAGAAACTTTGATCATTCATGCATGAAGAGATAAGGTCCAGTGAGCACATTATGATCATTTCAGACCTTTCTGTGATCACTGAAGCGTGACGTGTTATGGTGTGATCATAACAATGAATTTCTTTTGTTTTAATGGAATTTTAAATAGTATCTTGCCATTCTATACACAACTCTCAGCATTTCAATGGGTTATATTCATTTTGACATGACTTAAACTTTGAATCAGTAATATCACGGCTAAACCTCTGTACAAACTCTATGGTGGCAACTTTCACTAGAAATTAGTTCATTTAGATATTTTTGTACAATGATAAATGCCAATTGAAATATTAAGGATCCTACATCAAATTCCATCATATTGTGTCACCTATCAAAGCATTGAGTGAACAAACCATATTCAACAAAGTATTTCAGTGATCACTGAAAGGACTGAAAATGACCATAAATGTGATCACTGGACCATATCTCTTTATCCATGAATGATTAAAGTTTGTAACTATATGTAAATCAAAGGCTGCTGATCTGTTATTTACTTGTAGCAAACTATCTGATCATCACTTGTATGATTTAGAAATAATCTCAGTTATAATGTAATTCATTATGCCAGAGTGTCCAAAATGCAAGAGAGGGGTTGAATAATTTTGCTGCCAACTGTAGATGATCAAGATAACATATGATTTCTCAACTTGCTTCAATAGCTAAAAATAATTATTTAACATACCAAATGAAGATGGTGGAATATCCATGACACTGTCACTTGACTTTTCCATTTGCATCTTGCCCCCAGTCCTTAACTCTGAACTGGATGAAGTTCACCTGTTGTCTGGTCCTTGGCTGTTTGGAGTTTATTCAATATACAGGGCTGCACACTAACCCATTTTTTCTGCCGGTCCAACCTGTCTCTGTCGGACCGGTAAATGCCCCGTTTTAACATTTTTTACCGGTCTGAACAGAAAATTTACCGGTCAACAACGACAACCTAAAAATTAAACTCCAAGGAGTTCTTTATTTTTCTCCCGATAATCTATTCGCATTTGTGCATGCGTTCTGGACAGGCACACGACATGCAGGGCTGAATTTGCAATCCTTTTTGCGCCCACTTCCACCTCAAATATTAGCGGGATTGTGACGATTTCATAAATTACTTCGGCTGTAATCTTTTATGATAACTCGTCCAAATGGGTTGAAAATGTGTCCTTTATTTTTTCCCGATAAACTCTTCAAATTTCGTAAGTGCGTTCTTAAAAAAGATGCACCACATGGCCGAATTCATGATACTTTTTGCGCCTATTTCCACCTCAAATGATAGCGGGATTGTGACGATTTCATAAATTACTTCGGCTGTAATATTTTCTGATGCAAGCGCCAAAAGAGGTTGAAAATGTGTCCTTTATTTTTTCCCGATAAACTCTTCGAATTTCTTAAGTGCGTTCTTAAAAAGATGCACCACATGGCCGAATTCATGATACTTTTTGCGCCTATTTCTACCTCAAATAATCAGTGGGATTGTGACGATTTCATAAATTACTTCGGCTGTAATCTTTTATGATAACGCGCCAAAATGGGTTGAAAATATGTCCTTTATTTTTTCCCGATAAACTCTTCAAATTTCGTAAGTGCGTTCTTAAAAAAATGCACCACATGGCCGAATTCATGATACTTTTTGCGCCTATTTCCACCTCAAATATTAGCGGGATTGTGACGATTTCATAAATTATTTCGGCTGTAATATTTTCTGATGCAAGTGCCAAAAGAGGTTGAAAATGTGTCCTTTATTTTTTCCCGATAAACTCTTCGAATTTCGTAAGTGCGTTCTTAAAAAGATGCACCACATGGCCGAATTCATGATACTTTTTGCGCCTATTTCTACCTCAAATATTAGCGGGATTGTGACGATTTCATAAATTACTTCGGCTGTAATATTTTCTGATGCAAGCGCCAAAATGGGTTGAAAATGTGTCCTGTATTTTTTTCCCGATAAACTCTTCGAATTTCGTAAGTGCGTTCTTAAAAAGATGCACCACACAGCCGAATTCATGATACTTTTTGCGCCTATTTCTATCTCAAATAATCAGCGGGATTGTGACGATTTCATAAATTACTTCAGCTGTAATATTTTCTGATGCACGCGCCAAAAGGGTTTGAAAATGTGTCCTTTACTTTTTCCCGATAAACTCTTCGAATTTCGTAAGTGCGTTCTTAAAGATGTTCCACACAGCCGAATTCATGATACTTTTTGTGCCTATTTCTACCTCAAATATCAGCGGGATTGTGACGATTTCATAAATTACTTCGGATGCAATCTTTTATGATGCACGCGCCAAAAGGGTTTTAAAATGTGTCCTTTACTTTTTCCCGATAAACTCTTCGAATTTCGTAAGTGCGTTCTTAAAGATGTTCCACACAACCGAATTCATGATACTTTTTGCGCCTATTTCTACCTCAAATATCAGCGGAATTGTGGCGATTTCATGAATTACTTCGGATGTAACTTTTTGTGATGCACGCACCGGCTAGAATGGTTGAAAATGCGATCTTTATTTTTCTCCCCATAATCTCTTCGCATTCCGTACATGCGTTCTTGAAAGGTATAATACGACACGGCCGAATTCACGATCCTTTTTTGTGCCTATTTCTACCTCAAATATCAGCGGGATTGCGATGATTTTACGAATAACTTCGGCTGTAATCTTTTATGATAACGCGCCAAAATGGGTTGAAAATGTGTCCTTTATTTTTCCCGGATAAACTCTTCGCATTTCGTAAATGCGTTCTTAAATTAAGATATATGACACGGCCAAAAATCATGATTCTTTTTGCGCCTATTGTTTCCTCAAACTTCAACGGGATCGCGATGATTTCATGAATTATCATTCGGCTGTAATCTTTATGATGCACGGGCCGAAAGGGGTTGAAAATGTGTCCTTTATTTTCTCCCAATAATCTCTTCGCATTTCGTACTTGCGTATACGACACGGCCGAATTCACGATCCTTTTATCGCCTATTTCTACATTGAATATCAGCCGAATTGTAGCAATTTCATGAATTACTTCAGATGTAATCTTTTGTGATGCGCGCACCAACTAGAATGGTTGAAAATGCGTTCTTTATTTTTCTCCCCATAATCTCTTCGCATTCCGTACATGCGTTCTTGAAAGGTATACGACACGGCCGAATTCACGATCCTTTTTGCGCCTATTTCTACCTCAAATATCAGCGGGATTGCGATGATTACATGTATAACTTCGGATGCAGTCGTTTATGATACACGCGCCAAAAGGGGTTTAAAATGTGTCCTTTATTTTTCCCCGATAAACTCTTCGCATTTCGTAAATGCGCTCTTAAAAGATACACGACACGGCCAAAAATCATAATTCTTTTGCGCCTATCGTTTCCTCAAACTTCAACGGGATCGCGATGATTTTATGAATTATTATTCGGCTCTAATCTTTATGATGCACGGGCCAAAAGGGGTTGAAAATGTGTCCTGTATTTTTCACCCAATAATCACTTCGCATTGCGTGCTTGCCTATACGTCACGGCCGAATTCACGATCCTTTTAGTGCCTATTTCTACATCAAATATCAGCGGGATTGCGATATGTCATTAATTATTTCGGCTGTTATCTTTTGTGATACATTCACCAGAAGGGTTGAAAATACGTTCTTTATTTTTCCCCCGATAATTTCTTCGCATTTGTGCATGCGTTTTCAAAATTATACATTGCATGCAGGGCCGAATTCGATATTCTTTTTGCGCCTATTATTATTTACTCAAATTCCAACGGGATTGCGAAATTTTCATGAATTACTATTCGGCTGTAATCTATATGATGCAATCGCCAAAAGGGGTGAAAATGTGTCCTTTATTTTTCTCCCGCTAATCTTTTCCCATTTCGTACATGCGTTCTTAAAAGGTATACGACACGGCCGAATTCATGATCCTTTTTGCGCCTATTTCTACCTCAAATATCAGCGGGATTGTGGCGATTTCATGAATTACATGTACTTCGGATGTAATCTTTTGTAATGCACGCACCAGAAGGGTAAAAATGTGTTTTTTATTTTTCTCCCGACAATCTCGTCGCATTTGTGCATGCGTTTTTGATGAACAACATGGCATGCAGGACTGAATTCAAGATCCTTTTTGCGCCTATTATTTCCTCAAATTTCAACGGGATTGCGTAGATTTCATGAATTGTTATTCGGCTGTAATCTTTTATGATGCACTCACCAAAATGTTTCCTTTATTTTTTTTCTTCTCTATAATCTCTTCGCATTTCGTACATCATAAGCTTTTGAAAGATATACGACGCGGCCGGTCGAATTCATGATCCTTTTTGGGACCGCGAATTCTACCTCAAATAATAATGTAAGCGTCTCTGCCATGATTTCATGATTTTTTTTCTCCCTAGTATTATCTCTTCACATTTTTTGCATGCGTTCTTAAAAAGTTCACGGGAGGGCCGATTTCGTGATCCTTTTTTGCGCCTATCTTCATTATGAGACCATTCTGAGCGAATGAAAATATTCATTTGTGAAAAGACTGTGTAAAATGAAAATAAACGCAATCAGATCCATTTACTGTATCGCTGAATATCGAATGTGTTTTTACTTTTTCTAAAAATCGACACTAGTAAATTAGTTCTAACATAACTGCCACGCTGCAGCGAAGCCGGGATCGGATCGATCTTGCGTTAAAAATCATGAGTAAAATGACCCAGAAATGCGTGCGCTTCTATCAATCATTCTTGTCTGGCATGACCGCCGATCGCAAGCAAACGAAAAGCAGTTACACTGTACATGCTTTGCATGTATTGCATTGCATGCAGTGCGTGAGCAGCGCCAAATGCGCAAGCTAGCGCGAATACAGTAACTGGTCGACTGCTAGTGCTCAAAACTAATCCCGTTTACTGTACAAATTGCACCGGTAGACACAAACGAAAACTTGCGTAAAACTTGTTGAACAGTGCGATATCTTGCATTCTGTTTCTCCCTGATCGGGGCTGCTCTTTTTCTTTCTACTGACCCCACCAATGTTTTTTTTTTACTGGTCATGTCGGACCGGTAACTTGCGGATTTCCTGAAAAGTTACCGGTCTGACAGTGACTTTTACCGGTCTTTGACCGTCGGACCGGCGCCAGTGTGCAGCCCTGCAATATACAAGAACAGTTAATATCTTACAAACAAAACAAGAGTGCAGGACATGGGACATTAGAAAGTATGTTAGAGATGGGTGCTTAGCCGTTGCTATAACAATCTATAGCAATCAAATTGTAAAGCCCTACCAATGATTTTAAAACACTGAATTCACTGGTATCTACTGATAAGCTGTAAATAGGACTTTTCACAGTTTAAAATGATTAGCTATGTCAAATACTCTTGTTTCAAACATTGTAAGAGCATGAGGTTGTTTTGATAGTAGAGAAGGGGGAGGGTAATAATAAACAATCGTAGTAGGGCCTACATTATTAAGATAATGTGACTGCTAAAGTTCGTCTCAGGAGCTTGATACATGTAGACATGCAGGTACCCCCCCCCCCTTTCAATGTATTATCTCTTTTCAATTGGATCAGTATGTCATATTCTACAGATAGTGAAATAAAAAAAAAATGCACAGAACAGTTGTTTCTAGAAGGGTCACTATTCATTGGATAAGAATGTTTGTTTTCAATTACCAGGTTGGACAGTACAGCAAACATTGTTTTCAATATTTCCTGCCTAACACTATTCAACTAAAAATCCAGAGACAATTTGATGTCCAAATGTAAATAATGTTGCAATTGTAGTATTTGAAAATATATATATAGATATGTTGTCTGCTAAAATAGTATTAGCTAAAATACTGGCATTCTGTTGAAGGTGACCATGCCGGTAGCTAAGTGTCGACGAAGTTCAGTAGCAGTCTAGCTGTGGAGAAGATGGAAGTTCAGCAGCTTGGTTCTGTGTTCAGTGAAGTTCAGCAACTGACTCTGGGCTTTGTGAGATGCAGTAGTCTGATTGTAGCAGTTTGACTGATGTTCCATCTCTAAAACTATAATTAAAAATGTAAATACAAAATAGCAAGTGTGTTTTCAAACTGCTGTTTGATTATACAAGATTTTACACACAATATCTAGAATATGCATGAAATTTGACATCAGTTCACATGTTTTTGCAGTTTAAATATGTAAAGGACCTTATATCATTATTTTTTTTTGGGGGGGGATGATTAAAAGACACACTACTAGTATTTGAGTTGTCTCAATTCAACATGTGCAAGCCTATAGTTTGGGATATTATGACTTGAGGTTCTAGATCTTGTCAATAGGCATCCATGTGGCAAGGTCTACATCTACCTACATGTAAGATTTGGTAGGACCAGCTGTACTGTGGTTTCACATTTAGGGTTGGTCGCAGTTATAGCCTGAGATGCAGCCACAGTCTGACTCTGATCATCAACTGTTGTCATGTCATCATGAATTATATTGCTAAAAGAAGTTGTGTAAGCGGTACTAGCATCGGAGTATGGACCTATAGAATCTACTAATTGCCTTGATATGATAGATAGCACTATTTAGAAGACCCATTAACTGCCTTACTGATGAGTGATAGGCCTACTTATTTTAGTGATAATGTGTTTAATTAGATCTAGGAATACCAAGACTAAGAGTCTAGTCTGGTTATACTTTTGGTATACACTGGTTAAGTAGTATCTAGGTTAGTAGGTGCTACTCAGGATCACTATACCACCGGATTCTAGGTCTATAGACATCTGGTAGTATAGCAGTAGAATTCTAGAGGTTCCATGCCAATGAATTTAGGTAAACATCATTCTCTATCTTTTTGTGACATATGCATTGCGATTACGTGCTGTCACAGCATGCACTTAGAATTGTTGAAGATAGCTTTCAAGTCTGAACCAAAATCTGATCGAACCATGGTTTCCAATTTATATTCTGTGTAGACCTGGATCTACGTACTACTACAAGGCCCTCCTACTACTACTAGATCTAATAGTCTAACCACTCTCGGACTCTCTAGATAGAACCCCGGGGCACTCCCTGTTAGTTGTACACAGTGCTTCGTGTTTGGGCTGGTCGCAGTTATAACCCCTGAAACCCCAGTACAGTACTTATACCTATAGTAACGTTAGATAGTAACATTAGGACTTGTAAACGTAACAATGACACAGGTAATGTTACACTAGGTCCTACAGCCGGTTCTCTGTAAATGCTAACGCTATAAGTTCACATTAGGGCTTAAAAACATTAGGCTAGGCTAGGCCCATAATTCTGTGGGACAAAATAACCTAGGTTTTCTAGACTGAAAAAACAAACAAACAAACAGATCTTTCCTGTCGATTTGACACAAAACGGAAAATTTTGTATCACTTCTGAATACTATCACACAGGCAAAACAGCTAGTGACAGTGTAATTATTTAATGTTATTTGTTAGACACGTCTTCTAAAATATAAAAACAATAACAATTAAAATGCAGACCAATTCTTATGAAATTTCCGATTTCTTCTTCAATCCCTATGCTACACTATTTCAGGCCTTAAGTTACCTGCAATTCACCCATACATGAACAAATCGGGAAATTGCTCTCGTGAAATATCTGCACGCTAAATATATCATAAAAATCAACCCACAAACATTTCACTATTACTAATTTACCATGCTAATTACTAATGTTAGTAAATTTACCTAATTTCGCTCCATAAACTCAGCTGGCTATTTAGTCTTTCAAACAAACGGCGATGTGCCCACGTGGGACTATTGTGATAACGCTACTACCGGTAAGACTAGATATACATCTAGCTAGCCCTTGGAGAATTGTAGAAGATTCGAACAAAATATATATCCACATAATATGACATTATGAATCCACATGCATTACTTTTCAATTGCAGACAGCTTTAAATATACTCACTAATAGAAATATGTACTAGTAGCGGTGTAGAATGCAACTTGGCCTTTGTGATCTTGCCTCCGTCGTAGATTTGTTGCCTCTGCGCTGTATACACTGTGTGTATACGTGCTATGTCTATGTAGCGAGTGCTCACCGCATGTAACACAATAGGGAGAAAACGTCAATGATATGCTAATGATATGTTAATTAGTATTACCCTCGAACATGATGATTGAAATAATTAAAGTCTCTCCTAGCTTAGGAGAGACTTCGTGAAATGGTTTTTACGTCTCCGTGAAAGTCTCTCCTAGCTTAGGAGCGGCTTGGCCATTTTAAGATTTATGTGATAGCTTTTATGTGATAGCTTCATGAAACGGACCCCTGGTCAGGAACGAATGCAGGGATATTGACCGATTCTGTGACGCGCTATGTGTATTTTTGGCATGGGCGCAGCCATAGTGGGTGTCTTAGCCGACCCCCCCCCTTCCCATTCCCCACCCCTCTAGACTCTCCCTACATTAGCACACACGCAGAATGAAAAACTGCTTTAGCCAATGGGCGTCTCGTACTGAGTGCGCAAATGTTTGCTTAGTGCGCGAACCTTTGTTACAAATGCGTGATAAACATGTTGCCCGGGGTGGGGGAGAGCAGGGGGGGTCGGCTAAGACACCCACTATGGCTGCGCCTAGTGCCATGAAATGTCTGCTGCCCTCAACGAACCCGAATCGGTCAATACCCCGCTAGGATGCATGAATCTCTTGCGGTTCACTCAAAACCCCATTTTCTTTTCTTTCTTTTTTTTTCAAAAGCAAAAAAATATTTTAAAAATGTGTCACAATTGCAGTGATATGGTGGAAGAATATTCAAAAAGGAAGGTCCATGCGCGTTTTTGTTATTATTTCCCTTACACAGCCATAGGCCTATATCATGTGGACGCAAGTGTGGAAAACTCCACATTGACATGCTTGTTTGTTTGTTTTACCCACTTGCTGTAACCATGTGCAGAAAGTTATAATGGAGGAAGAAGAATAAATATAAGGAAACGGGAGTTTTGGCATTAGTCTGACGGTCCTCCAAAGGAAAAACAAATCTGAATATAATGACGTTGATTGTAGATTGCATGCGTTGGTTGTTGCAGTGGTTGGTAAAGTGCGTGTTGTGTGTACCTTGAGTACCCCCCCCCCCCGAATTTTTTTTTATTATTATTCTCCTTTTGTTACACCAGATTTGGTAATCAAAAATTTATATCTGAATGGTGAAAGTGATAAATACATATTTGGTAATACTTTCGTGACCTTGTATTTTGTAACCAAAAATAAAAAAACAAACAAACAATATTTTGTATTTGTAATGACAAGTTTAGATCTAATTTAGATTTTAACAGATATATTCAGATTGTTTTAGTTGTTAGACCTAAAGATGAAATGTGTGTCATATGTTTGTTTTGTTGTTGTTGTTGTTGTTTTTCAACACCTATATAGTCTAGTAGACTAGTAGTCCCCGACTAGGGCCTATAGGCCCTAGGTACCTGCACTCGATTTGACCATGTTAATGAACGAATAATGAATTGCATGTCACAAAACAGATCTATGGATTGAAAATGCAAACAGCTCAGTTCCACTTCCAAGCTTCCAAGCTTCCCGATTCCGTCGATCATGTACATATGCGGCTCTGACCACTGAACTTTGCGTAGTACGTACAAATTGTAACGCGTACAGTCGGCACGCAAGACGAGCGAGGCCGCCCAGCGCAGCCGCGGTGGGGAGCTGTCGGGTATCCGTACGTACCACATTCTAGCTCGATCTACTAGCAGCTGCTCAGCTCAGCTAGCTCAGCTCATCACTCGTGCGTGCGCTTCTACGCTCTTTGTTACGTCACTGAAACCTGCGCAGCTAGGATGCGCACAAACTCAACTGAGGAACGTCCTTAAATGTGGCTTATACAAGATCTATTTTATCTTGAAATATTTTTCACAGTAGTCATCAGCTTTTAAAGATGGCGATTGCGCGCGGAACGGCCTCTCATATTACGCAAATTCAGCCAATGGCTAATGCACAGCCAATGGCTGAATTCTCTATCCTCCCATTACTCATAAAATACAAATTAAATTTCAATGTTTTTCATTTAATTTTCTATTTTTGAGCAATTTTTGGGTCGACGAATTTTTTTCAAAGGGGCGTGGCTTCAAAACAGTATGCCCGGGAGCGACAAATCTGGTCTCAAAAGTTGTGCGATACTTGAAAGAAAAAAGTCGTAAAATGTCGCGGTGAGAGCATAATGCATTGCGGAATAATCACGCGAAACGTCGAGGGGGGGCCAAAATGCCCCCCCTTCCCTCCGGTGGTTGAAAGGCCCTGTCACACCTTTCCGGGCACACTACGCAGGCTTCTTGCGTGAATGGATTTTCCTGCACACGGGGTAATTTTCCGCGGGTGGACAAGGATTTGGGCAAGTTTCGCGTGTGTCTTACCTGCTGGACATGTGCTACTTATGTTCTACTTACTTTTTAGTTACGGGCAAGTTGCGTGGGAGTTGCTTGCGAGGTGCTACCGCTACGGCCCTTCTACTGGTGTTCTGCTTGGACATCTGCGGGCAATCCCCCCGACTCACCCGGAACAAGATAGGGCATGCTCCAGGGCCCGTCACACCTTTCTGGGCAAGCCTTGCTTGTGACTTGCGGGGAACAATTTTTGCTACCGGGAGGTCCCCGCAGATGGCCTGCACAGTGACAGTACATAGCACATAGTTGCCCCTAGTTGCACAAGCAAGTCCGATTTACCCGCGGCAGAGTTTTGAACATGCTCAAAACTTTTTCCAGGTGACCCGCAGGGATTGCCAGCAGAGGTCCATGCGGAACACCAGTAAGAGGCCCGTAGCTGCCGCAAGTCACAGGCAGTTAACCAGCATGCATGCTGAGGTCAGTTACTGCCTTTCTGCTGGTTAGTTAAGATTCGGCTGCATTCAGGATTATGACATTCTCTGGGACCTCTGCCAAATAAATAGTCCTTCAAAGGAATTCCTTCACTGAGTTGTCGGCCCCCTCGCTCCTGACACACGGGTCACACAGAATATACCCACAAGTAGAACTTAAGTAGCACGTGTCCAGCAGCTAAGACGCATGCAAAACTCGGCCAAATCCTTGTCCGCCCACAGAAATTGTCCGGTATGCTGGAAAATCCCCACACGCAACAAGCCCGCGTAGCTTGCCCGGAAAGGCGTGACAGGACCTAAACATGGGTGCGGGTAAATAGGATTTGCGTGCGCACCTCCGAGCAACTACGGGTGAGATACGTTCTAAGTACTGTCGTGTGCGGGCCATCTGCGGAGATCTCCAGGTCGCAAAAATTGCTCTCCGCAAATCACACACAAGGCTTGCCCGGAAAGGTGTGACAGGGCCTTAAAGCTCTACAACCTGCTTCTACATTCCAAAGCTTACCGTACGCCCTGACTTATTGTTTATTTACATTTGTATGTGCATGACTACATTCCAAAAATAGCCCACACAGAACACCTGGGCCACACACTACAATTAAACATTTACTGTATGTATTGATTACCAGTATTGATTAACAATGTGTATACTGATAAGGAATTGTTATACACACAAACATATACATGTGTGTGAAGGGAGTTCTCCACTGGAGCATTGTCCTTGAACATACTTCTAGCTTTTTCAACTATTACCTGTATGTAAAAACATACACATAAAGTTCTGGAATTCACAAGACGTTAAACCAGCATGTTCTGTAGCTTAACAAATAGAAACTTCTCCACTATTCTGATCAATCCAAAAATCACATTTCATAAATATACTTTCACGACACTCTGTACTTAAATAAATCATCTTAATGGAAGGAAATGATGCGTAATCAAGCCCATATGTTCTACCCACAAACTGACTCACTCTTCTGAATTGTGTATGCAGTAAAACAAGATCCTGGGGAAGATGTGTTTCTGTCATCAGAGGAGCTGGCCTACTGGAACCTAAACTTCAAACTGGGCAGTTTAGAACAGCTGCAATCACCAAAACGGTCACACTTTCTGTCTTTCAAGAAACCTGGAGAAATAGAGGTAAGCTCGGTAAGTGGCAAATGCTTACCAAGTTTCTATACACCAACTTTCTATTAGCTACATGTATGCTTACTTCAGGCATTTACATTTAGGGCAGATATTAGGATGTCTGTGTGCTGTGTCAGCTTACTCATTTTATGTTAAAGATAATAAAAAGTTTTGGTACCTCAAAAGTTTCCTTGAATTTCCTTGTCTTAGTTCGTGTTTCAGGTTAAAGTACCTTTCATATAACTAACACTGTGAGACTTACTCGCCCCAAAGTGCTCTCATGTCTTAGTAATCATGCAATTAACTGCGACCAGCAGCCCCATACGCATAGCGACCAGCAGTCCCATACGCATAGCGTAATCGGGCTTCGCATTGTAGCATTCAGGATCATGACAGATTTAGTATCGCAGGATAAATGTCAACTTAAAATCCCAAAAATTCTTCAATTTGAAGACTTACCAATTCAGGTGAAGTATTGAAAACAGGCTTCGGGCAACGTTTGGTTCTGCCTATAGTCCCTTTCTGTTCGAATTGATGACTGAATGTGACTCGGTCGAGAGGACCTTGGGAGAGCTACCATACACTGAATACTACAGCCAGTGCATGCGAACACATCTCATGCGCACAAATTTCAAATCCATCAACGGATAAGATGTTTGTGTGCGCATGCGCTGGCCGTAGTAGTCAGTGTAGTAGCTCTCCCAAGGTCCTCTCGACTGAGTCACATTCAGTCATCAATTCGAAAAGAAAGGGACTATTGGCAGAACCAAACGTTGTTCGAAGCCTGTTTTCAATACTTCAACTTAATTGGTAAGTCTTCAAATCGAAGAAATTTTTGGATTTTAAGTTGCCATTTACCCGCGATACTAATTCTGTCATGATCCTGAATGCTACAATGCGAAGCCCCATTACGCTATGCGTATGGGGCTGCTGGTCGCAGTTAGCTATGCGTACAATGGGATGCACGCTGCTGGTCGCAGTCAGTAGTTTCATACAATACTAGTATTTATCGACGCCATACGGCGACGGCTCTGGTACGAAACCATTATTGCATGGTTACTAAGACATGAGAGCACTTTGGGGCGAGTAATTCTCACAGACAATGTACTTTAATGTGAAACACAAACCAAGACAAGGAAATTCAGGGAAACTTTTGAGGTACCAAAACTTTTTATTATCTTTAACTGTTTGTATGCCACATTCACATTTTGAAACAA
Source organism: Diadema antillarum (assembly GCF_040938485.1). Taxonomy (NCBI): domain Eukaryota; kingdom Metazoa; phylum Echinodermata; class Echinoidea; order Diadematoida; family Diadematidae; genus Diadema; species Diadema antillarum. Next base: position 42,336 of record NW_027272222.1, read on the forward strand.
AAATTATTTTAGTGTGCAAATTTGCTGAAGAAGCATAAACTCTGTCTTTACACTTTTAAACTCAAGTCTATATTTAGGCAGTGCTTCTCACATAAGCTGATTATGTGAAAAAAAATGCTCTTCATGAATGTATGTATGTTCTATCAAACAATGACTTTGTGTATTACCACCAACAGGTATTAAATACATGTACTACTGATAATTGTTCAGTGCAATTTATTCATTTTAAAGAGAAAGAAAAGAAGATACAGCATAGCTCTTAATCATTATACATTTTATTCATACAAAGCATGCAATTCAAAATGAAAATTGGTAGTACTTCTCACATCATCTGACTATGTGAAATAACAAATATTTGTCATAATTGTCTGTACTGCATGATGTGTGAATGACTGAAAACAAGACTTTAAGGTGAAATAAAATGTACATCATCAGGGTTCTCGCCAGGAATTTGACAGGTATGGACATAAATTAACTATATTGATGTGCAGGGCAAAGTATTGGAAGTACAAAATACTTCGTAAAGTTCAATACAACATAAATAAATCTCCGCTAAAATGCCACTAAATGAGACATTTTCGCCAAGGTGTAATAAGCATTTTGAGAGGCATATTCTCAGAGAAAACACGCGAAAACTCCATACCTTGTATTGGCAGCAGTTTGTAAATAGGAAATGAAAGAGTGGTCTGTGGTGACAGTTCCATTTTCTTGGATAATGCGGGCTATCTTCTGGTTACTGCATAAACATTTATTTAGTATAGCTCCTTTCTTGCCTGCCAGACTGTTGATTAACTGTTCATAGTGATTGATATCCTCATAAGTCCATTCTCACTTTACAGAGATGAGTTGAGATTGACAGATAGAGATAGACTTCTGTTGATAAGCATAATCTCATCACAGCTAGTATCTGGAGATTTTTACCAATGAACTATTTGTGTGGCACTCTGTCAAAATGAGTCATAAGTCGCACGGGGAGTTTTCCTGTAAGGAAGGGGAAGCATTACTGGGGTCAAAAAAAATTTATGCCGGATTCTGATTCTTTGATGTTTTGTCTATCTGTACAGAAATTTTCAGTGTGAAAAAATGAGTAAAATTATCCCAAATCACGGTTTTTCTGAGACAGTTTTTTTCGCTTGCAATTTTTTCCATCCCTCGTCTTTGCGTTGCATTTCAGACCTATTGTTTTTGCCCGATCAAGACTGCCCCCATTGCTAGGGCGTATGCTAATGAGCCACTACTCGTGACCCCATCGAAGACAAAAAGCATGGTGCGCAGTGAGCTGAGCAAGACTGCATGACCAGCGATGTGCGTTTGAAATGATACACGCACCACTTTTCATGAAGTTGTAAGATGTGACGCTAAAATGGCGCTAAAAAAGTTAGATACAACGTACGATCACGCTGCAAAATTTCTGATACTTTATAACTGGGCTAATACATGACGTAGCGAATTTGCCTACTCTCCGTGTGTGTACTTTTACAAAGGTTATTGGCCTCATTAATTAATTCATTCGAATAATAATTGTCACTGTTCCCTGGTATGTGACGGACTGTTCAAAGTTCATCTTTGGAAATAAAGAAAGTTTTTCATTTTCATTTTCGAAAAGACAACAATTTGGGTAATCATTAATTCACTAGCTTGCCAAATGTATGTTATGTGTAATTTTCCTGGTTCAAAGACTTTGTCCTCTTTTTGTTAGGATAGTTTGGGCCGAGCCAGCAGGGAGAAAAATCAGACGACAAACAATAATTGAGGTCCCTCTTTTGCTTGTGTTCTCTCTGTATATTTTAACTCTTGTCATCTGAGCCTTTTTGGAAGTATTCAAGCACGTGTCAGAAAGCTAGTACATGTTTGTCGCCACTCAAAGTGTGCCTCTTCATCTTTTGTAATCGGAATATTGGAAGGATAGCTATTCATCGTAGCACGTGTAGCTGACAGTTGAGAGGTCAAGCTTGCAAAGAATTTGCATCAACAGCTTTGCGAGATAGCAGCGCTAATTGCCTATCGAAAGGTGTATTCTGAATGAAAAAACTCAGACAACGCTGTTCACGCCTTGTATCACAGTAAACCACGCATAACGAAACCTTGAACAATAAAAGGTGAGCTTCGTGCTATCAACGGGTAGATAATCAAGTAACCATCATTCTTTCTTTGTCATTGATAGCAGGAAGCGACGTAATGGAGCAATAGTGTCGTAGAATTGGCATTATGTCTGCTAATTTGAAAAAGAATTTTCGGTCCGCTTTTGTTTTTAATTGTGGCCACGAAAAAAGAACCACAGTCAGGGACGCTAACTTACTTTATCTCTTACAAGCTGTCGTTACTATTAAAGTTAAAGGGGGACTTTATGAAATGTTAAAGGTGATTGTGAATCAGTTCCAGCTACAAGCTTTTATGTAATAGCATACTAAGCTTTTCATCGTTTACCCGTCTAGAAAAGGCGGGAATACACCCTTTTTGCAATCATCCGTACTTGATAACAGAGTGCTACACTTTACCTTTTTTTTTCATCTTTCCATCGACCAAGACCAAGTTCATTAAAAAAGAACAGATCTTTATCACAGGGTACAGAGTGTTTCATGGATGTATAGGTCATCTCTCGATGTATAGTAGCATCTGTTGTTGTTTTTATATAGTGTTTCCTAATAAGTACCTTAGCAAAAACCTGACTAAATGTTCATCAAAGAGGGAAGGGGACTTCAATTTCAATATAGTATATCTTATAGAAATCAAATAAGATGTAAATGAAACATAATACATCCTCATGACTGATTGTAATATCTAACTTTAGATATTGAGCATGATCACCTGCATTTATTTATTTCTTAAACTTTGCCTCTTTTTTATTTAGCAGGTTCTCGTAACATTTAAAAATCGTAAAGCATTCTGCTATCGCACAATTTATAGTATTACATTCGGCACTTGAAAATTGGTCGGGTGACGCTAAATGTTTGAAAATCGCGTGATGATACATGGCATTTTGTTTGTTAGTTTGCGTCTTATCACTCCAAAGCATTAGGATTGACAACGATTAAAGAGGTATCTTTCTATTTAAGAAAAAAGACAACCAAAAAAAAAACTTTATTGATGGTTTAGAGAAGTGATCATCAATTCGGTAAAGATTAGTCTTGAGGTAACCATATCTTTTTATTTTCATAGTTCAAACGAATTCTTAACATTCAAAACAAAAATACTTTACACCACTTCTCAAAATGCTCAGATGTAATGAGTCAATAATTGCACAAAGATTGCATACGGCAATCTTTACTGACTTAACCCTAATCCCACCGGGTTTTTTGAGGGACTTGAAACCACCGGGGGGGGGGGGGGGGGGGGGGGGGGGCTTTTTGGCCCCCCTTCAGATCTCGGTCATGGATCGCGCGATCCTCGCGAAAATTTGGACTAAGGTAGAGGCCAATGTAATCTACAAGACTGTATAGTTAGATTTTTCCAATTTTAATTTATGTATTTTATATTAATTTATGCTAATTTATGCAAAAATATTTGTTTTGCCTATAAATCAAAACATATTCTTTTCAATATCCTCAACAATAATATTGAAGCAAAAATTCGGCTTCATAATTATTTCTTATGTATTTTATTAGGTGATACGCTATCAGCGTATCACCTATTGTGATTGTCAAAATTTCTCTTTTTAGGTGATACGCTTTTAGCGTATCACCTATTGTGTTTGTCAAAATCTTCCTTTCTTTCTTTTATTCTTCTTTCTTTCTGGCACATTTTGTGTCGTCAATATCTCAAGAATGACATTACGGAATGACATGACATTTTCAGTCAACATGTCTCATAACAATATCTGGGCACAATAAGGTTTTCATGACAGTAATTTTCGGACCTTGTCACATGATCGATCATAACTTCATAACTAGACATCATTTCTGTATCATTTTCGTTGGACATAAAGTTCAGGTCACGCTCTATCTTACTTTTTAACGCTAGTTACCAAGGTCATCATTACGCGCGCGTTTGCGCGCGTCAAAATTTTAAAAGGCTCAAAACGACTTCCCAATGGGAAATCTCGAAGTTTCAGACAATTTTAAGCGTTTCAAACATTTTCTCGCGTGCGCGTCCGTCCGCGCAATTTCGCGCGCAGAGGGCGTAACCAACATGAAAATGCAATTTTTTGACTGATTTGGATTTCTGATACTTTGAGTAACAATATCCATTGATTTCCGATCGATTGGTCCTATCCTTCCCAATTCCCTTATTGACTTGCTTCAGAAGATTACTACGTATAGATGGAGGAGGATGAAGAGGAGCAGCCATTCATTGATTACAATGATCGTTTTGATGATGACTGGAAAGTACAGAAGAGTAAAACCAAAAGCTAACATATCGCTTACTGCTTCTGTGGTTTGTATAATTGCACAGGATGAGAATTCAGAATACTTGTGACAAAGTGAAGTCATATTGTGTTACTTTTCTCGATATATGTTAATTCCACACTTCATGGAAAACATATACACAAGTCACAAAATGTGACTAACCACTTTGTCTTTTGATCATAGCTTAGATATTGTGTCCTGTATCAGACAACTTTTAAAAGAATTTGAAAGAAAAGTTAATTTCAAACAATTTCAACTTTCTTTTGTTGAAATAGAATACAGAATGTAAGCACAATAGCGATTCGTATGCATATATTCCAAAATCAGTTGCCACAATCCACATTGATATAGCAGTCTCTATTCACAGAGTGTATTTCTGGCTGTCAAGTGAAATTCATATCTTTATTTTAAGACAGGAAGACTTTAAACAAATACGTTTGAATGAACCACTTTTAACTTAATCTTAAATAAGTTTTAATGATTTATAACATTTTGGCACCTAAATTGTTGGAATCGACCCGAGCATTTTGGCAGAGTGATTGCTTTCATGAAAATGCCCCAACTCAAACTCTTCAAATACAAAATTAAATGGAATAGAATGCTCGCAAAAAAAGTGTTCAATTTCATTTTAGGTTTTATTTTTGTCGATGAGTCACTTTCACATGTTGTTATCTAAATTTGTATGTTTACCTTTTTTGATCTGCTATTTTTTTAGGGGTATTTGCATATGAATTGCCATAGTGCTTACATTCTTCATGTCATTTCAAATAAGGCGTCAAAATGCTTGGAGTTGATCTTTTTAAAGGATTATGTTGAATGTGTTTTTGATACAAAATACCATATTTGAGCTATGATCTAAACACAAAGTGTTAAGTCACTTTTGTGGAGTAGTTTGTCATGTATGTACTATACGGAATATCTGGGTACACTAAATTTTTCATATTTTGTTCTTTTCTTGTATCAAGCCTGTTTTAATCATGTAAATAACCATGTCAATCGATTCCTCATGATACATTTACCCTAAAGAAATGTTATATTTGTCCCTGCATGTTGTGAAATTCAAAAGTTATAGAAATTAAAGATTTTCCTCGCAAATCCCAGATGGCTGAAAATGACCCCCATGGGACACGATTTTTACTTGGAAACAAAAAAAAAATCAAATAGACACCCTAAGGGATACAAAAAGGAGGATGCATGGGGACCCCCCCCCCCCATTCCTACCACACTGTTAAGACAAAGTGATTAGTCACTGTTATGAGGAATGAGATTGTCACGTATTTATATGGATTATTTGGGCAATTTCTAGACTAAACGGCACTGTTTTTTCACATTTTTTGGACTTTTCTTGTATCAGACTTGTTTTAAACATGTAAATAACCATCTCAACCGATTCCTCATGCCACATTTACCCTGAAGAAATGTTTTATTTGTCCTTGTATGTTGGAAAGTTCAAAAGTTATAGAAATTAATGAGTTTCCTCGCAAATCCAAGATGGCCGCCTATTATCCCCATGTGACACAATTTTTACTTGGAAACAAAAAAAAAATATCAAATAGACACCCTAAGGGATACTTAAAGGAGGGTGCATGGGAACCCCCCCCCCCCCCCCCATTCCTACCAGATTGTTAAGACAAAGTGATTAGTCACTGTTATGAGGAATGAGATTGTCATGTATTTATATGGATTATTTGGGCAATTTCTATAGTAAACGCCACTGTTTTTTCGCATTTTTTGGACTTTTCTTGTATCAGACTTGTTTTAATCATGTAAATAACCATCTTCCTTGTATGTTGGAAAGTTCAAAAGTTATAGAAATTAATGATTTTCCTCGCAAATCCAAGATATCCAATTATCCCCATGTGACACGATTTTTACTTGGAAACAAAAAAAATATCAAATAGACACCCTAAGGGATACAAAAAGGAGGGTGCATGGGACCCCCCCCCCCCCCATTCCTGCCAAACTGTTAAGACAAAGTGGTTAGTCACTCTTATGAGGTATGAGATTGTCACGTATGCCTATGGACTATTTGGGCAATTTCTAGACTAAACGACACAGGTTTTTCTCGCATTTTTGGACTTTTCTTGTATGAAACTTGCTTTAATCATGTAAATAACTATCTCAAACGATTCCTCATGCCTTATTTACTCTGAAGAAATGTTTTATTTGTCCCTATATGTTGTGTAATTCAAAAGTTAAACTACTTGGGTATTTTTCGGTGTAAATGACACTGAATTTTTCATATTTTTAGGCTTTTCTTCTTTCAAACTTGCTTTGATCATGTAAACAACCATTTCAATTGATTCTCATGTCACATTTACCCTGAAGAATGCTTCATTTGTAATTGTATGCTGTGTAGCTCAAAAGTTATGAAAATTAATGATTTTCCCTGAAAATCCAAGATGACTGCCAAGATGGCCGCCAATGACCCCCATGGGACACGATTTTTTCTTGGAAACAAAAAAATTCATTAACTAGACACCCTAAGGGTTACAAAAAAGTAAGTTAAAAAAATGTGTTCGGAGGGTGCATGGGGACCCCCCATTCCTACCAGACTAAAAGCATCCTCTTTAGTTTCCATTGGCAGCAACATGGGAGGAGAATGGAAGCAATCGACGCTCTCCGTAAATGAGGATTTTCGTAATACGCATTGCATGCCTCTTTCTTTTTTCTGTTTCTATTGTTTGTAAGAATAAAAACTTACCGCAAACTACACCGCAGCCGACACACAACGCATACCGATTCATTCATACAGCGGCACAGACACAAACGCACCGAAGTTTACATTCAGGCTACCGTATTGGTCAGAATTGTTAATAGTAGACCTGTTCTGTGATTGGATAATTATCTCACACATCCAAGCTGTCGCCTTTTATGGTAGTGCGTACGATGGAGCGTAAGCGCCGTCGCTAAGCAGGACAGTTGTATTGTTTTGTCCGGGAAAAGAAACAGGTTGTGAGCTTGAAAATATCCTGAACTTTGAGAGCGATTTTCTCCATTTTTTTAGAATTGGACTGACATCATTAGCATCACTAGTTAATATTCGTTTTTAAGATTTCTAGGGATGCGGAAATGGGATGTATTATATATCATTGTTAATCTAATAGTATGTAAAATTCAAGTATAGGCATAACTACAATTTTGTTTTTTGCGACTTATGACTCATTTCGATGGAGCACATCACATTTCACTGTGACAATTAGCCATCTCATGTGACCACTGCGTCATGTGTTGTGATCACAAAAAGTCATTGGTGTTTTTTATGCCTCCGCCACGAAGTGGTGCCGGAGGCATTATGTTTTCGGGTTGTCCGTCCGTCCTTCCGTCCGTCCGTCCATCCGTAATGAATTTTGTGGACAGTGTAACTAAAAAACCTTTTGAGGTATCCTAATGAAACTTGGCATGTACACTGTATGTGTATTAGGGGGTGAAGTTGTGCCTATCAACTTTTGGGTACACATGCTCAAGGTCAAAGGTCAAAAGGTCAAGGTCAAATGTCAAAAAGGTCAAGGTCAAATACGTAAAATTTTACTATTTCCACCATATCTATGCAATGCCTGAAGATATTTTGTTGAAATTTAGTGTATACATGTATTACCCAATTAAGATTCTCTGGTGAAAGTTTGGGATCATGAGGTCAAAGGTCAAAAGGTCAAGTAAAAATATTAAAACTTACCTTTTGTCTCCGTACCTTGGAAATTGTTCAAGGTATCTTCATGGAACTGACTGGCAGTGATTATCTAGAAAATTTAGGGTTCATGGGGTCAAAGGTCAAGGGCAACACTTCAAAATTTTACTATTTCCCTCATATTTATGCAATGCCAGCAGGATTTTCTTTTTTTTAACACTTGGTGTATGCATGTATAACCTAATAGAGATTCTCTGGAAACTTTCTTTTTTCTCTCTCTTTTTTTTGCCTCAAAGGTCAAAAGGTCAAAGATCAAGGGAAAGTGCTGAACTAACTTTTTCCTCCATATCTCGGAAGTATCTCTCAAGTTATCTTGAAACTTACTACACATTTATGCATGTTTTGCCTGACAGTGATTATCCTACGAATTTTAGGGTCAAAGGCCTGATGAAAATGGTAACAATGTACTTGTCAATACAGAAATTGCACTCCATACCTTGAAAATTACTCAATGCATAAACTTATGAATGGGTCATAGTCAAGTTAAAGTCCTTAAATCCCCAAATACATGCTCTCCTATTCATCCAATTAAACCTAGGTCAAGGAAGGTGAACATTCAACACATTTGTGACAAACTTGTCATTTTAATATTTTGCCAATTTTGTGAAAATGTAATCACACATTGCCCACATGTACTATAGACCTATAAGGAGAATCATGCATTATGGCGGAGGCATACCAGTCGCCTTAGCGACATTTCTAGTTTTTTGTTGCCATAAACTTGACCACATGTACTCCATAGGCGTGACAAGTGAAATATTGCACAATCCGTGTTCGCTCACATCGCTCATGAATACACACGGAGTGAGTACTTTTGGGCCATCATTGTCACTGTACTTCCAGGCGTTGTTTGGCAGTAATTACACCAAGGAAATATACCTCCTTGATTTTCTTTATTTTGATGGTTTGTTAATCCAAAAATGAAATAAGATTCCTTATTCTGGAGATTTGTTAGTCTGTAAATGAAATAAAGTTTGTTAATCCGAAAATAAAAAATAGTCTACTATAAACGAACATTGGAATAATAGAACTGATTACATTTTCGGATTAATGAACCTTTTTTTTTTCAAGTTTTTTCAGTTTAACATACTTTCAGAGGAACAAAAGTAACCTTTGTGTAATTCAGAAATTTTACTGGTTGTGAACTAAATGTGACCTCATCAAACAGCCTTGCCTGCATGTGGAAAACATTGGAACTTTGATTTAGAAAGAGATCAAGAAGCAGAATAATGTGGTATAGATATATGCGCATTGCTATTAATAGAACATAGTTTATCTCTATCTCTCTCTTTGAAAAAAAGGCATGACAGAAATGCCTTAAATGTCAAAATTTGAAGACGGAGGTAGTGCTGGGGAAGCATAGCAAAGGAAAAGAAGAAAGACCACCCGCTGCAAAGATTAGGTAAGAATGATTTCAGTGGAAAAGGGTTGGTTGTTCACTTTAAAATATGGGCTTTTGACTCAAACTTCTGCATGCAGTATCCATGATTAATTCTATGTTGGAAAAGCGTAGCTCCTTGTAGTCTGGTAGGAATGGGGGGTCCCCATGCACCTTCCGAACACATTTTTTTAACTTACTTTTTTGTAACCCTTAGGGTATCTAGTTAATGATTTTTTTTTGTTCCCAAGAAAAAATTTGTGTCCCATGGGGGTCATTGGCGGCCATCTTGGCAGCCATCTTGGATTTTCAGGGAAAATCGTCAATTTCCATAACTTTTGAACTACACAGCATACAATTACAAATAAAGCATATCTTCAGGGTAGATGTCACATGAGGAATCAATTGAAATGGTTATTTACATGATTAAAGCAAGTTTGAAACAAGAAAAGCCCAAAAATATGAAAAATTCAGTGTCGTTTACACCGAAAAATAGCCAAATAATGTAACTTTTGAATTACACAACATACAGGGACAAATAAAACATTCCTTCAGAGTAAATACGGCATGAGGAATCGTTTAAGATAGTTATTTACATGATTAAAGCAACTTTGATACAAGAAAAGCCCAAAAATATGAAAAAATCAGTGTCGTTTACTCAGGAAATTGCCCAAATAGTCCATTATACATACATGACAATTACATACCTCATAAGAGTGACTAACCACTTTGTCTTAATAGTGTGGTAGGAATGGGGGTTCCCCATGCACCCTTCTTTTTTGTAACCCTTAGGGTGTCTAGTTAATGATTTTTTTTTTTCAAAGTAAAAATCATGTCCCATGGGGGTTATTGGCGGCCATCTTGGATTTGCGAGGAAAATAATTAATTTCTATAACTTTTGAACTTCACAACATACAAGGACAAATAGAACATTTCTTCAGGGTAAATGTTGCATGAGGAATCGATTGAGATGGTTATTTACATGATTAAAACAAGTTTGATACAAGAAAAGTCCAAAAATATGAAAAATTCAGTGTCGGTTACACCGAAAAGTACCCAAATAGTTCAACTATTGAACTACACAACATATAGGGACAAATAGAATATTTCTTCAGAGGAAATGCAGCATGAGGAATCAATTACATGATGAAAGCAAGTTTGATACAAGAAAAGTCCAAAGATATGAAAAATTCAGTTTCGTACTCTGGAAATTGCCCAAATAGTCCATACTGCATACATGACAAATTACATACGTCAGAAGATTGACTAATCACTTTGTCTTTTCAATTCAATTCAATTCAATTCAATTTTATTCTACATGCTAAAAAGTATGCAAAAAACACAAGTACATGTACATGGACATAACATATATTGCACATTAGGTTTACATAAAAAAACAAAAGGAATGATGCAAACAGCTATAATTAGCATGTGTGGGAATCAGAAAAGACCATATAGGACTTATCAAGGCCAATTCCCTTACAAATGAGGCTACAAATTGCAATCAAAGATATACATTTTTAGAATGAATCTATACCATTAGAAATTATACACAAAATCGCAAAAAGGACAAAATACACACAAAAGACAAAACAAAACAAAGCAAAAAGGCAAATATCCCAATAATTATTCAGCTGCACTTTGGATTAAAAACATTCTATATCTACGTTTAAAAGATGATAATGTAGGACATTCTTTGATAATAGCAGGTAACTCATTCCAGGACTTAGCTCCAATATATCTAATTGTAGTCTTTGAAAATTTATATTGCAAAAAAGGTAAACATATGTTATTAGCACATCTTGTGTTATAACTATGGACTGCACTATTTTGAACAAATAACTTTTGGAAGGTTACAGGTAAAACGCCTTTAAAATATGAAAACATAAATATGGCCACTTGTAATTGCACTATTTGATCAATTTTTAAAACTTTCATTTTCTTGAATAATGTTGCAGTGTGCTCAAAAGGGCTTACGTCACAGACTATTCTTATTGCACGCTTTTGTAATAATAACACACGGTTTAATAAGTACAATGAAGTGTGACCCCATACTATTGCACAATAAGTTGAATAGGGGGAAATCATTGTGTGATATATGGTTAAAAGAATCTTTGAAGGAAGTGCATATTTCAAATAACTCATAACACCTACAATTCTGCTTATTTTCATACAAACATCATTCATATGGTCTTTCCATGTTAAACCATCATCAATTATCACACCAAGAAATTTAATATTATTAACTTGTTTAATTTTATCATTACCTATATATATTTGTAAGACATTTTCATCTATTACCTTATTCTTTGTTTTAAAAATCATATAACATGATTTTTCTATGTTTAACACCAGGCGATTTGCAACAAACCAAGAATATACTTTCTTCATTTCTGTGTTAACCATATGATTGACTTCATGAACATCCCGACCAGAGAAAAATAAGTTTGTGTCATCTGCAAATAATATAGAAAACAAAGTAGGACTTACAAATTGCAGATCATTGACAAATAACAAAAAAAGGAGGGGACCCAGTACAGAGCCTTGTGGGACGCCTGTTTTTACATAACACAAATCTGATTTTATATCATTTACAATTGTATAGTGTGAACGATCTGATAAATAACTCTTAAACCAATTCAGAGCACTCCCTCTTATTCCATAATATTCCAATTTAGTAATAAGTATACTATGATCTATACAATCAAATGCCTTTGTTTAATCTAAAAACATTCCAACCACAAACTCATGATTTTCAAATGCATTTGATATTTTTTCCATTGATTTGAGTAATGCCATATAAGTGGAATAACCATGTCGAAATCCAAACTGCTGATGATATAAAATATTATTGTTATCAATGAAGGATATCAATCTAGCATAGACTAATTTTTCAAATAATTTGGTGAAAATTGACAACAGCGATATAGGTCTATAGTTTTGTAATTGGTGCTTATCCCCCTTTTTAAAAACTGGAATTACCTTCGCAACTTTAAGCTTCCGAGGGAATATACCATTTTCCAAAGATGAATTAAATATTGCACATAAAGGTTCCATTACAAAACAAATAGATTTCTTAAATACATTGACATGGATATCATCGTCACCAGGACTTTTGTTTATATTCAGATCACTTACAATGGTTAATATTTCGGCAGTTGTGATAGGTTTAAAAAACATGGATTGGCTTTGTGCAGGTTTGTGCAGGTAAGTATGAATAGATTCAGATGAATCATTTACGTCAGAAATAATACTGCTACCTATAGTGCAAAAATATTCATGAAAAAGTTGTGCGACAGAGTCTTTATCATCAATAAGATGACCATTGATTTGTAATGAATCTATACAGTTACTCTGTCTTTGTTTATTCATGACATCATTTATGATAGACCATGTTTTCTTTAACTTCCCACGCACGTTGTTAAATTTCCAATGAAAATATTCACGTTTTCTCTTACGTATTACCTTATTTACCATATTCCGATATTGTTTGAATTTCTGTTCATTATTAACACTACGATTCTTAAGATACTTACGATACAATAAATACTTCTTTTTACACATTTTCCGTAGTGTACTATTAAACCATGGTTTATCCTTCTTTTTCAATCTGTGTACACACTTCTGCAATGGAAAACACTCATTATAAAACAAGAGATACTTGGCAAGAAAGGCTTCAAATTGTTCATCCACACCATTTCTGTTTACAACGTGTTCCCAATTACAAGTTCAAAGCATATTACAAAAATACTGTATGGAGGAGTCATCAAAGACATGTTGAAATCTGTTGTGATCTGTATTACTCTTACGACTGCATCTTATGACAGCAAATATCGGTAAATGGTCACTTATATCACATGTGAATATCCCTGAGACAACAATATTCTCTAACTTATTAATAAAAATATTATCGAGGAGTGAAGATGACTGTGTTGTTATTCTAGTGGGTTTTGAGACTACCAGAGAAAGTGAATATGACGAAAACATATTAATAAAGGAATCAGAAAACAACATAGATGAAAGTAAATTAATGTTGAAATCACCAGCCACACAGCAGTTTTTCTTTTCCCTCATCTTATGAAAAGGCAATTCTAGGGCATTCAGAAACTGGGAAATAGATGCAGCAGGTGGCCTATATACAACCATTACAATAATATTTTCATTATGACAGCATATCTCAATACAAACTGTTTCAATGTTTTCATCAAATAATTCCAAATCTTGTCTTCGTTTAAATTTTAATTCACTACATATGTAAAAACCCACTCCTCCACCACGTTTATCATTACGTCTATTATCTATAAATACATGTACATAATTTGGTAGTAGGCAAGATGAGTATTCTTGTGGCTTAAGCCAAGTTTCTGATACAGCAATGAGTGAAAACCTATGTCTGAAAGTTTGTAAAAAAGTGTCCATATAATTAAAATTCTTCTTTATACTTCTACAATTAAAATGACATATCGATAAATAATTAGTCGTATCTAAATCATCCACGAGATTATCAAAGTCCATTGGAAGATAATAACTACAATCATGTTCAAAATATCCACTTTGAATATGCTGGTTGAAGTTACCATAACAGTTTGGGCATTGCACATTGCTATTATCCAGATTAAAATCAATTTGCCGATGACAAATAACACATTCATGTACAGACTTAAAAGACATTAAAACAATAAGAAATCTAATATGTTAAAATAAAAGAAGCTAAAAAATGTAAAAAAGCACAGGGTTTAAACAAAGGGTAATACAAGAGATGATGCCTGGAGAATTAGTACATATCATATTGCAGCTGTAATACTATAAAATCCGGTGTGGTGACAGCATATAATCATATGTAAATTTACAATTAAAAGAATTCTACCTGTAAAAGCTCAGCTGAGTTACATTCTATCCAGATCGCTCTTGTTGTGGATTTGCCTTCGCATCGTCTTTCCTCCATATGTTTTGACAGAGACCAGGATTCTTCCGTCTACTGACCAGGCAGCGAGAATGTTTTTAATAGATCAAAGCCCAAATAGGCCTATTTTGTGTTGTATCAAAAACATTCAGTAGAATCTGAAGAGAAAATTAATTCCAAGCATTGTGACCCCTCACTTGGTGAAATTGAATGAAGAATGTAAGCATTATGGCAATTCATATGCAAATACCCCTAAAATAAATGGTTAAAAGAGGTCACACATGATAATAATGTTAATCACAACATGTGAAAGTGACTAATGGACAAACATAAAACTTGTAATGAAATTTAACACCCCTTGTGGGCGTTCAATTTTGTTTCATTTTCTATTTAAAAAGAGTTTGAGTTGGGGTATTTTCATGAAAACAATCACTGTGCCAAAATGTTCAGTCGATTTTCAAAAATTTAGGTGCCAAAATGTTTTCATTAAAACCTATTTAAGATTAGGTTAAAAGCAGTTCATTCAAATGTATTTGTTTAAACCTTATTGTCCGAAAACAAAGAGATAAATTTCACGTGACAGCCAGAAATCCACCCTGTGAATATCAATGTGGATTGCTGCTAAGGGATATTTGCATATGAATCGCTTTTGTGCTTACATTCTGTATTCAAACTCAACAAAAGAAAGTTCAAATTGTTTGGAATTACGTTTTCTTTCAAATTCTGTTAAAAGTTGTCTGATACAAGACACAATATTCAAGCTATTATCAAAAGACAAAGTGGTTTGTTACATCTGTGACGTGTGTATAAATTTTTCATGAAGTATGGAATTAACATATATTGAGAAAATAAAGTAACACAGTATGACTTCACTTTGTCAAAAGTATTCTGAATTCTCATCCTGTGTAACTGTACAAACCACAGAAGCGGTAAGCGATATGCAGTCAGACCGCAGCACATATGCTAATGAGCCGATCCGGCAAGATTTATTCAGCACTCTCGTTGACGATCTTTGCGTTCGAAAGGTGTCTCGTACGTGCAAGATTTTGCGAGAGTTTGACAGGGCTATGGTTTTCACAGTGTAGCGACTTGTACATACATTCATTATAGCTAAAAGTCACGGTTAATTGTTCTCCAGACTTTGATCTTTATTTTGATACCAAATTTGCGTATAATATCGGTTCTTATCATGACGATATAATCAATTGAATTTGTGTAAATTTTACCTGCTTTTCACGGAAGATTTTGTTGTCTAAAGTTCGTTTTTGGTTCCTGACTGGATTAAGAAACTGTTGTTTCTGATTTTGGCTTTTTTGTAGAGAGGAAACTTAGATGCTCATCATATATTTGAGTCAAGGAGACACAAGCATGATTTATACTAGTTTTTCCGTTTTGAAACGTCTGTAAAATTCACTCTTAAGCCGGAAGTATGCTCCACACAAAGTGTACAGTGGCGCGAAAGAGCTCTCTCATTGGACAGTGCTTGCATTCAGGGCTTGAACTTGGCTTGAAGTACACGCGTGCCTGCATGCAAGCATGCGCTATGCACACACGTGGCATGAAACCGTAGCAGCGTAATGACGTAATGCAAGCGCTAAATTCTTTTGACGTCTTGAACGTGTACTTCACGAATTACTTTTTTCATCATTTTTCAAGCTCAAATTACGCTATGATATTTTTCATTTACAATAATTTGAGTAACATGTGACGATAGCTTACATATATTCCTTGAATTTGATACCAAATTTGTGAATGTAAGGTGCATTTTTGTTGCCGAAAGCCCAAGGACAAAATCCCCTTCCGCAGCTCATTACATATGCAAGCCTCGAGCGGGCTTGCATACGAGTTGAATAAATACGAGCGAATTATCGGGTGCTGCGGACTGACTGTATGTCAGCTTTTCATTTCAGACTTCTGTAATTTCTACTCATTAACAAAATCATCATCGTAATCAATGTCTGGCTCCTCCTCCTCTTCATCCTTCTTCTGAAGCAAGTCAATGAGGGAAGTGGGAAAGATAGGGCCACTTAACCACACTGGCTCCATGATACCGAAGGCTGTCTTCTGCCATCCTTGTCCAGGATCAAAGGAGTTATATACAGAGCACCAGAAGATTGGCTGGTCAGCTCTCTTTAAGATGGCAAGGCGATGGGTCACACATTTAATGTGTGAGATAAGGTTGTCTCTGCGAGGTGGGAGTATGGAGAAATCCACTTTGGAGTTGGTCGTCAGTTGTTCGCCCTCTCCCACCATCTGCCTCAGGATAATGCTGCGGTTAATAGACTTCTCCCAGGCCTCATGGTCATACATTAGGCATGTGAATGCCCCAATGTCATCTGTCACCTCTGGCTCTACAGACCACCCATCACCAAGATTTCTGAGGGGGATAAAACATTGGCACATTATAAAGTTATGTTTTAAGATTTAAGCAGTGTTTATTATTATGTAACATTGAACAATTTACTATAGATTTCAGTAAAATATTGCTGAAATTTTAATATCAGACTACTCTCACCTGAATGCTGTGTGGTACATGAGGTGGCTTTGTAGATTCTTTAGGGGTCCAACTTTGCCCCTACCCTTGAAGGCACTTGTTACATCTTCCCCGGTAAACACATGTGTCCAAGTACTGTGGTACAGTAGTCAGCTCCCTTTGATTCTGTATGCCAGTTCACCGACATTCACAATCTGGCAATGCTTGACACTCTGTTTATAAAGGAAGATAGTGAGGGTGATGGAGTAAGCATGGTGCAAGAGGATCAAGAAAATGTTTGTGTCTTGCGACCTCACCACAGCTGCTTTGTACCCAAGCTTAGTGGAATACTCGAGGTAGAGCACTACCCTGGTGGCCATCTCTTGGTTAGACAGCAGCTCATGGATAGAGCTTATTGTCTCCTGGGACGCATCATTGTGTGAACAAAAAGAATGTAACAGGAATTACTTGAGCTTCAGAGAATGTGATTTCTGTTACACTCCTTTTGTTTACACAATGATGTGTTCCAGGAGACGATACGCGATATCCATGAGCTGCTGTCTAACCAGGAGGAGAGGACACCAGGGTCGTGCTCTACCTCAAGTGCGCCGCTAAGCTTGGGTACAAGGAAGCTTTGGTGAGGACTCCAGACACAGACATTTTCTTGATCCTCTTGCTCCATGCTTAATCCATCGCCCTCACTACTACAATGTATCTTCCTTAATAAATGGACTGTCAAGCATTGCCAGATTGTGAATGTCAGTGAACTAGCATACAGAATCAAAGGGAGCTGATTACTGTACCACAATACTTGGACTGTATGTGTTTACCGGGGAAGATGTAACAATTAAAGTGCCTTCAAGGGTTGGGCAAAATTGGACCCCTAAAGAATCTACAAAGCAACCCCATGTACCACACAGCATTCAGGTGAGAGTAGTCTGATATAATAATTTCAGCAGTATTTTACTGAAATCTAGTAAATTGCTCAGTATTATATTATGATAAACACTACTGAAATCTTAAAACATGACTTTATAATGTGCCAATGTTTGTTTGTTTTTTTATGCCTCCGCAACGAAGTGGCCGGAGGCATTATGTTTTCGGGTCGTCCGTCCGTCCGTCCGTCCGTCCGTCCGTCCGTCCGTCCGTCCCGTTTTGTTTTTGTCGATATCTCAAGAACCGTGTGGTGGTTTTACATCAAACTTGGTATGAGGGTATATCCTTGGGGGATAATACTTTGTGTGGATTTTAGGCTCACAGGGTCAAAGGTCAAAGGTCACAGGTTTATTTTGTGAAAAAAAATTTGAAATTTCATGTTTTTCTCCATATCTCGCAAATGGTTCAAGGTATCTTCATGGAACTTAGTATATATATGCTTGTACCGATGGGCAGTGATTATCTAGGGAAGTTGGGGTCATGGGTCAAAGGTCAGGGGGTCAAAGGTCAAGGTCAACTCCTCAAAATATCACTACTTTTCTTAAAATGCAATAGGCTGAAGGTTTTTTTTTTTTTTTAACTTGATGTATGGCATGTATTACCCAATATATATTTTTGGGAAATTTCTTGCCAAAAGGTCAAAGGTCAAAAGGTAAAAGGTCAAGTGAAAGTGCTAAATTGCACTTTTTCCTCCATATCTCGAAAGTAACTCAAGGTATCATCATGAAACTTACATATTTATGCATGTTCAACCTAACAGTGATTCTCTTTGGAACTGTGAGGTCAAAGGTCAAAGGCCAGGTTTAGATAATGCTATTTTCCCATTTGATACTGAAATTATACTTTTTCTCAATACCTTGAAAATTACTCAATGCATAAACTTATAAAAGGGTCAAAAGTCAAGTAAAAATCATCAGTTCCCCAAATACCTGCACTCTGACATCTTAATCATTCATCCAATTGAACCTAGTTCTAGGAAAGTGAACATTCAGCACATTTGTGTCAAACCTGTCATTTTAATATTTTGCCAATTGTGTGAAACTGTCATCACACATTGTCAAGACATTGTACTATAGACCTATTAGGAGAACCATGCATTATGGCGGAGGCATATCAGTAGCCGTAGCGATATATCTAGTTCCCTCAGAAATCTTGGTTATGAGTGGTCTGTGGAGCTAGAGGTGACAGATGACATTGGGGCATTCACATGCCTTAAATGTATAGCCAAGTCTATTAATGTCATCGGCAGCATGCTGAAGCAGATGGTGGGAGAGGGCGAGCAACTGATGACCAAATCCAAGGAGGATTCATTCATCACCTGGCAGAGACAACCTTATTCCACACTTTCAACGTGTGAACCACCACCTTGCCATCTTCAAGCGAGCTGACCAGCCAATCTTCTGGTGCGCTAACCCCTTTGATAATGGACAAGGGTGGCAGAAGAAAGCCTTCAGTATCATGAATCCGGTGTGTTCAAGTGGCCCTATCCTTTCCACTTCCCTCATTGACTTGCTTCAGAAAATTACTGAGGAGATGAAGGAGGATGAAGAGGAAGAAGAGCCAGGCGTTGATTACCATGATCGTTTTGATAATGACTGGAAATTACAGAAGTGTGAAACGAAAAGCTGTCATATCGCTTACCGCTTCTGTGTTTTGTATAATTGCACATCATGAGACTTCAGAATACTTTTGATAAAGTGAAGTCATACTGTGTTACTTTTCTCGATATACGTTAATTCCATACTTCATGGAAATCATATATTCAAGTCTCAAAATGTAACTAACCACTTTGTCTTTTGATCATAGTTTAAATATTATGTCTTGTATCAAACAACTTTTAAAAGAATTCGAAAGAAAAGTTGATTTCAAACAATTTGAACTTTCTTTTGTTGAAATTGAATACAGAATGTAAGCACAATAGCAATTCATATGCAAATATTCCAAAATCAGTTGCCGCAATCCACATTGATATAGCAGTCTCTATTCACAGAGTGGATTTCTGGCTGTCGAGTGAAATTCATATGTTTATTTTCAGACAGGAAGGCTTTAAACAAATGAAGATCTTGCAACCAAAAGGTGCTAAATCCATTGAAAAATGATGGATTTAGCGCGTTTTGGAAGCAAGGTCATAAAATACGTTTGAATGAACCACTTTAAACCTAATCTTGAATAAGTTTTAATGATAACATTTTGGCACCTAAATTGTTGAAATCGATTGAGCATTTTGGCACAGTGATTGCTTTCATGAAAATACCCCAACTGAAATAGAATGCACACAAAAGGTGTTAAATTTCATTTTAGGTTTTATTTTTGTCGATTACTGTAAACGTGGAAATTTTCGCGGTACATTAATTTTCGCGGATTTCGCGCTACGTTCGGCTAGCGCGAATTCAAAAACGCGCGAATATATCTTCACAATTTTCTATGCACATTTTGAACGGGATGAATTGTGTGCGCTTCATCGATGATACTGCTACGTAGTACAATGTACAGGCATGTTTACGCTACGAGCTGTGCGAAGAGACGATAGATTGCTGTGTATTGTAGCATGCATGTGTGTGTGAGTGTGGTCTGTGTCCTCGAACATGTTGTAAGTATTGTGCGTGTACGTGTGTGTAGCGTAGAGAGCGACGCTCGGCTGAGTTTCCGGCCGCGATCCTCCAATCCCATTGGCGCAAAAAAAAAAAAAAATGTTGCTCCCATTGCATGCCCCCCCCCCCCCCCAAGCTGAGGAATGTGGACGACGTCGTGCATTTCAAGACGTACTGTAGTGAGCGCGTACCTACATACCGTGCATTCCGATTGGATTGTATGCGTGTGTACGTGGTAAGTATATTTATGTGATGAAATCGTTGTGTGTCATGCTAGGCGTACCGGTATGCGGTACGGTATGCGGTCTATGTATGCAACGCGCATGCACTAGATTCCTAAGAGTGTTTGAATTTTTCCCGGGATTTCCTTCCGTTGGCAATTCGATCTTAGCGAAAATGCTTCGTTATTTTAAGCCAGTATCGAAGACAGATAATCTACAGCTTTTTCCAAAGCCTGCCAACAAGATCTTGCAAGAGGATGGACTTGATCCAGCATCCATCCGATCAGCAAATGAGGAGATTTTGAAGAAAGTGGAAGAAGATTCATCGGACCAAACGCTTGGGTCTACGTTGTCTGCCGCTAGTTCTACTAGTGGCGGCAAAGTGAAACCCAAGCGTGGGCCGTATGGAGTCTACTCCAGCCAGCTTCGTGCAAAGATTGGCAGATACGCAGCTGAAAATGGCGTTGTTGCGGCGGCAAGAAATTTCACCAAGGAACTCGGACGCCCTGTCAACGAGAGTACGGTGAGAGGGATGAAGAAGGCCTACCTCGGAAAGCTGGACGAAGCTATCCCTGGACCGATCGACGAACTTGCCCGTCAGCACCGCGGCAGACCTCTCATGCTTGGAAAGGAGATGGATTTGAAGGTCCAAAAATTCATCAGGGCTTTGCGCGAGAGTGGAGGACCTGTATCAACCCCTCTGGTGGTAGCGGCAACGAAGGGACTGTTGAAAAATGAGACCCCTCCAATTCTGTCGGAATTTGGGGGACACCTAGTCATCGAGAAGACTTGGGCACGCTCTTTGCTACAGCGCATGAACTTCACGAAGCGGAAAGGCACGAAAGCAGCTCGGAAACTCCCTGATGACCTTGAGGCATTGCGGGGGAAGTTTCAGCGGCGGATTGGCAGGCGTGTCCGGAAGTACAACATCCCAGACGAACTGATCTTGAACTGGGATCAGACTGCCGTGGAAGTAATTCCATCTGGGAGCTGGACAATGAATCATCGTGGGGAAACGCAAGTGGAGATCAAGGGAGTGGATGACAAGAGGCAGTACACTGCCCTTCTTGCATGCACCATGAGTGGCGAGCTATTGCCTCCTCAGATTATCTATCAGGGGACCACTGAGAGATGCCATCCAAACATCAACTTTCCTCGAGATTGGGACATCTGGCATAGCGTCAGTCACTGGAGTACAAGCGACACCATGGTGCGCTACATCGAGCGGATCATTGTTCCATATGTTCGGCGCACTCAGGAGAGGCTGAACACCACCGCTCCTCCACTTCTCATCTTCGATGTGTTTGCTGCCCATCGTACTGATGACGTTAGGAGAGCAATCACGGAAGCAAGTGGTCTGTGCGTGTTCGTTCCACCTACATGCACGGATGAAATGCAGCCTCTCGATGCTACTGTGAATGCCAAGTACAAACAGGTGATGCGCACGCAATTCCAGATGTGGTTTGCCGAAAAAGTGGCAGCAATGGTAGCGCAAGGGCTTGGAGCGGCTGACATCGCGTCTCGATTGGATTTACGCACGGCCACCATCAAGCCTGTACACGCCCAGTGGCTTATCCGCACCCAAGCGATCGTGTCAAGCGAGGCAGAGATCATCAAGGAGGGGTTCAGGAAAACTGGAATCGTGCAGGCGGTGTACGATGCTCGTGCAGGTCCCGTACCCCCATGTGCTGACAGTGACGCCGAAACAGGCGAATGGGATGACGAGTAGACATCTCCCCAACTTCTTCGTGACTTTCAGTTCTAATTTGCCTGTTGTTTTTGACTTCGGATGTAGGCCTACTTGTTTTCTTTTTTTTTTCTGTGGACGCATCCAGTGATTGTTAAGAGTTGTCCATTGATATTGCCGTTGCAACATGTTCAGAATGGAAAGTTATGTTCCAACTACGAACCAGATCAGATGTTGAATAACGTTACTGCTGTTGTTAGTGTTCACTCAGCATGTTTGTACTGTAACCTGGAATCAACTTCAACTGCTTGATGAGCTTGGAATGCAGCAATTGATTTGGAATACAATGTATTTACCTAGCTTTGACTCTGAGCAGCTGCCGTAAAAATGTTCGGTGTGGATGTTTTTGGATAAACTTTGGAAATATTACATCTCCAATCTTTGGAAATGAGCTGGAGGCAGTGGAGCATCTACACTAGTATTGGTAAGTTAAAAATCTGAAACGTGCCGAGATTCATTGTTTTTGTAAACGTCTACGAGTACAGTACACATGTGCTCTCTAGCTCTGTGGCCATGCGTACCGGCCTAGCAATAAAGTAGCGTAGCAACATAGCACTAGCAGTATTATCGCACGCACCGCACGCACCGCACGCACCGCACGCACCGATGCTACATTCCCCCGTGACTACGGTACTACAGTCACAGCTGTACTACAGTCACAGCTGTACTACGTATTTGAGTGCTTGTACTCGCAGTCGAGCCGCTCGCTACGTCGCTTGTCGTACGCTGGCATAGCAAGCTATGTAGCAGAGGCTTTGGATGAAAGGAGTGAATGTGTACTACAGTAAAGTAACCTGCTGCAGAGCGCGAATTTAAGAACCCGCGAATACGTTTTCGAGCCGCTCAGCGCGAAAAATTAATCGCGCGAAAATATTGACGTTTACAGTAGTCACTTTCACATGTTGTGATCAAAATTAGTATGTTTCACATCTTTTGACCTGTTATTTTAGGGGTATTGTTGGGGGTATATGAATTGCCACGGTGGTTACATTCTTCATTTGATATCAACAAGTGAGACATCAATATGCTTGGAGTTCATCTTTTTTTCAGATTCTGTTGAATGTTTGTTTTTTTTTATACAAAACACCATATTTCAGCTATGATCTAAAGACAAAGTGTTACGTCACTTTTGTGAGGTAGTTTGTCATGTATGTATACGGATTATTTGGGTACTCTACAGTGTAAACGACACTAAATTTTTCACATTTTTGGACCTTTCTCGCATCAAACTTGCTTTAATCATGTAGATAACCATCTCAATCGATTCCTCATGCAACATTTACCCTGAAGAAATGTTCTATTTGTCCTTGTGAAGTTCAAATGTTATAGAAATTAATGATTTTCCTCGCAAATCCAAGATGGCCACCAATGACCCCCATGGGACACAATTTTTACTTGGAAACAAAAAAAAAAATCATCTAACTAGACACCCTAAAGGTTACAAAAAAGGAGGGTGCATGGGGAGCCCCCATTCCTACCACACTATTAAGACAAAGTGGTTAGTCACTCTTATGAGGTATGTAATTGTCATGTATGTACATTGTATGTGGACTATTTGGGCAATTTCCAGAGTAAACGACACTGATTTTTTTTTCAAATTTTTGGACTTTTCTTGTATCAAAGTTGCTTTAATCATGTAAATAACTATCTTAAACGATTCCTCATGCCGTATTTACTCTGAAGGAATGTTTTATTTGTCCCTTTATATTGTGTAATTCAAAAGTCAAACTATTTGGCTATTTGTCGGTGTAAACGACACTGAATTTTTCATATTTTGGGGCTTTTCTTGTTTGAAACTGGCTTTACTCATGTAAATAACCATTTCAATCGATTCCTCATGTGACATTTACCCTGAGGAAATGCTTTATTTGTAATTGTATGCTGTGTAATTCAAAAGTTATGGAAATCAGTGATTTTCCCTGAAAATCCAAGATGGCTGCCAATGACCCCCATGGGACACAATTTTTTCTTAGGAACAAAACAAAAATCATTAACTTGACGCCCTAAGGGTTTCTAAAAGGTAAGTTAAAAAAATGTGTTCGGAGGGTGCATGGGGACCCTCCATTCCTACCAGACTATTGAAGCAACAGCATGGAAAATGAATTTAAAAAACTGTCTTCTATAATTCAGAACAGCGAGGGCAGGTTCACACCCAATAATTCATTATACAATGAATACTTATTTAATGTTACTGAATCCCAATAGATCTGTTTTCCACACAACAGTTGGCAGTAATTTGGGACAGGAAAAGGATGGACAATTGGGAGTGGAAAGGAGAGTAGATTTCATTTTTTTTTTTTTTTTGGAGAACAAATATTTCAATGTAAACTAGAACAGAGAGAGAGAGATAGCTCAGAGAGCTCAGAACTCTACCAATCTAGCTCATTACCACCCATATTGTGATCTCTAATATTTATCATAGTCCTACATACAGACGGTCATCAGGATCACTATCTGAATTTAATCATTTGTTCCTTGTGCCATCAAAATTTCCTAAAAATTTCATTCAAGTGTGTTGGTAACTTAAGGCCCTGTCACACCTTTACGGGTAAGCTACGCGGCCTTGTTGCAAGTAGGGATTTTCCAGCACGCAGGAGAATTTTTTTATGGGCGGACAAGGATGTTAGCGAGTTCTGTACTAGCGTACTGTAAAGGTGTGACAGGGCCTTTATCAAGTTATTTTACAAACAAAGAAACCGGCAAACAACCAATGCCGGAACAAACAAAAAAGAGAAAACACATAGCCCCCTCGGCAGATGAAATAATTTCATTAGCAATGGTTGGTGATACAGTGCTTACCGCTTAATCGGGAGGGGTTGGGAGACAAATTTTTCTCCTGTTTAAACAGTGCTCCCGCTTAAGTGGTGGCTGGTATTGGCCCGTGCAAGCCACACATGAAGTCTATTATGTGGGCACTACACTAAACCATGCACAGTTATCAAACCCGCCGATAACCACAGCAAAAAATGCATCCGCGCTACAACACGCAGACATAAAACGGTGATAAGAAAAGTCACAGCAGTCTCATAATTTTGGCAAATGCATCATCGGAACAAATCTTCATTCATGTGTTGTTTGAAGGTTTGCATGGTGAAGTAAATGAGGAAGAAAGATTTGCGGTGACACCATGTGTATGTAGTCCTTAATCGGATCGCTGTTTGGCAGAAGAGCCTAGAAAGAGGAGAAACGAAGAGGGAAGCGACATATGGGGGTTGTGAGGAGGGCAGAAAGTGAAGAGTGGGAGACAGTAATGGGCTAGAGGTTGAAGTTGCACTAGTGGAGACGGTAGAGAAAGGAACACAGAGAGTGGTAAGGAAGAATAGTGTGAGAATCAAGTAGGATGTTCGGACATCGTTAGAAGGGGAAAGATGAAATAGAAGGGAAGAGGAAGAGGAAGAAGTTGAATGTTGGAGAATCATGGAGATAGGGGAGAGCAGTAAAGATTCATGAAACCAAGAGAAGAAAAACGAAGTCGGCGAACAGTGTGGCTATGGAATGTGGAATCAATGGAGAAAGGACGAATAATCCCTCTAAGGAAGGGTAAGTAGAGGAGAGATGAGAATATGTTGATAGAAGGGAGATAGAGAGAGAGAGAGAGAGAGGCGGGGGGGGGGGGACAAAGAAAAGAAGTAGAAAAGAACAAATTGAAATTCAATACGTAAATCAGAGGGAACTAGTATGGATCCTAGAATGAAATGCTGCTGAGAGGGAGAGAAAAAAAAAAAATTGGAAAGGAAAATTGATGACAGTTAAGTCCTGAAAAGGTTCCTGTGGGAGAAAAGCAAAAATAAGAAATCAAAATAAGGTTAAAGTGTAGACCTGAGGAGAGAAGACAAGAGAAATAACCTGTGGAGAAATGTGTAAATTAAGTAGTGGTCCTGAAAAGGACCGTTGGGTTGTATGGAAGGAAGAAATAAAACAAAAAGAAGAAAGAAGAGAAGAGAACAGAAAAGAAAAGAAAAGATAAGTAGCGTAGAAACAGACAAAAGTGTAAGAGAGAGAGAGAGAGGAACGAGAAATGAAACACTGAGTAAAGGTGCTAGTGAAAGTAGCGCAAGAAATCTAGTTATAAGAATAACTAGGAGAACCGAGGAACTTGACGTTTCGGGCAGGTTGACTGTCCTTCGTCAGAAGTGAAGCGTGATCTGAGAAGAGGCGGGCTATATATGGAGAATGCGGACCTAGATGGAAGTGGTCGGTTGAGGCGGGCTCGCAGGCGAGCTGAGCGTCGGCTGTTGGTGGAGTGTTGCGGTCGTTGATGCGTTCTATTGTTCTCGGAGTGTGTTGATGGCGGAGTATATCTGTGAGAGCTAACTTGGCTGTTAGTAGGTCGTGGCCGGAGATTGGAGTCCGGGTTAGTGGTTGGGGTGGACGCCGGTGGTGTGGATGACTTGTGTCGGTGAGGGCGTCTTCTCGAACCAGCGATAGGTGTGGTCGTGAGTGGGAGGCGCGGTTGACGTCGTGGGCGCTGTTGTGAAGAGGTGGGGGAAGAGATATGAGAGGAAGAAGTAGAGGGGGGAATGTGCTGTGGAGAGAGTGTGTTGTTGTTGTTGTCATTGTTGGTGTTCGATAGTTTGTTGATGAGAGGGAGCCAGATGTTGTTGATGTGGAGTCCAGTGTCCTGTGTAACAGTGTCGTGTGTGTGAATTTCTATGGCTTCTCTGATGCGTCGTGTGTTCCAGTTTTTGATGGATGTGATGAGTTTGCTGTCTTCCCAGTTGATGCGATGTTCCGACTGTTGAGCGTGTTTCACGATGGCTGACTTTTCCCATTCCGAACGTCTGTAGCATGTTTTGTGTTCTTTCAGTCTGGTCTCTAGCGATCTCCCTGTTTCACCTATGTAGACTTTGCCGCATTCGCAAGGGATACGGTAGACACCTGGTTGTTTGTGTTTGGGGTGCTTGTCTTTGTGTGAGTGCAATGAATTGTGAAGTTTGTTGGAAGATGTATGACGGACCTGGATGTTGGCGGACTTGAAGATGCGTTGTAGTTTGTGCGAGGTGGCGCCGAGGTAGGGAAGATTTACAGTTGTGATGGGCTGTTCCTTGGCTGCTTGGTTGGGATGAGAAGGTGCCTGAGTGTTGATTTTGTGCTTGGGGTATTGGTTGATAGTGGTGAGTGTGTCTGTGATATGTTCGAGTTCTTGTCGGAGATGTTCTTTGTCGCTGATTTGATGAGCACGTCGGACGAGAGCGTTCGGTACTGACTGGCGGACTGCTGGATGATGGAAGGAGCGGTAGTGAAGATATCTGTCAGTGTGAGTGGGTTTGCGGTAGACCTGGTGAGAGAAAGTGCCAGCGTTGGTCTTTGTGACGAGAACATCGAGGAAGGGGAGAGAATGATTGTGTTCCGTTTCCACTGTGAATGAGATGTTGGAGTGTTGTTCGTTGAGGTGTGAGAGGAAGTCGTCCAGTTGATCTGCTTGGTGTGGCCAGATGGTGAAGATGTCGTCGACATACCGGAGCCAGAGTGAAGGTTTGTGCTGTGCTGTGGCTAGTGCGTGGCTTTCGAAATGTCTCTTCCAGCAGATGTCCCATCCTCTTCGGGCAACCCAAAATTCACAAGCCATCAGTGCCTCTCCGCCCCATCATTTCTACACGAGGTTCCCCCTGCTACGAAACAGCCAAACACCTGTCAGACATTCTACAGCCACTCGTTGGCAACACAGAACACCACATTAACAATTCCAAACACTTCATTGACATTCTCTCTCAAACCACCATCAACCCTACAGACACCCTCGTCAGCTTTGATGTAGAATCACTCTTCACCAGCGTTCCTGTCAATGAAGCCTGTGACATCATCAAACAACGTCTCACCGATGACCCTTCTCTTTCTTCCAGAACACAACTCACACCACAACAGATACACGACCTCCTCCTCACATGTCTCAATTCTACCTCCTTCCGATGGAGGGACACACACTACAAACAGCAACAAGGCGCAGCCATGGGCTCCCCCCTCTCACCGATCATTGCCAACATCTACATGGAACATTTCGAAAGCCACGCACTAGCCACAGCACAGCGCAAACCTTCACTCTGGCTCCGGTATGTCGACGACATCTTCACCATCTGGCCACACCAAGCAGATCAACTGGACGACTTCCTCTCACACCTCAACGAACAACACTCCAACATCTCATTCACAGTGGAAACGGAACACAATCATTCTCTCCCCTTCCTCGATGTTCTCGTCACAAAGACCAACGCTGGCACTTTCTCTCACCAGGTCTACCGCAAACCCACTCACACTGACAGATATCTTCACTACCGCTCCTTCCATCATCCAGCAGTCCGCCAGTCAGTACCGAACGCTCTTGTCCGACGTGCTCATCAAATCAGCGACAAAGAACATCTCCGACAAGAACTCGAACATATCACAGACACACTCACCACTATCAACCAATACCCCAAGCACAAAATCAACACTCAGGCACCTTCTCATCCCAACCAAGCAGCCAAGGAACAGCCCATCACAACTGTAAATCTTCCCTACCTCGGCGCCACCTCGCACAAACTACAACGCATCTTCAAGTCCGCCAACATCCAGGTCCGTCATACATCTTCCAACAAACTTCACAATTCATTGCACTCACACAAAGACAAGCACCCCAAACACAAACAACCAGGTGTCTACCGTATCCCTTGCGAATGCGGCAAAGTCTACATAGGTGAAACAGGGAGATCGCTAGAGACCAGACTGAAAGAACACAAAACATGCTACAGACGTTCGGAATGGGAAAAGTCAGCCATCGTGAAACACGCTCAACAGTCGGAACATCGCATCAACTGGGAAGACAGCAAACTCATCACATCCATCAAAAACTGGAACACACGACGCATCAGAGAAGCCATAGAAATTCACACACACGACACTGTTACACAGGACACTGGACTCCACATCAACAACATCTGGCTCCCTCTCATCAACAAACCATCGAACA
Source organism: Diadema antillarum (assembly GCF_040938485.1). Taxonomy (NCBI): domain Eukaryota; kingdom Metazoa; phylum Echinodermata; class Echinoidea; order Diadematoida; family Diadematidae; genus Diadema; species Diadema antillarum. Next base: position 71,565 of record NW_027272222.1, read on the forward strand.
CCAACAATGACAACAACAACAACACACTCTCTCCACAGCACATTCCCCCCTCTACTTCTTCCTCTCATATCTCTTCCCCCACCTCTTCACAACAGCGCCCACGACGTCAACCGCGCCTCCCACTCACGACCACACCTATCGCTGGTTCGAGAAGACGCCCTCACCGACACAAGTCATCCACACCACCGGCGTCCACCCCAACCACTAACCCGGACTCCAATCTCCGGCCACGACCTACTAACAGCCAAGTTAGCTCTCACAGATATACTCCGCCATCAACACACTCCGAGAACAATAGAACGCATCAACGACCGCAACACTCCACCAACAGCCGACGCTCAGCTCGCCTGCGAGCCCGCCTCAACCGACCACTTCCATCTAGGTCCGCATTCTCCATATATAGCCCGCCTCTTCTCAGATCACGCTTCACTTCTGACGAAGGACAGTCAACCTGCCCGAAACGTCAAGTTCCTCGGTTCTCCTAGTTATTCTTATAACTAGATTTCTTGCGCTACTTTCACTAGCACCTTTACTCAGTGTTTCATTTCTCGTTCCTCTCTCTCTCTCTCTTACACTTTTGTCTGTTTCTACGCTACTTATCTTTTCTTTTCTTTTCTGTTCTCTTCTCTTCTTTCTTCTTTTTGTTTTATTTCTTCCTTCCATACAACCCAACGGTCCTTTTCAGGACCACTACTTAATTTACACATTTCTCCACAGGTTATTTCTCTTGTCTTCTCTCCTCAGGTCTACACTTTAACCTTATTTTGATTTCTTATTTTTGCTTTTCTCCCACAGGAACCTTTTCAGGACTTAACTGTCATCAATTTTCCTTTCCAATTTTTTTTTTTCTCTCCCTCTCAGCAGCATTTCATTCTAGGATCCATACTAGTTCCCTCTGATTTACGTATTGAATTTCAATTTGTTCTTTTCTACTTCTTTTCTTTGTCCCCCCCCCCCCCCCGCCTCTCTCTCTCTCTCTCTCTCTATCTCCCTTCTATCAACATATTCTCATCTCTCCTCTACTTACCCTTCCTTAGAGGGATTATTCGTCCTTTCTCCATTGATTCCACATTCCATAGCCACACTGTTCGCCGACTTCGTTTTTCTTCTCTTGGTTTCATGAATCTTTACTGCTCTCCCCTATCTCCATGATTCTCCAACATTCAACTTCTTCCTCTTCCTCTTCCCTTCTATTTCATCTTTCCCCTTCTAACGATGTCCGAACATCCTACTTGATTCTCACACTATTCTTCCTTACCACTCTCTGTGTTCCTTTCTCTACCGTCTCCACTAGTGCAACTTCAACCTCTAGCCCATTACTGTCTCCCACTCTTCACTTTCTGCCCTCCTCACAACCCCCATATGTCGCTTCCCTCTTCGTTTCTCCTCTTTCTAGGCTCTTCTGCCAAACAGCGATCCGATTAAAGACTACATACACATGGTGTCACCGCAAATCTTTCTTCCTCAAATCTTCATTCATTTGATCCCTTTCCCTCTTTTAGAGTTCAAAGTAACATACCAAGTCACAATGACTACCCTGCTAATGCAGAGAAAGAGGCAGCTATATATGCTAACTTCCACATGCTGTTTAACGTGTTTCACAACATGCACATTAACCACAACACTGATTGCTAGCGACAATCATACGAACACATTTTCTCATATTCATACCCCCTGTTATGCTGTCACACACAAACATACACACTGCATGCATGTATACTATGCACGAACAGGGAGAGTATGGGCCCCACGCGGGGAAGGTGACTCCGTATCGCACTGAAGGGGTTGTACAGTGCATGAGTAAAAGCTGACGCTCAATGAGACCACCTCTGCACTACATCTCACTGTCTAATGGCAATTGTTTAGACTACAGTTGGCATAATCTGTGGGGAACTGGGTAGAAAATAATCTTTCTGGTAAGGAAATTGAAGTCCTGCAATTATTTTTGAGGATTTACTTATCCTTTTTTTTTTTTAGACATTTATACACAGACAATGGAAGTGTTTAAGCCAGATTTGTCCTTATAAAGCGGTTCGTGGTGCCTATTAAGCGGTGGAAATACCATGTAAAAAATTTGTTACATCAAGTTTTGTTGCACTTAGGCGGGGCTCCCACTAAAGCATTTCCTGATTAACGGGTGAGCACTGTATTACTGATGCTGGTGTGAAAAACAAAACAAAAAAAAAACAGCTTGCTGAGCAGATGCACAGTTTTCTTCTTTCAATTCCCTTCTCCCCTGTCATTCCTTTTTTTACTCCTATGAATGATGAACAAAAAAAGGTTACTTACAAGTTATGCTGCAACATCCGTGTGGGTTATGTTTCTGCACATAAACTGCTGCTCCTTTCAAATTCTAGCTGTTCAGCTGTTTAGCTCACCTTAGCCGAACTAAGTTATTACAATGAGTTAGTATAGTGTTGACTAAGTTTTTTCAACTATGGGACCCATGGGATGGGATGGGTCCAAATGCAAGCATAAATTGTACATTTTCTTCTTCTTCTTGAAAACAGCATAATGGATTTTCACCAAACTTGGCAAGTACACTGTAGCATTCCTAGGTGGATAGGATCTCAATGTGTTCAAATTGGCACCATGCTCTCCTTGGGGACCCAGGGGGCCCAAGCCTCCTAAATTAAGGAATATTCAATATTATTACCCATATCAGGCATCTGAGCTGTGGTTCTTTGAAATTGTATTCCCCTCGTCTTACGCGCGGGGTTACGCGCCAGCAGGGAGAAGATGAGGAAATTTTCCATTTTCCCCGCTTTGAGAAACCCCTATGGGATTTGCGTGTTAAAAACGAGGGGAATATAGCATCTGGGCACTTGAGCTCCCAGTGAGGAAAATTTGCTGTTGATGACAGTTTCTCGCGGAGTACTGTAGTTTCGCGACGAAGGGCAAATTCCCTTAGGTTAACACGTAAGACTAAACAACAACTGCTGTTACTGTGTGAGCTGGCTGTTTCTACGCATGCCGCATACCCAAATTTCGCGACAGAGGGCAAATTCCCATAATATGTGAAAATAGGGGACGATCGAGTTAGCTGTTATACCGCGCCGCGTATCTGAGCTGTGTATAGGGATGCAGCGCGCAGTGTGGTGCAGAGCTCGAGCTGGCGCCGAGTGGAAAATCATTAAAATTTACATTGAAATGATTTACTTTGCTGCTCAAGATGCCTGAAATGGGTAATAATAATGATATGGACTGTCTACTTTCGGGGGATACGACATTAATTGCCCTCACTAGAATTGTATTGCCCTCGTTTTCGACTCGGGCAATACAATTGTAGTTCAGGCAATAAGTGGCGCTATATAAATGCTGTTTCATCATCATCATCAAATGTTGTATCCCCCTCAAGTCCAGTCCATATTAATAGATTATCTACTTCATTTCACTTTACTTACCTATCGATATAACAATTGCCATTCTAATGCCGATTAGAATTGCCCCCGGTAGCTAAAATTTCTTTGAACCCCCTCGTTGCCCCAGCAACGACAGGGAAACCCCTCACACACTCCCCTATATAAGCCCGTGCGCGGGCGATCTCGTCCTCTTTCTTCTGCCGCCGCTGCTCACTACGAGCTCCCCACGGTGTAGCTCTACGCACATACAGATAAGATCGTTCCCTTTTTACCTTATTGTGTTTGATTTCGTATTTACTTGAGTTATATTCCTTGTTCTATCGGCTACTTGGCCGAGTTTGGTTGTTTTCTCGTTTTAGTGACGGGTTAGGGCATTTAAGATGCCTAATTCGTCTCGCTCTTCGCCGCCCCGCAAGGACACTACGTCAGAGGCTGCACTGAACGATACAACGAAGGCGGGATCCAACACCGCTAAAGCAGAGCAGGGCACAAAAAAGAGACTGTCATGTAGTAATCCTGTGCTTCCTGCCTCTTCTCCTCCATCTAAGAAGGGAAAGAAGAGTGCCCCGAAAAAGCATTCTCTTCTCAGTCCGGCCGAGAAACCAGGCTCCAATTTAGCGGTTTCTCCTGCCGTTAGACCCACCGAGACTAATCTGGCTCGCCGACCAAGTCAGTAGGCTCCAGTGTACCTACGAACGTCAACCAGCCTGCTAGCGTTGATAACAGCAGCTCGAATGATTCCACAGCGGCCTGCAATTTCTTCATACAGGCCCTACAATCGGTTCTTCTTACACAAAACCAGAGAACCCTTCCCGCACGGGCGGGCGATCCTACAGGTCCCTCGGTTTTTCCGATCCCCCCGCCATCTGTCAGTTATCCTCTGGGGTCCTTTCCCGCACGAGCGGGCGATGCTCCGTCCTCCCCCGGGTCCGTCGGCCTGCCTACACGTGATAATGCGGCCCGTTCCGACTCGGCCCCCGTACTTCGACAATCCCGATGCCGAACCCGCGATAGGGCTTCCCCCCGCCGGAGAGAGGGGGAAGATATCGGGTCTCGCTTCCACTCTCGCGTTCCAACGATCAGTTTGGGTGACTATTCCGATGATGAGTTTGGATATCGCCCCCCAAAAATAGCATCTCGTGCGAGAAACTGGGCAGACGATGATACTGGTGTTAGTTCGCCATCGTCTCACTCAGAACACTCTATCAGCTCAGATGGTCGGGAAAGCATATTTACTGACGAGCTTCCTCCCTCTGATAAAGAATCAACGAATCAGACAGGTAGAAGGGATGGCCAGATAGCCGCCGAACTACTGATAAAATACTGTCCCCAGTTAAAGGCAGAATCAACTGCTACTGAGGAAAAAGAAGAGGCCAAGCCCATATTTTGCTTGGAATCTGAATTGTCTGCTCGTAGCCAAGGACCCAGTGAGGTGAAACTTGATACCCCCTTCGCTACTTGTTACACTAAACTAGCCCATTCATCCCTGAAATCCCGATCTAGCCATTATGACGCTTTGTCCGGCTTTCGGTTTGGCAGTAATGATTTCAACGCAGTGTTCAATACACCCACAGTCCCAGAGGCAGCGTTCCGTGTGGGTGACGCTCGCGATCGCAAATCCAATTTCAACGGCATGAGATCTCGATCTTTCCAAAGGATAGATTCGCAGATTGCCCACATTGAAAAGACAGCCCGTGGCTCGATGAGGCTGGCGGCTTACCAAAGCTATGTAATTGCGGCACAACGAGAAGCAAGCCGTTTGGCCATATACGGGGAGGACCTGAAAAAGATCTCCGATTTGCTCTTGCGAATTTCAGACCTCCAATTCGAACAGGCCGCCCGAACAGCGTTACTATGTTCCAAGTTTTGCAGAACTCAGGTGATGGAACAGCTCAAACTCGAGAAAGAGGCTGACACCATACTCCCAAACTTGCCCCTTACGGGCCCACATCTCTTTGCGGGAAAGTTTCAACAGGTACTGGAGGACACCATCGCGGAGCACTGCAGACAAGACCGCCTACAAACTGAGCTAACCCAACCGCTCCTTTCTAGCCTCTAGGGACCATATGCCCCCTCAGTCAGGGTTCTTCCGCGAGGGACGATCACCTCAAGGTTCCCCCTATCGGAGACAACCGTACAGTCAGTCTTACAAGCCATCATCCGACTCTCGCAGGCCTGAAGGCAGAGAGCGGGGTGGAAGATCGTATAGACGATCCCGGGGACAGCAACCTAACCCCCCCAGAACACAGTCGACTGCCCCCCAGCGGGACCTTTCATCGCAGTTATGACTATCCAAATCAGCACGCAGGGCAACCCCCAGTAGGGGGCAGACTCAAAGTATTTGCCCATCAATGGTCACAGATCACCACAGACAAATTGGTGCTTTCAATAATCCAGAAGGGATATGTTCCCAAACTGATTCACCCAGAATTGCTTCCGGAAATAAGCAAGAAAACCAACCTGCCAACAAACCCAGAAAAGAAGGGCTTTGTTACAAGAGATAGAGTCCCTATTAACCAAACGGGCGATTGTTCGGGTCCACACAAGAAGGCATCTTGTGATATCCCCAGTTTTTCTCACCCCCAAGCGGAAAGGCGGATTCCGCATGGTGTTAAACGTAAAAAAGCTGAATCGATACATCGCAAACTCCACTTTCAAAATGGAAAATCTCCGCAACATTCTGCCGCTCATCAAGGCAGACGATTGGGCGGTCTCCATAGATTTAGTAGACACCTACCTTCATGTTCCCATTGCCCACACTGCGCAGCATTTTTTCGGTTTCGCAGTGGCAAACAAAGTGTACCTATATCGGGCTCTGCCATTTGGTCCCAAGACTGCTTCACGCATCCTTATTCGTATTGTACAGGCAATCGCAGCCCACTTATGAGAAAGGGGCTTTCGAATTTTTGTCTACCTAGACGACTGGCTTGTAATAGCAGATTCTGCAGACACACTACGCCGTCACTTAGACATTACGTTAAACCTATACCCCTTTCCCGCTGAAGAAAATCTTCCCCGGGGGCACCTGGGGGCACCCGGGGAACCGCGCAGTGTGAAAGGTCACTCGGTTGAAACCTAGGGGAAGCCTACGTGAAACACCAATGAAATTTTGGGCAATTTTTACCCGAGAAGCGTCCTGGGTAAACACCGATAGTTCAACGGGAAATCACCCGGTGGTTCACCGAGAGCACCCAGCGTGAAAGGTTGTCTCGGTGAAACACCGGGGAAAATATGCAGATTATGTCAAAGGTCATGTTTTGTTTCTGGTCATGCACACGTTTTCAGCTAGCCAGTGCCGTATATTAAGAGAGTCTGGCCAACTCGGTTTTTGGCTTACGTGTTTTGAAGCCTGTGATTGGTCAAAAGCTGGTCCCGTGATCTACAGGCGCCATGTCGTTACTGAAGTGCGCTCATACGCAATGCCCATTGTTAACTGCCCCTTATTTGGCTTGGTTATTTTGTTACGTCTGAGCGTACACGCTAGTCCTGTGACGCGTAATACGCGCGGTAACGACATGGCGTCCAAATTAGCAGTTGGCCAGACTCTCTTAATATACGGCACTGCAGCTAGCTAGCGCGCACTCGACCTCCCAAATCCACACGTATAGGGTACTAGTTATTCGTGTTTGTAAACATACACACGACACTACATAGTATGTCGTTTCGTGTGCAATGTGGCGTTCACAGTGCGACGGCATTGTTTTGCATCGTGCTGTGCATTGTATTGTTTAATTAGCACGCCGTGTATACAAAGCTGATATAGGTTTACAGTGTACTTCTACTTGATCAATTTGATGCTTCCTCCTTCTTCGTCTTCCTCTAGTGTCTAGCTCTTAACTCTTCTAGTAAAGTCTGATACAGTCCGCCTCTTGCTTGATTTTTTCGTATTTTGTGCTTTTCTCGTCAAGTGCTGGGTTTACAGTGTGCAGGAGAAATCCGTTGACGTTTTGTGCTGTTGAAATTTGAGGGAATTTATTTGCAAATGGCTGGAGCGTGGACCAAAGACGAAGAGAGACTGTTACTTCAATTATGTAGCGAGGCAGCAGTGAACGAAGAACTGAGCGGGACGTCGGCTGACGCTGCCGCGTACAAGTCCCTCCTCCAAAAACTTGCTGAACATGGGATCGAAAAAAAAAAATCGCAGATGCACAACAAACTCAAGTACATAAGATCACCCACGTTGCGAGCAGAAACCCGTCTAGGGGAAAGTTTCACCGAGAGCAGTGTGAAACGACGGCACTGAAACTTTCACCGAGAGGTTCCCCGGTGAATTCACCGGGGAACCTCTCGGTGGTTCACCGAGACGGGCAGCGGGAAAGGGGTATTAGTCTCCGAGCCGGTTTTCCTCGGAAATTATGAAAAGTCCCAGCTCGAACCCACTCAGAGTCCGGAGTTCTTGGGCACCAAACTAGATTTAAAATTAAGGCTTGCCCATCTCCTCCCTCACCTAGTAAGGGGGTTTTTGCTCCGCACGTCTCACGCGCAGGCCAAGTACTGGCTGCGATTTGTGGGCCTCCTTGCAAGTTTTTTGGACACAGTCCCAGATTGCAGAAGGAGAATGAGGCAAATCCAAATGGCGTTTTTCAGTCATTATGGCCCGCAAACAGACCCGATGACAAAGATTATCTGTCAAATGAGGACTATGTCCCAGGCGGCTCGCTGGTGGATGTCCCCAAATATTTTACAAGTGGGAAATCCTTCACAACCCCAGTCCCCTCCCTGATTATTTTCACAGACGCCTCGAACATGGGGTGGGGTGCAGTGTTAAACTTGGACCACGTTCAAGGAACTTGGGGAGAAAAAGAAAGAGGTCAACACACAAATGTGCTGGAAATGCTGGCGATACAGAAAATACTCTGTATGCCTTCAAAGACAGAGTTCAGAGGAAAACGGTTCTGATAAAGTCAGACAACCTCACGGTAGTATTTTATGTAAACGAACAAGGGAGCACAAGATCGTAATTTTTGTGCAACCTCACTCTAGATATTCTAGATTGGTGCGATTCCGTGGAGATGAGCCTAATAGCCTCTCGCATACCAGGAAAAGACAACTATGTGGCATATTTTTGTCAAGGGGAAGTTATTTCCCCACAGAGTGGTAACTCAATCCACACATTGCCAAATAGATTTCAACGAGATGGGCCTCCCCAAGTCGACCTGTTCGCATCGACATTGAACAAGCAGCTGCCAGTTTATTGCACCAAACACAACGATCCAGCAGCTTTGATGATGGACGCATTCACAATGCAGTGGAACGGGATTTGGGGTATGCATTCCCCCCTTTGCGTTGATACCAAGGGTATTACAGAAAGTGCTAGCGGACATGGCAACCCTCCTTCTGATAGCCCCTTGGTGGCCGAAACGTTTTGGTTTCCCACATCGATGGTCCCTTTGACCTCTCCTCCAGTAAACCTTCCCCTCAGAGAGGATTTCCTCTGTCAATTAGGGACAGCTATACATCATCCCAAGGTGCCCAATTTAATGCTAACATTATGGACCATTTCAGGGAAATTGCTTCCCAGGCAGGCCATTTGGGAAGGGCTGCAGAGCTATCTTTCTCCTTCCTTAGATCGTCTACACGAGCCATATATGACTCTAGACTACAGTACTACTTCAAATGGTGCTACGATAAGAAAGTGGATCCTTCCACAGCACCTGTAGGCGAGATTGCTGAATTCCTCCTGCATCTATTTGACAAGAACTTAGCCTTCTCACCCATCAGAGGCTGCTATTTCAGCCTTACATAAAGGCTTCGGAGGGGGAGAAACGGTGGGATCCTCTCCCCATTTGACTAGACTAATGAAATTTCCCTTTTTGTCTAGGCCTCCTCAGAGGAACCTGAGTCCCTCTTGGAGTTTATCGAGAGTTTTGTGTGCTCTGTCTAGGGCCCCTTTTGAGCCTATGCACAGCAGTTCTCTTGTTAATCTAACCATCAAATCCATTCTCCTCTTAGCAGTCTCTTGTGGGAGGAGACGCAGTTTCTGCATGCTCTCTCTACCAAACCTGGTCATATTCGTTGGGAGACTAACGGGGTTAGACTTATCCCTCATGCCAAATTCCTGGCTAAGAATCAAACCATGAATTCTACGCCAGGTGAGGTTTCATCCCCTCACTTAAGACTCTGTCCTCCATCTCCCAAGACAAACTGTGGTGCCCAGTGTGGGCCCTTAAATGGTATCTTCACAAAACCAAGGAATTGTGTACTTCAGACAATCTATTTGTCAGTATCAATTCCCCCCATGGACCGGTCCCCCTGATACTATTTCTCGCTGGATAGTACAGACTATTAAAGCAGGGGGTATAACTTCGATCCTCAGAAGGTGCGGGCCCATGACATTAGGGGTATGGCTTCCTCCTGGGCCCTATTCAGGGAGTCCCTTTGGGAGATATTCTAAAGGCCTCCTGCTGGCATAATCCCAACACATTTACATTCTGCTACTTGTCAGATGTAATTCCAATGAGGCCCCCTTTGCCTCTGCAGTTCTCCCCTGCCCTAGCAGGAAGTAGTTTCCATCTTGACTGAACCTCCTGCCCGGACGAGCAAACAGCTCGTTAGCCGTGATCAGTAAGAGAGTAAAGTTCCTTACCTATGAGGCTTCTTCCGTAGTCCCTCCATCCTGGGATCTGTTGGAATCTGGCAATTGTTATATCGATAGGTAAGTAAAGCGAAATGAAGTAGATATGTGTGTTCGGTATCGAACATTTTATCTACGAAAGAGCTTTACTTACCTATAGGTCCCTCCCTCCTCCCCGCTCTGCCGTTCAGCCGGTTCATCGGCATCGAAAGAGGACAAGATCGCCAGCGCACAGGCTTATATAGGGGAGTGTGTGAGGGGTTTCCCTGTCATTGCCGGGGCAACGAGTGGATTCAAAGAAATTTTAGCTACTGGGGGCAATTCTAATCGGCATTAGAATGGCAATTGTTATATCGATAGGTAAGTAAAGCTCTTTCGTAGATAAAATGTTCGATACCGAACATACATGTTACCCGTATCAGGCATCTGAGCTGTGGTTCTACAAAATTGTATTGCCCTCGTACAACGCACAGGATTATGTGCCAGCAGGGAGAAGAGGAGCAAATTTTCCATATTCCCCGCTTTGGCAAATGCCTATGGGATTTGCATATTAAAAACGAGTGGAATATAGCATCCAGGCACTTGAGCTCCCAGTGAGGAAAATTTACTGTTGATGACAGTTTTTCGCAGAGAGGTTTCGCAACAAAGGGCAAATTCCCATAGGTTAACACATAAAACTAAAGGACGATCGCTGTTACTGTGTGAGCTGGCTGTTTCTACGCGGGCGACATACCCGAGTCTCGCGACGGAGGGCAAATTCCCATAGGTTAACACGTAAAAACAGAGGACGATCCCTGTGCCTGTGTGAGTTGGCTGTTATGTGCGCACCGCGTCCCTGAGCTGTGTATAGGGATGTAGCGCGCAGTGTGGTGTAGAGTGAAATACTAGTACAGTGAATTGGAAAGTTGTAAAAAGTTACATTGTAATGATTTATTTTACTGCTCAAGATGCCTGAAATGGGTAATAATAATGATATGGACTGTCTACTTTCGGGGGATACGATATTAATTGCCCTCACTAGAATTGTATTGCCCTCGTCTTCGACTCTGGCAATACAGTTCTAGTTCAGGCAATAAATGTGGTATCCCCCTCAAGGCCAGTCCATATTATATTAATATTCTTCTCTGGAATCAGATGTGATAGACCTTTAAGTCTTTTTTTTTCCTCAACTGCATAGTCCAACTTTGTACTTGGCAGGTAATTTTACCTGTGATGGAATATGCAAATGAACACCTTGTTCCCAGTTCTCAAAGTTGCCCCTGCCCCAAGTTTCCAATGTTCTCAGATAGGAGTCTGCAAGAATGCATGAAGTGAACTTGCGATACTCAGGTGAGCGCGAGACCTCAGGGTCTCTTGTTTTTCTAGCCAGATAATCAGACAGGGAAAAGCCACAGGGCGGGGAGTCCGAACTTTGTCCAAACTTCAAACTTGACAGGGCAAGCTCACGCGTGGTATCACACCTGACGGCAAGTTTTACACTTGACTGTGATTGTTTCTTCAAAGCTTACCCTTGTCGAGGCTGACAAGGGTGATATATACTGGCGAGATCCCTGATCATGGTACTAAGTACATGAGGTCGAATGCAACACTTCTTTGATAGAGACCAGAGCCTCCTCAAAATATAAGAATTTTGTGCACCCCTCTGCAATAGGTGATGCCAGTCTGATAAAGTCTGGAGGTATCAAACATCGTATTTGACTTATATGACTGACTTAATTTTGGGAACAAAGTATTGCTAGTCGCCACTATTTTGTATAGCAGTAATGTAGACGATGTTCAAAATTCTGTAATATGTTAATCTTGAGATGTGAGATGTAAATCACTTTTCAGCACAAACTTTGAAAGCTAAAATTTCCATTTCATATCTTCTACAGTCATCCACTCCCTCCATCAACCATCTTTCACTCAGTGCATTCACCCTTTGGCAGACAAATCAGCAGCCAACCAACCTAGTCTCCCACTCAAAGCGTACAGTCAACTTTGTAGGAATGATGGAGTTCATTGAAATCCAGGGACTTACAGAGGATGATGATATCTATGGGGTGGAGTTGAGACCTTACCTGAAAAAGGATGACGTCTGTGGGCCACAGAAGAGGAAAGGAAAAGGAGGAGTGCTTCAATTATGCTTCCAGGAAAACCAAGTCCAGGCCAGGAATCAATGTGCTGTTGTCACATCAAACAGGGAGAATATTCAGTGCAGCAAAAGTGTTCACCCAAACAAGCAGGGTATTGGGAGCCAGATGAAGAACTGCACAGGAGGTGATGAGGGTGACCGTGAGAGTGGTAATGAAGATTTTCCCATCATTGATTTTCACGACGGTGTTGCAGAAATGCTAGGAAGTAATGCAAATCAGAAAGACAATGAGACAACATTGGCAGAGAACTGTGAATTTCAAATTGTGTTAGATAAGAAAAATGCTTTCAAAGAACAAGGAAAGGATGCACTTCAGGCCACCAAAATATCAAAGAAAAAGTCCATAAGTCCTGTCCAAGACCAGGATGAGAATACTAGTCACAGGCACATGAAAACAGCAACACTGCTGCCAGTCAACTCAGATGACAGTGACTTTGAATGCAACAATGACAATGAGGAAACATCACCAGATAAACTACTTTGTTACAATACCTCTTACAATCCCTCTAGACATAAGAAAAACAAGGAAGAGAACTTGGCAAATGCAGAACTCTTACAAGAAGAAGCCATGGATACCGCAAGTGATGGGGATTTACCCTTACAGAAAGAACTGAAGGATTCTTGCCGGGGAAAGACTCCAAAATGTTTCTTTTCTACCAGCAGTCTTAACTCATCACTGAATGCCTTGGATTTGTTTCCATCAAGTTCACAGCTGCTCAGAAATCCAGATACACTTCCTGTCAAGGGTGTACACAAGGAGTTTTCCAGAAAGCCTTTTCAACCTTTCAAAGGAGACCAGCAAGAGGAGGAAGAACTGGTACCTCCTCCACCCCCATCAGTCTCTGGCCTGGATCTTGTTGATGAAAGTGACTTATCATTCCATGGTACACAGCTCTGCAGAACCAATGATAAGAATCATAGAAGATTGATTAGGCAGTCACTGGATATTGTAAACAAACTTGGCAGCAACATGCAGTCAGTGGCATGTAATAATTTTGATGTCAATAGTATGCATAGGACAGTGCCATCAGAGAGAAAGGGTAATCAAAGTGATGGACAGATGTCCCTTGAGGAACTGTTTCCCAATGAGGAGCATCAAGTTGGTGGTAAAATTGAAGGAATTGTAGACAGAAACACTACAAGTATCTGTGGAAACCCTAATTCCTCAATAAAAGGTACTGTCAAAGTGAGTGCTGCTGAGAAAGAACAAAACAGCTCAATTTGTAGAGATGATGAGGATGAACGTCCAAACATTACCGCTCACTTGGTAGAGGCCTGGGACGATTTTAAGGGGGACATTTTTTTAGATGACAGTAATGTGGCTGAAGTAGCAGATCCTATGTGTAGACTAGATGATTCACCATGTGAAAATTTTCAAACAATGCAGAAGGCACAAATGGATCATTCAACTAAACAATTTGAAAATGAGACAATGAATGATGATCCCAAGTTTGACCTTGACTTTGATCTTGGAGATTTTTTTGATTTCAATGATGAAGCTTTCAGTGGCATCAACATTTTGCCTCCTTCTCCAAATGTCAGGTTAAGAAACTCACACAAGTTCATGGCATTGTCACAGGCCTCACAAAGAGCACAGACTGTAACCAGTCTGCAAACTGTCGAGTCACATTCCAACCTGCCCAAGATTGCAGATGACATTCATAGAACACATAGCACAAATGATGCTTGTAAAGGTGACACTTTTCCTGTAAAACATCCATTTAAAGAGAATGAATCCAGCAGGATCAATCCAAAGACTTTGGTTCATGCACCTGAGCTGGTGGGCAGAAGGGATCATCATAATCATACAACTAGCCCAAAGGGGAGGTCACCAAGTGTCAAAAAACTGTGCCATGGTGTTCATGATGAGTCTGTAAGAATCAATGCGAAAGATGGCCTCTTCCCCCCTGTTTCAACTCCATTAACCTCTGAACATGTTCACGTGGTCCCAAGATGTCATGAGGGTGTTGCTTCTTATATCAATGGTGCTGGGCAGCAGGCGGAACTTCAAATAACTCCCATCTCTCACCGGGAGACCATCTCGAATCAGGCATCACGTCTCAGCTGCCTTAGCACAAAGAGGAAAGGCAGTCTTGAAGTCAGACAAATAGACATGTCTGATGACGATGAGCCTGTTGGGTGTGTCAACAAGGCAACCAAGAGGAATAATTTGCCACTGTTAAACGAGGGTCAGACCTGTGGGGCAGTGTCATGTCTTTGTGTGAAACGGCACAAGGCATTGATTCCTGGCCAACAGGATGAGGGAAGGAGCACAGAACAGAGCAGTGTAAACCATGTGCAGTCCCAGGAGAAGTATGATGATGATGACAATGATGGTGCAACACCACAGATCACAGCAGATTCACTGAAGGCTATCAAAATGGAAAGACAGATTCCCTGTTTGACTTCTGGGAAACAGAAAGGTAAGATGGCAGTGCTTTCCAGGGTTCAGTGTATCAGGTCTGATTTTAGCTAGTCATAATCCAACGGGATTTCTTTCAGTGCTCCACCTACCAGGACCTTATTTGAAGTACAGGGTGCTATTTTGAATTGAGCATGTCTTGAGGAATAATCTACATACCTTTGATTACATCAAATTGTCAGATGGAAAGTAATGCTATGTTGAAATGATGCAAGATGTCATTCATGCAACTCAAACTGTAGATAGATGATAGCCAGTGTATAATTTATTCATCTGCTAACATTTCCTCGTGTGTGAACTGCGACACTAGAAGAGACCAAAAATTGATAGTGACAAACTCTCTTATATTGACATGAAATAATTTCCTCTGCATTAATTTTATACATGTCATGGTTATATATGTATATATATATATATAATTATATATATATATATATATATATATATATATATATATATATATATATATTTACACACACACACACACAAAGAAATGAAGAAACAAACTGGTAATGCATTTTTGGCCAATAAAGTATGAGTTTATTCAACTCAATTTTTCTTCAGGAGTATATATATCCATATATTTATCTATATATATATAGGTGTTACAAGAAATATTTCCCACTTTTGATCCTTAAAGTACAATGAACGAGAGATTCAAATTAGGAAAATCATATGAAGAAAGGTATCACAGCAGAGGGAAATATCTCCTGAATCAGATTATCATCATGACTTAATAAAAGATATTCGCACCATTGAGAAATGGCGGGTTAAAACTGATCGATTCACTTCACAGATTTTCGCCCTGGAACAGCCGTCTTTTTGGAGCCCTAAATTATGACGTCACAAAAGGCTCAAAACCCTTTACCAGTGCAGCAGGACATTGAGGCCGTCATTCATAAAGCACGTATTTCCAGACGAGCAGATGTAAAATATCTAGCCTGTCTTTCTTTGCATCGGCTTTCTCGGCTGAGCCATTAAAACGTCCAATTCTTACCTTATATTGTACAGAAAGACTTTAAGTTTGATGTTGAGGGTAAATTGAGTGATGGCAGTAACAAATGACGCTGAGAGCGACAGCGATGAAGTCGGGTAGGTAGAGGAAGCAAGGGCAATGCAATGACCGAGCATGGTGATTAGATTTTCTTGTTTCGTTTTTATGTTCATGTTGATATCTGCGCGCTTCACAGCTGCAGCGCACATTGAACTGTTATGGCGTGTTTACACCGAGCACGGTACAGGCAACGGACCGGGTTTTTGCTATGGTGTGCCAAAAGGAACCATGTCTGGTTCTGTTACAATACCACTCCCGCGCTAATAATTTTGTTACAAAATTAAACTTCTACTGGTGATTGATTGTTGATGGTGATTTTGACATAAGAATGATATTTTGGGTGATTTTGTGCCGAAATACTATCTTTCTTAAGAGAACCAGACATGATTCCCTTTGGCGCACCATAGCAAAAATCATGACGATTGCCCTTTCCATGCTCGGTGTTAACACGTTCTCACTACCATCTCTTTGGTTACTGATACTTACTACGTGTACCATACATGAGCAGCTACAGAGCGATCACTTACTGATACCGTACTGGCTAGCTCACTAGCTACGTGGATGCATTCTAGCTGACCGCCGGTCACCAGCAGTAGCGATTACTAGTAAGCTAGCAGCAGAAGCCGTTTAGGACACAAGGTGTGTTTTAGATGCAGGGCCTATGTCTCACAAAATCATCGGAACTGTTTATCTACTGTAGAACTCTGCAGTAGGTAGACCTCCAACGTTAGACCTCTAAAGTCTATTTCAAACCTACCAGGGATGTGTTACATAGATGGAGTGGCAACTCTTCGTAATTCATGCAAACACATGCTTGGGTTCAAAGCGTTGACAATGGGATGTCTAACATTCCACTATGCTTTTAAGTCATGCTCGGCACCGCTCTAGTTGCAAGACTAAGTTTGGAGACAACGAATGCATTTCACTTTTTATTGAATTACGAGCTATGTATCACCGTAAAATATAAAGTGAAAATGCTCGAATTGATTGAGAAGAGTTTCGGAAAGAATTCTATATTATAAACATAAATTTCTTGTTTCTTCATAATGCACAAATCGACATGAAATGAAAATTAGTCCTCTTAAAAACCTAATATTTTTTATGATGCGCATATTTGCGCATGTTATTTTTTGATCTTTTAATCTGGGATATTTTGATCTTTCAACTAAAGTCCTTTGCTAAAGCGTGTTCCAGCGTGCTTTTAAACTTTTTACTGTTAAAATGGTTAGTTTTACACTGCATTTTGATTCACTGCTCCAATTCAAGGCACACAAATTCATTGTTGCCATCGCATTGAAAGAGAGAGCGAAATGCAGTAGGGGGAAGTCTTTCTTGGTGTGAGAGCCCTAGTTCCGATTATTGATGCTCTCTTTTGTCAAAGCACCTGGTTTCCACCTGTAGTTAAGCGCATAACTTCTCGGCGGTGACGAGCATGACTTCAAAGGAGAGCAGGAGTTGCATCTCCTTCTCTCACACCTCCCTGAACCTACGTAGATCTCCCTCCATACAGACACACTTTTACAGACTAACGTTAGAGCCAAGTCCAAAGTAAGTTAGAGTATCCATATCTGGGATCCGAATCTGATATACATTAGCTAGAATCCTGAAATTTCCACAGTTCAGAGGGTGTCTTGGGAGCACTTTTTAGGACTCTAGGAGTAGGACTAATGTTAGTCTAGATCACTAACATTAACTCTATCTAAAGATGTAACACAGATCTACAGATGAAGATGGATGTGCAAAATTTCAGAATTACTAGCCCGACCGCGCCTGACCAGATGCCGTGCGAAGCCCCCGTCCTGCCTCTAGTTCTAACGTTAGCACGAGTTAGCAGATACCAACTGTTCAAGAGTCGAGACTATAAGGCACAAAAGCATTTAAAGGGGATGGCTAGTAACCGATCAGTGGGAATCAGTGGGAATGCCGAGGGATGATTGTTCCAATCCTTGTGGGATTCATTTAAGAGTACATTATATATCTACTGCTGTGTGAAAATTATTTGCTTCAGAACAGTCTCATATTCAAGTAATGTGCAGAGTAATGCCCCGTCACTGACCAGGCACGCTAACCTGGAAACATTAAACTGCACATTACTTGAATATGAGATCGTTCTGAAGCAAATAATTTTCACACAACAATAGATATATAATGTACTCTTAAATGAATCCCACAAGGATTGGAACAATCATCCTCCAGCATTCCCACTGATTCCCACTGATCAGATACTAGCCATCCCCTTTAAGTCTAAAAAGACAGCTGTATTCTTAGTTCTTAATTAGCAAGATAGATTCAATAAGTAAAAATCTACAAAAATTATGTGTAACAAAGTTCACGTACCTCCCTTTTTTAGGAAGATGCCTCGTTGAAATGTGCCTACTATCATGCAGAATTCACGCTTTGAACCACGGCGCTGTGTACTGTAGCAACAGCGCATCAGCGCAGGGCCAGCTCATTCGTTCCTTGCCTGACGTCATAATTTTGGTCCCCGAAATTTTGCCGTCAGATCGGATTCTGGTGGTCAGAAAAGGGTCTCAAAACATCATCTATCCATTGTTCTAGAGACGTTTTCACCTTCTAAAAGTTAATTATTCATATTCCTAGAGACTTAAGCTTTCCAGAAATGTATGATTCACCTTACTTATGAATATCGGGCTATTTTTCTCGTTCATTGTACTTTTAATAGTTGTATATTGTATATAAGATAACACTGACATTGATGTGAGCAATAGCTGAATAGTGTACAATCTTGTTGGAGGTAATTATACCCCCACCAACACATAGTGTGTATGGGGGTATATAGGAATCATAGGTCGGGTGGCTGGTCGGTTGGTCGGTCAGTAGGCTGGTCGGGCGGTCAGTCTGTTGCAAAATGTTGTGGATCGAACTACCTTGGTACTCTCATTTTTTGATCAATTGACCCCAAATTTGGCATGTGAGACCGCTATCAAAGGTAGATGTGCAAGACACCTTTTCCATTATTATTGCATAATGTGTTGCCATGGCAATGCATTATGCAATTTGAGCACAGTAACAGCAATCGTCATGATTTTTACTATGGTGCGCCAAAGGGAATAATGTCTTGTTCTGTTAAGAAAAATAGTATTTCGGCACAAAATCACCCAAAATGTTACTCTTCTACAGCAACAATCAATCACCATTAGAAGTTTAATTTTGTAACAAATTTATTAGCGTGGAAGTGATATTGTAACAGAACCAGACATGGTTCCTTTTAGGGTACCATATCAAAAACCCGGCCCGGTGTAAACGCACCATAACAATTCAATGCGCACTGCAGCTGTGAAGCGTGCAGATATCAACATGAACATTAAAGCAAAACAAAGAAATCTAATCACGTGCTCGGTCATCGCATTGCCCTTGCTTCCTCTACCTACTCGACTTTGTCGCTGTCGCTCTCAGTGTCATTTGTTACTGTCATCACTCAATTCACCCTCGACATCAAACTCAAAGTCTTTCCGTACAATATAAGGTAAGAATTGGACGTTTTAATGGCTCAGCCGAGAAAGGCGATGCGAAGAAAGACAGGCCAGATATTACATCTGCTTGCCTGGAAATATGTGCTTCATGAATGATGGCCTCAATGTCCCAGCTGCACTGGTAAAGGGTTTTGAGCCTTTCGTGACCTCATAATTCAGGGCTCGAAAAAGACCGCTGTTCCAGGGTGAAAATCGGTGAAGTGAATTGATCAGTAACTCGCCATTTCTCGATGGCGCGAATGTCTTTTAATAAGTCACGATGATAATATGATTCAGGAGATATTTCCCTCTGCTTTGATACCTTTTTTCATGTGATTTTCCTAATTTGAATCTCTCGTTCATTGTACTTTAAACGATGCATTGCCATCATGGTAACAGCATACACGTATTTTGAATGAAAATCATACAAAAAATAGTTTGGATTCAGTTAACTCCCTCAGTCTTTGAGCATTTGGCTTGAAATTTGGCACATGTGACGGTTATAGTACGAAGATGTGCAAACTTCATCTTTCGTCATTGTTGAATAGTGTGTTACCATGGTAACAGTATGTTTTGAATGAAAATCATACAAAAATTTTGGTTCAGCTAACTCTTAGTTTTTGAGCATTTGGCTTCAAATTTGGCACATGTGACCACTGTATTACATAGATGTGCACAATTTATCTTTCATCGTTGAAAAATGTGCTGCCATGGTAACAGCATATTTTGAATGAAAATTATGCGATAATATGAATTCAGCTAACTCTCAGCTTTTGAGCATTTGACGCATTTGGCACATGTGACGACTTATACATGTATATGGTTGTGCAAACTTCATTTTTTGTTAATGTCAAACGTTGTGTTGCCATGGTAACAATATTTTTTATGAAAATCATAGAAATTGCCAATTTACTTATCTTACTCCCTCAGGTTTTGAGCACTTTACTTGAGATATGGCACATGTGACTATCAGTGAGCAAAATATACATTTATTCAATGTTGAACAATACATTGCCAAAGTTCCTTTTTTTTCAATAAAAAGCATACAAAGTTATTGCTTCTTGAGCTAACTCCCTCAGTGTTATGTTGGGGTATTGATCACATTGAGTGATAGCTCTAGTTGTGTTTGCCAGACTAAGCATTGCCAGACTAAGCATTGCCATGGAAACCACAATTTTCCCCAAACCTCCTGGAGCGAACTACATCCACAATATTTAAGCAATTTATTTCAAATTTGGTACCGGTAGACTATGTATAATGAACTCAAGTGTAAATATGCAAGACACCATTGTGTAAGTATCAGAAAAAAACATTGCCGTTCTAACCACACATTTTCATAACAAACTGAAGCATTTAAGCTACATATTAAGGCTAAATTTGGTGTGTATGAAGATCTATAGGTGTATTTGTGCAAAGTGCCCTTTGTTTTTGTACCTGACAATGCTATGCCATGGTAACCACATACTTTTGGAAAAATCTTTCAAAAGAGCAAAATGCATCCACGAATTGGATGTACAAGAAAGAGCATGGCAGACCTGATCAAACTCACAAGGTACCGCACACATACATACACACACACACAAACAGAACCTTTTATCAAATCCTTGTTCAAATTGTTTTCGTGGGAGTCTGAGCTGCTGGAGCAGGGGTATTAATCACCTTCAATGTTAGTTCTGGTATAGCTTTGTGGATTCTCATCTGTTTAGATATAGTACAACTCTCATTGATTTGTTTTTGAGGATCGAAGATCAAGGAACAAAATACTTGGCTCTGGAAAGTGATGACCTGAATAGAAAGGAAGGGTAATTCTCTCTGTCTCCAATGACACCAATCACACAGAAGCAACATGACAGGAGCAACAAAGACGGAACACAGACAACACATCCAAAATCTTTCGACTTGCAGCTCATATCATGGTAGACCTTCATACCAAATTTGAACAAAATCCATTAAAGGGGAATACTGAAGAAATAAAATTATATATGAAGTCAAAGAGTGGGACACATAAAACAATTTGTCATTTACATCATTTAAAATGGCCTTTTTGAAGTGGAGTTAGAGGATATTGAAGATTTACACCTGTCACCCCCCTAAAATCTAGGTCACAGCGTAAATTTCGAGGCTTTGCCGATGACGTCATGGGCTGAAGGGAATCGCGCATGGTCTCGAGCGCCGCAGGCCCCCGCGCGCATAATGCATGCATTGTATCGTACAAGTTGTTGTAGATAGTATTTGCATATAAAGTTTTGAAAGTTTGTTTTTCGATAATGCGCGACATCGTACCCTAAGGCCATGCAGTGATGATCAGGATGATTTCTTGATGGAATTTGAATGTGGGAGCGATGATGAACTGAGTGATACAGTACACACTAGTGATGATGACCCTGGTGAAGTTGGAGAGATAGATGACAAGCTGCACGGCGGGGCGCAGGAGGGAGACGCTACGGGCAAGCTAGTGGGGAAGGCCCAGGGCGGTCCGGTTGAAGCGGACGGACTTAGTGGAGATTGGCAGTACGAGCCCTTGCCACACGGCAGGCCAGGGGACAATGTTGGTGACTCAGGACCAATGCCAGATAGACTTCAAAATTTAGATTGGTAAGAGTTGTTTTTATTCTGAACTGAAAATGAACCGAGCTTAGTGCTGACTTGAACTCGTACTTTAGAGCAGCAGTAGGCCTAACTGAACACAGCCCAGTCGCTGTGGGAAGTAGCGCAGCGTCTGGTCGGGCTACGTATTATCGTATCTTATCACATCACACTCACTCCGTACTCCCGTTCACAGCTCATCAGCATTCTATCTAGCTAGAGCTAGGTACCCTCACAAATTCACTGCACGATCCATTCATTACTTCACCGAGTCCATCAAAGTTTTATCACTATCGATAAAAATTGCAGTGCTCTCTATCGTTTATTTTATCACCAGATAGGCCGGCCGGCCTAGTCAAGACTTCGACTTAGCCGTAACTATACACAGCCCAGTCGCTGTACGTAGGTACGTCGCGACAGCGTACTTACAGCATCTGGTTGGGCTAACTTAGCTGATGCCCACGCATTGATTGCATGCGTCGTATCTAGTATTAGCGATCCACGTACGCCGAATGTTTCGCGAGGGTTTTTTTTTAATTTTTGCCAATTTCGCGAACCTGGTGCTTTTTGCGAATTTAAAAACACGAGAAAATATTAACTCTCTTTCCGTATATATTTCCCCCTTCCGTAGTGTACTCCACAACCACGAATTTAAGCACTCGCGAAATTATTGGCAAGTCCCGATTCGCGAAAAAAAGACTTGCTAAATACATGTATATGGCGTACACAGTCACCTCCCCGAGTACTACCGAGGAACTGCTGATATAGTACATTTTGTACGTACCAAAGAGGTACGAAGCCCAGGCTTCTCCGCTCTTTGATACACGGAGGCTACTGCACTGCGACATACGCGGCCTGTGATGGGCGCATGCATGTGACTGATCGACTACGAAGCACCATTACAGGCACTAAGCCTGACAACTTCTGTATTCGTGGCCAAAATAACACGTAACAGACTCTATTTAAACGAGGAAATGTGTGATTTCACAGGAAACTTGAAGTAGAAAACAATTTTAATTTTTTGTGACATTCGGATAAAGAATGTCTTGGGATTTCGGGGTATGAGCCTCGACATTACGCTCTCATCAAGAGCATACATAGGTAAGCTTAGGCTGTTGTGTGATACTTCCGGGTTTGCCCTTCAGCCCATGACGTCATGGACACGCCCCCAAAATAAACACGGATCTTCCGATTGAGCATGATTCAGGATACAATTTTTCTAAGCAGCTGTTCTCCAAAACGCAATTTTCTAAATGGATGAATGAAAGGCCGCTGTGTTTAAAATGCTCTAAGCTTGAAATGGGGGAATAATCCAACAAAATATGCGTTTCCTTTAGTATTCTGCTTTAAGAAATGTAGCCTATAGAGCGCACACAAACCATCCACCAACAATATGACCTTTGACCCTATAAAAGATGGAACACTGGGGGCAGCAGATCAAAATTTACAGGCTTGTAGATTAAGCTTCACAAAACAATATTCATGCATATAGATTAGAGTATAATGCATCTATATACAAAATTAAAAAGTACTATCTGAAGATATGTCACCTGCATGCAGAGTGGCTGCAGGATAGCCGCTAATGCCCCAGTCACATATTTTCTCAAACAATGCTCTGCCTCTGGCGTTGCATCGTAAAAGTGTAATTTTTTACCCTATAAAAGATGGAACAGTGGGGGCAGCACTTCCAAAATCAATAGACTTGTAGATTATATCATGGATGGTTGATGGATGGTTTGTGTGCGCTCTATAAGCTACATTTGTTAAGAGATTTTGTTCAAATTCAGTATGGAGGTTTATCATGATGTAATCTACAAGCCTATAGATTTTGGATGTTCTGCCCCCAATGTTCCGTCTTTTATAGGGTCAAAGGTCATGTTGTTGATGGATGGTTTGTGTGCGCCACTGAACTCTATAGTGGAAGTGACGTTACGCACAGTGTTGGAAGCCAGCGCTTTGCTTTAGTTGTCGCTGCCATTTTAG
Source organism: Diadema antillarum (assembly GCF_040938485.1). NCBI lineage: Eukaryota > Metazoa > Echinodermata > Echinoidea > Diadematoida > Diadematidae > Diadema > Diadema antillarum. The sequence continues at coordinate 95,153 of NW_027272222.1, forward strand.
GACTCCATCTTTTGGCCTCGCCCACTTTACTATACACTATTGTTGTCCAGAGGGTACGCAGAAGAAGCGCGCGTTCCTCAGTGGAAAGTCACTTTGGTGTAAATTATGGGGCGCCAAATATCGCATGGGCTACAATGTATTTCATTACGAAATGGCTCTTTAGTTGACAAAATGAACATGTCCTAGCTAATAAAACGACTGGTTTTATGACCAAATGAACATTTCTTCAACAGAATGACTGATTTCAAAATGCCATTTTGTAGACAAAATTACTCATTTCGTAACGAAATAGTCATGACTTGGCACCTTATTGGTGCCCCATAGCAAAGTCCCAAAATGGCTGCTACCGGCCAGCATTTCCGATGACTTCAAAACTTGTGACCGTGCATCACAAAACGAACAAAATGTCGCACACACTGATTTTGTGTGAGGACTGAAAATAGGTGAAATGGGTCAACCTAGCTGATCTTGACTTTTTCATATTTTCTGAAAGAGCAAGTCTTCTTCTACATTCTACTCAAATTTGGGATCATAAAACGGGCAGGAAAGTGTGTTTTTTTAGCAGTTTATCTCGAACATTTTTTTGTAGAATAGTGTGATTAGGTGCATTTTTAGAGTCCCCTTTTCATTTCTTAAAAACAATATACACACTCTTCACTTTCAACTCTAATAACTTTTGAAAGGATGATGCTACTGCTTTGAAAGTCGGCACTAATTATGCACAGAATGTGTTAATAAGGCATGCTCAATTTCAGTTTAATCTGATAATCCCTTCATTGTTGTGGTTTACATCCTGTTTTTTGTCCCATTCATCGTGCAGCCAGCACGGCTTGGTAAAGATTTAGCTCTTGAATAGACACTGTATTTCAGAGCCTCTTTTCTCAGTTCACACTTTTCCTGAGTGTGTGTTTTCTTTCCTATATTTAGATAGGTTAGGAGAGTCCATTTGATTTGAGTAATAAGCTTTTTAAAGCTTAAAGTCTGATCTTTCAGAATATGATCTTCACTAAAATTTCATGTCTGGCGACTTTCTATTCGTTTTGTGATGCAGGGTCACACTTGTACCCACAGTGCAACACGAGCGTAATGGCTTTTCAGTGTGTAGTGCGCGCTAAGTGCGCACAGCGTCCCTTCCGCTATATAGAGTTCAGTGGTGTGCGCTGTAGAGACTACATTTCTTGACAGATTTTGTTCAAATTTGGTATGAAGGTCCACCATGATATAATCTACAAGCCTGTAGATTTTAGATCTGCTGCCCCCAGTGTTCCATCTTTCATAGGGTCAAAGGTCATATTGTTGGTGGATGGTTTGTGTGTGCTCTATAGGCTACATTTCTTAACGGATTTTGTTCAAATTTGGTATGAAGGTCTACCATGATATGAGCTACAAGTCGAAAGATTTTGGATGTACTGCCCCCAGTGTTCTGTCTTTTATAGGGTCAAAGGTCATATTGTTGGTGGATGGTTTGTGTGCGCTCTATAGGCTACATTTCTGAACAGATTTTGTTCAAATTTGGTATGAAGGTCTACCATGATATTGTCATGATTGTTGATGGATGGTTTGTGTGCGCTGTATAGGCTACATTTCTTGCAGATTTTGTTCAAATTCGGTACGAAGCTCTACCATGATATAATCTACAAGTCTTGATTTTGGAAGTGCTGCCCCCAGTGTTTCATCTTTTATAGGGTAAAAAAAATTACACTTTTTACGATGCAACGCCAGACGCAGAGCATTGTTTGAGCAACTATATGTGACTGGGGCAGTAGCGGCTATCCTGTAGCCACTCTACTCTTCATGCAAGGTGACATACAGGGTATCTCCAGATAGTACTTTTGAATTTTGTATACAGATGCATTATACTCTAATCTATGTACATAAATATTGTTTTGTGAATTAAGCTGCGCCTAGTCTTCACAATATTCACCTTTATGTTTGAAGAAGGGGAGGGCATCTTTGTCCCTCACTCAAACGTGAAGATGAAGCAAAAGCTAATGCTAGTGCCGGGGGATACAATGGAATTGCGCGGCAATGGACATTTCTAGTTTTAAGAGTCTGATTTTAAACCAGTTTTTTTTTTTGGCTGAGCTCTTTCTAACCATTGGGTCATTTTGTCGTGGCAAGTCACATACACATTCCCAATAGCTCTAAGGAATTCATATTTCTTTGAGAGCTGGACAGTGTATCATGTTTCCCCTTTATCTTCAATCCAGACACTGCGTCGGACGAATCCAGTGAAAACGATAATGGGAGAGGGTTAAGGACAAAAAAGAAGAAGCCAAAAGTGCTTTCCTCCCCCAAAATGCACTATATGGACCTACCACCAACCAGATGCCAGACGGGCAACAGTCCAGCAACCACAGAAAAGGTATGCTCTAGATGTAACATGTCATGGCATCTACGCGTAGCCAGTGTGTCTGGTTTGGAAGTGCTTCAAACCAGGTTATAATTATTAATCCACCGACTCTTTTAGACTAGTTTGCCGGAGGCATTATGTTTTGGGGTTGTCCATCCTTCGGTCCGTAATCAATTTTGTGGACAGCGTAACTAAAAAAACTGTTCAAATGAAACTTGGTGTGTATATGTATGAGTGGGTGAAGTTGTGCCAATCGACTTTTGGGTGCACAGCTGCTCAAGGTCAAAGGTCAAGGTCAAATGCTCAAAGTTTTTGCCATTTCCCCCATGGGGTGGGGGGAGGGGGCAGAGGGGGCACTTGCCCTGCCCCCCCCCCAATAAATTTTGGAGAGGTAAAACAAGTTTCCCCCATGTGCCCCTGAAAGGTAAGAAAACAATCTGTTATTTAAGGACCAAAATGAACAATAAAAATACTTTTCTTGTGATAAGATTATCAATTTCATAACTGAAATTAGGGCAACATTTAATAAAATTAATTTTCATAACTGAAACTAGGTTGCCAGGTCTAGGACCCTGGCGCCCAAGCTCACCTGAGCGTATGCTGTAATCTTCCATTTAAATATTTCATTACGCAGACTTTCCTTAAAACCCTCAGTAAATACAGTGCGAAAAGAATGCAGGCTGACTTTATGTAGCTTTAAGCTCTAGCGGATCCTTACTACCTTCAGTCATTTGTAATGGTGTGCCATCAATAGCTGTTTTTATTATTGACACTGCCATGTGCTTGGGCAAGTTATTAAATACATAATTATGTATGTCTCGCAAATCATAGATTAATCATATGAAAATTATTTGTTGTAAATTATGAATGTTGAGAGTTGGTTTTTTTTTTTTTAATATTCAACCTCCTGAAAAGATCCTTTTCATATTTAAATTCAAGGTGTTAATTATAGGGTCCAGGGTGTGGCTCAACACCGCACTCCGTATATTTGTTACACAGTGAATGCAGGTGCTAGTAGGCCCTTCTCGGAGGTGGTTAGCTTGGCTGGAATTTGTGAATGCCTGTGCGAAATTTGTACAGCGCTGAGAGATCTCGGTCACTGGAGGTCGATTTAGTCCTTCCCTGATTGTTTAGTATTTACCGAGAATTTGTGAAATGCAACATCATATGGAACTTGCCCACGAATGTTGAACTAATCTGCATAGAATTTATATTGTATGGTTATGTACTTGAACACCCCTATAAACACCCTTTTGATACTATCGTACTTATGTCTCATTTTAATATGTGTACTATTGCATACAGCAAAATCTTGTGGATCGAACTCCTCTCTCATTTTTTGAGCAATTGACCCCAAATTTGGCATGTGCGACCGCTATCAAAGGTAGATGTGCAAGACACCTTTTTTGTTAGTATCGCATACTGAGTTGCCATGGCAACAGCAAATTTGCATATTTTCACTAAAACTTGTGGGATCGAACTACTCTCTCATCTTTTTGAGCAATTAACCCCAAATTTAGCATGTGTGACCGCTATCCAAGGAAGATGTGCAAGACACCTTTTTCGTTAGTATTGCATACTGAGTTGCCATGGCAACAGCAAATTTCAAAAAATCTTTAATACAAAATGTGGATCAAACTACTCTCGTAGTTTTTGAGCAGTTGACCCCGATTTCGGCATGTGTGACCGCTATCAAAGGTAGATGTGCAAGACGCCTTTTTCGTTAATATTGCATATTGCATTGCCATGGCAATGGCAAATTTTCGTAAAAATTTGTGGATCGATCTACTTTCTCATTTGTTGAGCAATTAACTTCAAATTTGGCATGTGTGACAGCTATCACAGGCAGATGTGCAAGACACCTTTTTCATGAGTATTTCATAATGCATTGCCATAGCAACGGCAGATTTTCATAAAAATTTTACAAAATGTTGTGGATGGAACTACTCTTTCAGTTTTGTAGCAATTCAGTTTGAATTTTGGATATGCGATCAATGTAATGTGTAGTTGTGCAAAACACCTTTGATGTGTGCGTTAATAAATCTGAAAATCATACGAAAATATTGTGGATTCAGTTAATTTAACCCTCAGTCTTAGAGCATATGACTTGAAATTTGGCACACTTGACCACTGTAGTATATACAGTAGATGTGCAAACTTAATCTTTCGTCAGTGTTGAACAATGCGTTGCCATGGTAACAGTCTTTTTTTACTAAAAAGCATACAAAAATATTGTGGATTCAGCCAACTCCCTCAGTCTTTGAGCATTTAGCTTGAAATTTGGAACACATGACCACTGGTACGTAGATGTGTAAACATAATCTTTCGTCAGTGGTGATCAATGTGTTGCCATGGTAACGGCATATTATGAATGAAAATCATACAAAAATATTGTGGATTCAGATAACTCCCTCAGTCTTTGAGCATTTCGCTTGAAATTTTGCTCATGTGGCCACTATAGTATATAGATATGTGTAAACTTAATCTTTGGTCATTGGTGAACAATGCATTGCCATAGTAACAACATCTTTTCACTAAAAGCATACAAAAATATTGTGGATTCAGGTAACTCCCCTAGTCTTTGAGCATTTAGCATGAAATTTGGAACTCATGACCACTGTGGTACATACATTGTAGATGTGTAAACATAATCTTTTGTCAGTGGTGATCAATGTGTTGCCATGGTAACGGCATATTATGAATGAAAATCATACAAAAATATTGTGATAACTCCCTCAGTCTTTGAGCATTTGGCTTGAAATTTTGCACATGTGACCACTATAGTATATAGATGTGCAAACTTAATCTTTTGTCATTGGTGAACAATGCATTTACATGGTAACAGCATTTTTTCACCTAAAAGCATATAAAGATATTGTGGATTCAGCAAACTCCTTCAGTCTTTGAGCATTAAGCTTGAAATTTGGCACACCTGACCACTATGGTACGTAGATGTGCAAATTTAACCTTTTGTTATTGTTGATCAATGCGTTTCCATGGTAACAGCATAGTTTGAATGAAAATCATACAATAATATTGTGGATTCAGGTAACTCCCTCAGTCTTTGAGCATTTGGCTTGCCATTTGGCACATGCAACCACTATAGTACAGAGATATGCAAACTTCATATTTCATCATTGTTGAACAATGTGTTGCCATGGTAACAGTGTATTTTGAATGAAAATCATACAAACATTTTGATTCTCCTAACTCTCTCCATTTTAGAGCATTTTGGCTTCAAATTCAGCACATGATACCTCTACATTACCTAGATGTGCAAAAATTATCTTTTGTTAGTGTTGAAAATGAGTTGCCATGGAAACAGTATATTTTGAATGAAAATGATACACTCATATTGTGAATTCAACCATGCCCCTTAGCCTTTTAGCATTTGACTGGAAATTTGGCACATGTTACGGCTATGATATATAGTTGTGCAAACTTCATTTTTTCTTAATGTCCAACATTGTGTTGCCATGGTAACACAATTTTTAATGAAAACCATAGAAATCTTCAGTTTATTCATCTTGCTCACTCAGTTTTTGAGCACTTGACTTGAGATGTGGGACATGTGACTAACAGTGAGCAATACATTTATTTACTGTTAAACAGTGCATTGCCATGGTAACAATTTTTTTTTTCCAATGAAAAGTAAAAAAATAATCCTGGTTGAGCTAATTCCCTCAGTTGTGGTTGGGGGTATATTAATCACAATGAGTGAAAGTTCTAGTTTTTTGGGGTTTTTTTTGTAGTACCATACGCATGCACTATTATTGCATACAATGTGAGGCATGAGCTTGTTTCTTATGGCCTGTAGGCCAATACATTCTGGTAACCACTGTCGCAAGGTGAACCGACTGTGATGACCTCGTTCAAATTCCTTTCTTTCTTTCTGTCCTATTCCTTACTTAACCTTCTCTCCCCCTTTCCTTTACATGAATAGCCATGCCCCTCACGTACGCGATGGGGTGGGCGCCGGTTGGGTGGCGCGGTTTGTGAGCCGCGCGGCGTGACCGTGTCTTTGCAACATCATTTGGAATTTGGAATTTGGAAGTTGGAATTTGCCTATGAATTGCTTAGCTAATATGCACAAAATTTATTATACCCCCACCCACACATGGTGTGTATGGGGGCATATAGAAATCGCTCTGAGGTCGGGTGGCCGGTTGGTTAGTCGGTCGGGCGGGCGGTCGGGCATTCAGGCATTCAGGCATTCAGGCGGTCGGTCAGTTGCAAAATCTTGTCGATTGAACTCCACTCTCATTTTTTGAGCAATTGACCCCAAATTTGGCATGCGTGACCGCTATCAAAGGTAGATGTGCAAGACACCTTTTTCGTTATTATCGTATAATGCATTGCCATGGCAACGCATATTTTCATAGAAACTTGTGGATCAAACTAATCTCTAATTCTATGAGCAATTAACCCCAAATTTGGCATGTGTGACCGCTATCAGAGGAAGATGTGCAAGACACCTTTTTTGTTAGTATTACATAATGAGTTGCCATGGCAAGGACAAATTTTTAAAAAATCTTACAAAATGTTATGGATCGAACTACTCTCGCATTTTTGGAGCAGTTGGCACGAAATTTGGCATGTGTGACTGCTATCAAAGGTAGATGTGCAAGACACCTTTTCTGTTAGTATCGCGTAATATGTTGCCATGGCAACAGCATATTTTCATAAAAACATGAGGATCAAACTACTCTCTCATTTTTTGAGCAAATCACCCCAAATTTGGCATGTGTGACCGCTAGCAAAGGAATATGGGCAAGAAACCTTTTTCTGTTAGTATTGCGTAATGCATTGCCATGGCAACGGCAAATTTTTGTCAAGCCCACCGGAGGTGCGGGGAGACTAATAGTCCAGGCTAGAAGGCACCTAACCTTGTTTTTTGATATATACAATGTTTTTTAATGGTTTCTTGTCAATTCGAGGGTGCTGATTCCAAATCCGATTGATGCCACTCGCGAAACCTTGAGCATTTTCGGCAAAATGCAAAAATCCAAAATGGCCGCCAGATATGCTAATTTGGCCGTGATAATCACAATAATGTGCATTCTATGACCAGTTATTCCACCAAACTTTATACATTGCTGTTCCTACAGTTACTCCATTTGCAATTGCAAGAGAATTTTGATTTCATATAGGTTCATATAGTATTTAAAGCGCATTTTCAAATCAAAATGGCCGCCATTCCTATGCTCATGTACAATATGAATGGCAAAAAATATGCATGGAAATATAGAACAAATTTACTGTATTTCCAGCCCCGTTTATACCTATGTTGGTATAAAGTGTTGCATGTTGCATGTGCAATACAAATATATATTGGGTGCCACTTACAATATAGGGAGCCTACGTGTATTTTTATTCTTCTAAATGCATAAATTCAAAATGGTCGCCACTCTTAATCTCCTGTACAATATGAATGGCAAAAATATACGTGGAAATGGAAAACCAATTTGCTGTTTTTTTCTTACATGCAGCTGTTCGTTAATATTTAGTTATTTAGTGCTGATCATTATCTGAAGGATGTTCTTAACAAAAAAAAAAAATTCTTTTGTGATGCAGAAGTCCCAATTTACCCCATAAATTAGGATTTTCACTAGGAATTCTGAATGGAATTTTGAGCATTTTATATTCATAAGCATTACAATGTTTAACACAATTTCATATCTTTTATTTTATTTCAACAAAGAATATAAGTGCACTTAACATCACACACAAAAATCATTATATCATTATATTCTACATGCAGGTAGAATATAAAAATGTAATGCTAACTAACAAAATATATCAAGAAGCCTAGATGATAGTATTTATCAAATAATGTTTAGAATGGAGGGGAAGCTAGAAAGCAAAGGGGGGTCCTGAGGCAAGTTTGAAATGGATAATAACCTCCATCACTTTGATATGAAATTCAGGAGTACCGCCTTGATGTTATCAAGCAAATTTAATTTTTTTCTCGAATTAAATTAACAACAACTAGTGAAGGCACAAACGAAACTGTCCAAACGCAATACCGTACAAAATGTTCGTTAAACATCAACCAAGGAGCAACGTGAGGTACCTCTTTCAGTTCTCTCACAGTTCCCGGGTGTTGATATCATACACTTTGATACATTAAGTCAGTCGGGCTTGTCTTAAAACTAAAACTGCCATTTTTATTGTCTTCAAAGATCTCTTTAATTGGATATTTGGCAGCAAGCGACATCAGCCCCAAATTTGCAGGATTCTCAGGCTAAAGATGCACATCAGTCCTGCAATTGCCTTAATTGCAACCACACCTGATTATGTTCAGTATTTCCTCAGGGGTCAGAGGGTGATTTTTTTGCCACGAAACGGGATGAATACATAGAGACTTGCTTCACCACCCGTTGAAGCCCTTTGGCTTTGCTGCCAGGCAAGAGACAGTGTTGTAGGTAACTCGGGTGGTATTAGAGATGACATCAGACCAGCATATGCACCACCCTGTTTTATTTTCAAAGCTTTCAAGTGACGGGACGGAAATCTTGGTTGGCTTGTGGGTTTTCAGAAGCATTAATGGCAGGTTGTTCAGGGGGCATTTCATAAAGCGTTTTGTCCGATTTCTTTTTCAACAAACTGTTATAAGCTACTAAAATCCTTGCATCTGATTGGCTGAGAACAAATTTGTCAGACAAACTTGTCAGACAAAACGCTTCATGAAATGCACCCAGGTTATCGTGATTCCAAGGTCAGGGTATGCGTTGACGGCACTGGTGACACTTGCCATCCATTCCTTCCAGCGTAAGGAGGGAGAGTGATCGAGTGTCAATGAAGAAGGGTGGACTTTCTTAGCCTGTATACTTGGAAGGATTGCCACAGAAGGCTATCCCTTAAATGTAGCATTGGCAAGATTGTTACTAAGATGGAAGGCATGGGCCTAATGGAAATCTTGTAAAGGTTGGGGCAAAGTCTCCAGAAGGTGAAGTACTCCTCTATTGTCTTGAGATGGGTCATTGCTCGGCTGATGTCATCCAAGGACCTTCTATGAGACGTCAGGGCAAGATCATCTGCACGAGCAAACTTACTAATTGCAGGGGTTGCGGAACCGAGGGTTGGGCAGCAACAGAGGTGGGGGCAAACATGTGTAAAACAAACCCCTTGACTGATATGGACCCATCCCATTACACGTATATCCATCATGAATCACCGGCATTACACTAACATAGGTAAATATTCCATAATTCCACAAGTCATCATTGAAGGAAGGTGTGAGCAAAGTAGTCATATCCAGACAGAAAATGTTTCAGTGGCAAGCACAAAATTTAGATTACTTGATGTTATTTTGAGCATGTTGAGTGATGATAGGTGCCTACTGTTTCAGTAGGAGTAACTAGGCGCTTCCCACAGTCGTGTGGGGTAAGACAGACTTTTCTCCTGATGGATCAAGTAGCATTGCTCCTGATGACGACTCACTCTTAGTTATTGCATTCCTAGACAAAATATAAAATCATTGTTGGATGTTTCAAAATAACACTACTGTGGTGTGATGGACTTTCTGTTTCCTGACTTTCTGTTCTGTTCTGTTAAAAGATATAGTGCATAATACTATCAATACTTTACCAAACTCTTTGTAATCCTCCAAACACAAGTCCATGCTGTTGCATTTTAACCAACCTTGAGCAAATAGGGGAAATCACGCAATCACAGAATCTACAATATACAGATAAGACAGATGATCATTTGTCATTTGTATTTTCAAGCAAATCATATTCTTGGTTAACATGGCAAACTTTGAGGCATTTTTTTCTTTCATTTCAGAGATTTGACGAGAGGAAGTGAGGTGGTCCCTTTTTTCCACTTTCCCCTGCCTCGTGTTCTTTCTCAAATGAGGGGATTGAAAAGTTTGTCTAATATCGTTTTTAGATACTGTAGAACAGGACAGTTATTTGGAAATTCAATTATGTTATCATTTAAGATTCAGCTTTTTAATTCAATAAACACAGTGAATATTATGATGTTGAACATCTCAAGGCAAATAAGTATCAAATGTTCATATCTAATAATTCCTGATAAATGGTCTTGATGTTGGCGTCAATTCAAGTTTTGGTGGGTTTTTGTCCCCGCCGAACGAGTTTGAGCAGGGGACTATGAAACGGGCTCTGTACGTGTGTGTGTCTGTGTGTCCGTCCGTCTGTCTGTCCGTCCATCCTTCTGTGCGTCCGTGTGTGATCAAAAAGTTCAAAATGCTACTCCTTCGCCATTTCTGACCCGATTTTGATTCTGTTTGCTTTATATGATAGCACTACCTGGGAGCTTTGAAACTTCTACACAGAATTTCAGTTGTGACCTTTGACCTATATTGTACATTTTGCTTCAAAATGCTACTCCTTCGCCATTTCTAACCCGATTTTGATTCCGTTTGCTTTATATGATGGCACTAGGTGAGGGCTTCAAAACTTCTACACAGAATTTTGACCTTTGACTTCTTTGACCTTTGACCTTGATTTTTGACCTATATTGTACATTTTGCTACAAAATGCTACTCCTTCGCCATTTGTAACCCGATTTCAATTCCGTTTGCTTTAAGTGATGGCACTAGGTGAGGGCTTCAAAACTTCTACACAGAATTTTGACCTTTGACTTCTTTGACCTCTGACCTTGATTTTTGACCTGTATTGTACATTTTGCTATCAAATGCTACTCCTTCGCCATTTCTAACCCGATTTTGATTCCATTTGCTTTATGTGATGGCACTAGGTGAGGGCTTCAAAACTTCTACACAGAATTTTGACCTTTGACTTCTTTGACCTTTGACCTTGATTTTTTACCTATATTGTACATTGGCTACAAAATGCTACTCCTTCGCTATTTCTAACCCGATTTCGATTCCGTTTGCTTTATGTAATGGCACTAGGTGAGGGTTTCAAAACTTCTACACAGAATTTTGACCTTTGACTTCTTTGACCTTTGACCTTGATCTTTTTACCTATATTGTACATTTTGCTACTAAATGCTACTTCCAGCGGGGACATATATTACGCACCGCGTAATTTCTACTTTTCCTTGTTTCCCCAATTCCTAGGGGAAACTCCAGATTGAGGTAGCAAATTTGGATGCTTGCATCACAAATAAAACAGTTTTTTCTTAGTAACAACCATCTGATTTATAATCAGCACCCACATTGATAAGCAGTGTAGCTGCGTGACAGAAAAAAAAAGAAAATTTGTTTATTTCCACGTACATTTTGCCGTTCATATTGTACAGGGGCATATGAGTGGCATCCATTTTAAAGTTTTGTATTAAGAAGAACATGCAATTAGCTTACAAACAATACATTTTCTGTTTGTTTGTTTGTTTGCTTGCTTGTTTTGCTAGTGGCACTCATCAGATTTGCATTGCACATGCAAGACTTGATAATAGCCTAGGTATGTGTCTGGAAATACAGCAAATTCATCTTTTATTTCTATGCATATTTAATGGCATTCATATAGTACAGGAGTATAGCAGTGGCGGCCATTTTGAATGGAAAATAAGCTTAAAATATTAAATGTACCTACTTCAAATGAAAATTTTCTTGCATGTGCACATAGAATTACTCAAGGAACAAAAACTTTAAAAGTTTGATGGAATAATCGGTCATAAAATTGACAGAACTGGGATTATCATGGCCAAATTAACATATCTGGTGGCATTTGGATTTTTGCATTTTACCGAAAATGCTCAAGGTTACGCAAGTGGCATCAATCGGATTTGGAATCAGCACCCTCGAATTGACAACAAACCATCAAAAAACATTGTATAAAAATATAAAAAAACAAGGTTAGGTACCCTTTCTATGGAGCCTAGCCTAGACTATAAGGGATCGCCTGTGGCGTCTGTTCATCCGTCGTCCATCCGTCCGTAACGCTACAAAAACTTGAATAACTCACTTTATGAAACATGAAGGTCACCTCAAGGTCAAAGGTCACAGACAGGGGTCAATGAACTTTAGGGCCCAATGTTAGGTTTTTACGGTGCGTTTGGATTATGACTCATAACTTTTGATGTGTACTTCCGTTTGTTACCAAACTTGGAAGGTAGATGTCCCTTGGGGAGTTGAAGGTCACCACAAGGTCAAAGGTCACAGACATCGGTCAACAAACTTTTAGGGCCCAATGTTAAGTTTTTACGGCCCATTTCGATTATGGCTCATAACTTTTGATGTATATATCTGTTTGTTACCAAATTTGGATGGTAGATGTTCCTTGGGGAGTTGAAGGTCAACACAAGGTCAAAGGTTATAGGCTGGGTCAATGATATTCCGGGATTTAGAAAAACATTAATTCCTTCTACTCGAATGGGCGAGACACATGTTGGCACTTGCCTTGTTAAAAAAATCTTACAAAATGTTGTGGATCGAACTACTCTCTCATTTTTTGAGCAGTTGACCCCAAATTTGGCATATGTGACCACTATCAAAGGTAGATGTGCAAGACACATTTTTTGTTAGTATCGCATAATGCGTTGCCATGGCAACGGCATATTTTCATAAAAATTTGTGGATCAAATTACTCTTTCACTTTTTGAGCAATTGACCCCAAATTTGGCATATATGACCTCTATCAAAGATAGATGTGCAATGCACCTTTTTCGTTAGTATTGCATCATGCGTTGCCATGGCAATAGCAAATTTAAAAAAAAAATTTGCAAAATGTTGTGGATCGAACTTTTATAGCAATTCAATTGAAAGTTGGGATATATGATCAATGTAATGTGTAGTTGTGCAGGGTGCCTTTTTTTGTTTGTGAATAAAACTGTTGCCATTGCAACAGCAGTTTTTTATACTAATCATACAATAATACGTTCATTTTGGCACATATGACCACTGCAGTATGTAGATGTGGAGAACACATCTTCAGTCGATGTTAGAACAATGCGTTTCCATGGTAACAGCATTTTTTCACTAAAAAGAATACAAAAATATTGTGGATTCAGCTAACTCCCTCAGTCTTTGAGCATATGGCTTGAATTTTAGCGCATATGACCACTGCAGTATGTAGATGTGCAAAACACATCTGTCGATGTTAGAACAATGCGTTTCCATGGTAACAGCATTTCTTCAATAAAAAGAATACAAAAGTATTGTGGATTCAGCTAACTCCCTCAGTCTTTGAGCATATGGCTTGAAATTTGGCACATTTGACCGCTATAGTACATAGATGTGCAAACTTAATCTTTTGTCATTGTTGAATAATGCGTTGCCATGGTAACAGCATATTTTGAATGAAAATCATACAAAAATACTGTGGATTCATTTAACTCTCTCAGTCTGTAAGCATTTGGCCTGAAATTTGGCACATGTGACCGCTATAGTACGAAGAAGTGCAAACTATCTTTCGTCATTGTTGAACAAAGTGTTGCCATGGTAACAGTATATTTTGAATGAAAATCATATAAATGTTTTGGTTTAGCTAACTCTCAGTTATTTTGAGCATTTGGCTTCAAATTTGGCACATGTGACTACTATATTACCTAGATATGCAAAATTTATCTTTCTTCATTGTTGAAAATGTGTTGCCGTGGTACTAGCATATTTTGACTGAAAATCATGAGATAATGTGAATTCAGCTAACTCCTTCAGCTTAATTGACCATTTGACTTGAAATTTGGCACATGTGATGGCTATGATATATAGGGTTACAGCTCGTTATTCCGAGGGTTCGTTATTCCGAAGGCTCTTCAGTCTGAAGATTCGTTATTCCGAAGGTTCGTTTTTCCGAATTTCATTTTCGGATGAACAAATCTTCGGAATAACGAACCTTCGGAATAATGCCACAAATGTTCGGATTAACGAACCCTTTTTCATTTCCGGATTAACGAACCTCTAGGTATAGGGAATTTGTGTGTTTCGGATTAACGAACCTTCGGAATAACGAACCTTCGAAATATCAAACCTTCGGAATAACGAACAGCACCCGATATATAGTTGTGCAAACTTCATTATTTGCTAATGTCAACATTGTGTTGCCATAGTAACAGCATTTTTAGCTCACCTTAGCCGAAGGCTCAAGTGAGCTATTGCGATTGCTCTTCGTCTGGTGTCCGGTGTGTGCCATACATAAACTTTTTACATTTTAATCTTCTTCTTGAAAATCCCATTACCGATTTTCTCCTTACTTGGCAGGGAGCATCCCTAGGGGGATATGATCTCAATTTTTCAAATGGGCACCATGCCCCACCTAGGGGCCCCAAACCCCCCAAAATGAAGGAATCTTTAAAAATCTTCTTCTCTAGAACCAGAAGTGATAAGAGCTAAGTTAATGCTATGAGTTAGAACATTGATGACTGTAGTTTTAAGTTTGTTCATGGTGGAATCAGGGGTGTCTCCCCCCCCCCCCCCCCCCCTTGGGACCCAGTAGAGGAAGTGGGAAGGGGTCCTAATGGGGCCTAAATTGTACATTTTCATCTTCTTCTTCAGAACCTCATGACCGATTTTCACCAAACTTCGCAGGTAGCATCCCTAGGAAGATAGGATCTCAATTTGTTCAAATGGGTACCATACCCCACCTCCTGGAGGGTCCCCAGGAGGCCTAACCCACCCCCTGATAGGAATCTTTAAAGATTTTCTCTAGAACCAGAAGTGATTGAGCTTAGTTAATACAATGAGTCAGTATATTGATGACTGTTATTTCAAGTTTGTTCATGGCAGAATCAGGGATGATGCCCCCCCCCCCCCACCCACTCTTGGAACCCAGGGGAGTGGGATGGGATGGGTCAAGATGGTGACTTAAATTGTACATGGTCATATTCTTTTTGAAACTCCCACAATGAATATTCATCAAACTTGGCAGGTAGCATGCCAGGGGGTTAAGATCTCAATTTGTTCAACAGGTCATCATGCTCCCTTTGGGGGCCACTCTGGGGCCCAATCCCTCCCTCCCCCCCCCCCCCTCCCCATTAAGAAATACTTACAATCCTTCTCTAGAATCAGAAGTGATAAAGCAAAGTTACTATGAGTTTGTACATTGATGACTGTAGTTCCAAGTTTGTTCTTTGCAGATCCAGGGCTGCCCCCCCCCCCCAGGTCCGGGGGGGGGGGGGGGGGGGGGGGGGGGGGGGAGTGAAGGGATCTAAATGCGGACCTAAATTGTACATTTTCATCTTGATCTTGCTGAAAACAACAGAATGGATTTTCACCAAACTTGGCGAGTACACTGTAGCATTCCTATAGGGATAGGATCTCAAAGTGTTTGAATGGCAACATGCTTTCCTTTTTTTTAGGGGGGGGGGGTAGGGGGCCCACACCTTCTAAATTAAGAAATATTCATTGATATTCTTCTCTAGAATCA
Organism: Diadema antillarum; assembly: GCF_040938485.1. Lineage (NCBI taxonomy): Eukaryota > Metazoa > Echinodermata > Echinoidea > Diadematoida > Diadematidae > Diadema > Diadema antillarum. The sequence goes on from NW_027272222.1 coordinate 110,804, forward strand.
GAAATGACAACGCTTTAAGTCTTTTTTTTTATCCATAATTCAAATCTTCTATAAAGTACATTGTACAATGTACTTGGCAGGTATTTTTTTACCAGTGTGATGGAATATGCAAATGGGCACCATGCCCCCAGCTCTCAAAGCTGCCCCCGCCCCAAGTTTCCAATGTTCCCAGGTAAGAGTCTGCAAGGATGCATGGAAGGTGAACTTGCGATACTCAGGTGAGTGCAAGACCCCCAGGTCTCTTGTTTATGAAAATCATTGAAATTACTGATTTTCTTATCTTGCTCCCTTACGTTTTGAGCATTTGACTTGAGATAAGGCACATGTGACTATCAGTGAGCAAAGTATACATTCAATGTTGAACAATACATTGTCATGGTAACTACTTTTTTGTCGATCCCACCGGTAGTGCAGGGAAACTAAGGGATCCCCTGCGGCGTCTGTCCGTCCGTCGTCCGTCCATCGTCGGTCGTCCTTCCGTCGTCCTTCCGATATGCTACAAAAACTTGAATAACTCTCTACTGAGGACTTTAATTTCAATCAAACTTGGAGGGAAGAGTGGTTATACAAAGTTACACATTTAATAAAACATGAAGGTCACCGCAAGGTCAAAGGTCACAGGTCAATGAACTTCAGGGCCCAATGTTAAGTTTTTACGGTCTGTTTCGATTATGGCTCATAACTTTTGATGTATATATCCGTTTGTATCCAAGCTGGGATGGTAGATGTTCCTTGGGGAGTTGAAGGTCACCACAAGGTCAGAGGTCACATACAGTGGTCAAATAACTTTTAGGGCCCGATGTTTAGTTTTTGCGGCACATTTCGATTATGGCTCATAACTTGTGATGTATATGTCCATTTGTTACCAAACTTGGATGGTAGATGTCCATTGGGGAGTTGAAGGTCATCACAAGGTCAAAGGGCACAAACAGGGGTCAACAAACTTTAAGGGCCCGATGTTTAGTTTTTACGGCTTGTTTCGATCATGGCTCATAATGTTTGATTTATATGTCCGTTTGTTACCAAACTTGGATGGTAGATGTCCCTTGGGGAGTTGAAGGTCATCACAAAGTCAAAGGTCACAGACAGGGGTCAACAAACTTTTAGGGCCCAATGTTAAGTTGTTACGGCGTGTTTCAATTATGGCTCATAACTTTTGATCCATATGTCCGTTTGTGACCAAATTTGGCTGGTAAATGTCCCTTGGGGAGTTGAAGGTCACCACAAGGTTAAAGGTCATAGGCAGGGTCAATGGTCTTCCGGGAGTTAGAAAAACATTTATTTCTTCTACGCGAATGGGCTAGACACATTTCGGCGCTTGCCTTGTTATACCCCCACCCACACATAGTGTGTATGGGGGTATATAGGAATCACTCTGAGGTCAGTTGGGCGGTCGGTCCGTTGCAAAATTTTGTGGATCGAACTCCTCTCTTATTTTTTGAGCAATTGACCCCAAATTTGGCTTGTGTGACCGCTATCAAAGGTAGATGTGCAAGACACCTTTTTCGTTATTATCACATAATGCATTCCCATGGCAATAGTAGAGCAGTTAAGCCCTCAAAATCATGTGAATTGTGCAAAATTTGACTACAGCATGAAACTTTCACCAGTGTTAGTACATACCATAAGATTTATTTTAAGATCGGGAGGTAAGTCTGATTTGACCTCTGATGACCTCCAGAGGTCAATGTACTTAAGATATCAGAATATCGATGTTTTTAGACATTTGTGAATGATATATGTGGTTATGCTGCACTAAACATGCATTTATACCACAGAGAAATCATTTCCAGATTCAACAGAGCACTGACAGGTTTTTTGCCTAAACCTCTGATGACCTTCAGAGGTCAATGAACTTTAAATATCAGAATATCGATGTTCTTAGACATTTGTGAATGATATATGTGGTATATGATTCACTAAACATGCATCTATACTTCAGGGAAACCATTTTCTGATTCCACAGAGCATTGACAGGTTTTAACCTTTGACCTCTGATGACCTTTAGAGGTTAATGACCTCAAAATATATTGATCTGTGATGTCATTGGTTAATGGTAACCATTAAGATGTACAAAACAAGCATATCTTGTCTTACAATGAAATTGTCTTCACATTCTTAAGAGCAGACAGGTTTCTACCTTTGACCTCTGATGACCTTGAGAGGTCAATGACCTCAGAATATCAGAATATTGAACTATGACATCATTGGTGAAAGGTCAAACATGGTAAAGATGTACAAAACAAGCATATCTGTGTACAATGACATTGTCTTCATATTCCAAGGCACACAGACGAGTTTCTGCCTTTGACCTCTGATGATCTCGAGAGGTCAATGACCTTAAAGTATCAGAATAGTTTGGCATCATCAATGGTAAACATGATGATGTTCTAGAGAGCACTCGTAGGCCCTGCTTATTAACGAGCCATTACCTTTCACCTATGAAAATCACACAAGGTCAAATACCTCTCATGAAATGTGAGGATATTAATATTGATATTGCGATAGTTCATAGTTAATTGTCCCCGCCGAACGAGTTCGAGCAGGGGACTATGAAACGGGCTCTGTACGTGTGTGTGTCCGTCCGTGCGTCCGTCCGTCCGTCCGTCCGTGTGTGCGTCCGTGTGTGATCAAAATGTTCAAAATGCTACTCCTTCGCCATTTCTAACCCGATTTTGATTCTGTTTGCTTTATATGATAGCACTACATGGGAGCTTTGAAACTTCTATACAGAATTTCAATTGTGACCTTTGACCTTGACCTTTGACCTATATTGTACATTTTGCTTCAAAATGCTACTCCTTCGCCATTTCTAACCCGATTTTGATTCTGTTTGCTTTATATGATGGCACTAAGTAAGGGCTTCAAAACTCCTACACAGAATTTTGACCTTTGACTTCTTTGACCTTTGACCTTGATTTTTGACCTATATTGTACATTTTGCTACAAAATGCTACTCCTTCGCCATTTGTAACCCGATTTCAATTCCGTTTGCTTTAAGTGATGGCACTAGGTGAGGGCTTCAAAACTTCTACACAGAATTTTGACCTTTGACTTCTTTGACCTTTGACCTTGATTTTTGACCTATATTGTACATTGCCTACAAAATGCTACTCCATCGCCATTTCTAACCCGATTTTGATTCCGTTTGCTTTATGTGATGGCACTAGGTGAGGGCTTCAAAACTTCAACACAGAATTTTGACCTTTGACTTCTTTGACCTTTGACCTTGATTTTTGACCTATATTGTACATTTTGCTACAAAATGCTACTCCTTTGCCATTTGTAACCCGATTTCAATTCCGTTTGCTTTAAGTGATGGCACTAGGTGAGGACTTCAAAACTTCTACACAGAATTTTGACCTTTGACTTCTTTGACCTTTGACCTTGATTTTTTTACCTATATTGTACATTGGCTACAAAATGCTACTCCTTCGCCATTTCTAACCCGATTTCGATTCCGTTTGCTTTATGTGATGGCACTAGGTGAGGGCTTCAAAACTACTACATAGAATTTTGACCTTTGACTTCTTTGACCTTTGACCTTCATCTTTTTACCTATATTGTACATTTTGCTACTAAATGCTACTTCCGGTGGGGACATATATTACGCACCGCGTAATTTCTACTTTTCCTTGTTGTTTATAATGTAGGGCTTACAAACCATGCATTTCTGTTACCAAAAAAGTGGCTACTCATTCCGCAGAACTTTTCCGGTAATTATCTAAGTTGAGTATGTGCACAGAGCAAGGGGTGTCGATCAGTTTTCACGTGGGGGGGGGGGGGGGGGACTTGGAAAATACGTGTAAGCATAAGTTCATGGTGCAAAGGAATGAAGCGGAGGGGGAGGGGGAGGGTGTGGGTGGGGGATTGGATTTTTGCAGGCTTAGACCTGAAATCAGTTATTCAGTGTAGCTCTTATTTAACGTGTGCATCATCACTTATATGGAAGTTGATGGGGTGTGGGCGCATCTCACCTACCGCCACTGGCGTAGCCGTGGGGGGGGGGGGGGGGGGCGATGGGGGCGGTCCCCCCCCCCCCTAAGATTTGGACCGGGGATCTGGGAGGCGGAAAAAAAATGCGTGTATACTGTGTCCATGCACATGAAGCGGGTCTCCTTTGCAACCTTTCATCAAATAAGATATTTTTTTGAATATTTCACTCAAAGTGTGCACCAGATCGTTGAATTTCAATTCAAATATGCAAAATCTCTCGTGCTTGGTAGGGGGTATCCCCTTCCCAAACCCTCCCCCTCTGTGCCTCTTTCCCTAGCTAAGTGCACTTTTTAGATTTAAAAAAAATTATGAATAATTCTGAGTGCACAAGACTTATCACTTATATTCCGAAAACTCAAGGTTCCCTCATGTATAAGGGGAATTTCCCATTTTAATTGACCCTTTCCTCCCTCAGCCCCCCCCCCCCATCATTTTTTTTTTTTTTTTTTTTTTTTTTTTGGGGCGGGGGGTGATTTCCCAAATATTGATTCCATCAAATATGCGTATACGAGATATCTCAATTTCAACCTTAAAAAGGCAAAAGCTCCATCGGAAGGGAAGGGTGGAGATAACACTCGCCCACGCCTTCTCCCTGCTCGCCCGCCCCCCCCCCCCCCCCCCCCCCCGCCATGCATAGAAGTAGACTGTGGCTATACCCAGATCGCTTTATTTCAATTCTAAAAACGCAAAAGCTCCGCGAGCGGGAGGGGGTATCCCCCTTCCCCTAAGCTCTACCTCACTAGACTTTACACATACACACAGATGGTGCACATTCGGAATAAGAGCTAAATTCCGTGATTTTAACACTTCGATGAAAAAGTATTGCACCAAAAATTTGCACCAGATCGCTGAATTTCGGGTCTGAAAACGTAAAATCACCTTCGTGTGGGAGGGGATATGCCCCTATCTACACCTTCGTGTGCATGCTTTTTCTGTTTGATTGCTGAACAGACAGCGTTCATAATATTCAGTGTAAGAATTAATACAATAAGACTAGTGTATTTAAATTACACCATTTTATAGGTAAATTGTTCAATAATAGTCTACACTAAAATATACTGCAACCTTAAACAAGTGGGACTGTTTCAACTCGTTAAAACACGCAAAAACATGCATCAAAATGCAAAAAGTTCTCATCGTGGGAGGGGGGACACCCCCCCACCCACACCCTCCCCTCCCCCCTCGCTCGCTCCACTCGCTCGGGTTCAGTCGCGTTCATGATATTCTCTGAAAAGAATTGATACAAGAAGTATGTTTAGATTATACCATTTTATAGGCAAATTGTTCAGTAATAATCTACACTAAAATATACTGCTACCTTAAACAAGTGGGACTGTTTCACGTCGATAAAACGCGCAAAAACATGCATCAAATTGCACCATTTGCAAAATCAAAATGCAAAAAGTTCTTACCGTGGGAGGGGGTCCCCCCATCCACACCCTCCCCTCCCCCCTCGCTCATTCGCTCGCTCGGGTTTAGTCGCGTGCATGATATTCAGTGAAAAGAATTAATACAAGAAGTGTATTTAAATCATACCATTTTATAGGCAAATTGTTCAATAATTATCTACACTCAAATATACTGCTACCTTAAACAAGTGGGACTGTTTCACGTCGATAAAACGTGCAAAAACATGCATCAAATTGCACCATTTGCGACATTAAAATGCAAAATCTTCTTACCGTGGGAGGGGGGACACCCCCCTCCCACGCCCTCCCCTACCCCCTCGCTCGCTCCGCTCGCTCGGGTTCAGTCGCGTTCATGATATTCAGTGAAAAGAATTAATACAAGAAGTGTATCTAAATTTGACCATTTTATAGGCAAATTGTTCAATAATAATCTACATCAAAATAAACTACCATAAACAAGTGGGACTGTTTCACATTGATAAAACGCGCAAAAAACATGCATCAAATTGCACCATTTACAACATCAAAATGCAAAAAGTTCTTACCGTCGGAGGGGGGACACCCCCCTCCCACACCCTCCCCCTCCCCCTCGCTCGCTCCCTCGCAGACTAACCCCCCCCCCCCCCCCTAAGATGAAATCCTGGCTACGCCGTTGCCTACCGCCCTCCCAAAGTTTTTGATTCTTCTTTTTTTTTTTTTTAGAATCTGATGCATACGTTTGGGGAAATATTTGGAAAATTATGGATCGCCAAAGTGTACCAAGTCTATATGGATGGGAACCCAGCAAGGGCAGCGTTGGCGAGGGTAGGGTATTCCATTCCCATTCGAGAGAGCTCTTGTATTTTAAGAAATGACATTCAACGACCTGGCACACGTGCACTTTTAAAGGAATACCTCGAACTTTGTATCAGAAAGGTGTAGTAAGTCAGCCATCTATGGAGGGAGACTAATCAACAGAAGGATGTGGGTGGATGTATCCCCCTCCCACATTATGGAGCTTTTGCATTCTTTCGTTTGCAATTCAATGATCTTGTGCCACTCGTGGTTGAACTACCATTTTGAAAAAAAAGTCCATACCCAAATGTGTAGCCATAATCAATGCATGGAGGAGAGGTTGATACAGCGAGAGGAGGGTATGGAAGGGGCTGTCCCCCAACCCTTCCCATGCGAGGGAGCCTTTGCAGTAAGAATAGAAATGTTTTTTTTAAAAAAATCTTGTATACGCATCTATGATGGAATATTTGGGAAATTATCAGTAAAAGGAGTGTACTAAATCTAAGGGTAGAAACCAAGGAGGAACCAAGCAGGGGGAAGGAGTCTATTGAAAGGAGATATCCCCTCTCACAGAAGGGAGATTTTGCATTTCAGAATTAAATTTCAACTAGAGATTGTAATTTGTCATCACTGACAAATTAAGGTGATCCGATTTTTTTTATCAATGATTCGAGTCCTGATCGCAATAGGCATGACCATACAAGTTCCATCTCTGTTTAGAGACATTGGCCGTGTGATGTTTGCATTCTCATTTAGAAAAGGGAGTCATATCTGCCATCTTTGGTACCAAATTCTGTATACACTGAATAACGAAGATACAGCAATGAATACATATGACCTTTGACCCACCTTTGCACTCCCAAGATTGCATCTGATGAAATAGTGGTTATTTTGTGAAATGATTCTCGCGACATCGTCTATACGTGTGAAAAATATGGGAAAGATAGGACAGGTATTCACTAAGATACAAGATGAAACATTTATGACCTTTGACCCTAATTTACATTCCCAAGATGTCCGATCTAGTAGTTGTTATTTTATGAAATAATGTACGAGACATGAACTAAACATGTGCAAAATATGGGGGTGATAGGGCGTGTTTTTCTTGAGTTATTGCAAAGAAAGTTGCAGAAAGAAAGAAATATCTCAATACATAGAAGATAAGCTTTAATTTCAACCAATTTTTTATCGTCATCCCGACATCGTATGAAAAAACAAAGGAAACTAAACGATAGCGCAAAGTCTCAGCTACAACATATTAAAATCTGGGAGAAATTCACCGAAGGGTAAGTGAGCTAGTGCTCGATAAAGACAATCATGTCAATTTTCACATTAAAGAAAATTCCCTCCCATAGAGATAACACGTCATAACGAAGATACAAAAAGAAGTACATATGACCTTTGACCTCAATTTGTACAGACAAGATGGCATCTGAGTAAAAAGTGGTTATTTTGTGAAATGATTCTTGTAACATGGTCTTTGCGTATGCAAAATATGGGAAAGATAGGACATGTATTCACTAAGATACAGGGTGAAACACTTATGACCTTTGACCCTAATTTACATACCCAAGATGGTGTCCGATCAAGTAATTGTTTTTTTATGAAATAATTCACGTGACATGAACTAAACATGTGCAAAATATAGAAGTGATAGAGGCCGTTTTTCTTGAGTTATTGCAAAGAAAGTTGCAGAAAGAAAGAAATATCTCAATACATCGAAGATAAGCCTGAATTTCAACCCAATTTTTTGACGTGATTCTGACATCGTATGAAAAAACAAAGGGCACACTTACGGTAGCGTAAAGTCTCAGCTACAACATATTAAAATCTGGGAGAAATTTACCGAAGCTTAAGTGAGCTAGTGCTCGATAAAGATAGTCATGTCAATTTTCATTTCCAGAAAAACTGCACTCCCATAGAGATAACACGTAAACTGGTCAAATTTGACAAGATTACTTTCAATCCATTTTTACGAGGTGATACCGTTATCCAATCAAAATATTGTAATTTTATGTTTGAAAGAACATGAAATAAGCTACATCATACTGAAATCTGGGTGAAAATTGACAAAGGACTAGTGAGATATGCTCGAATGAACTTAAAATTTGATGACGTCATTTTGAAAATTTACTTTTTTTACTTTATTAAGAAATTTGATATCTTTTAATCATTTTGTCAGCATTGCCACCCCATGAAATGACATGTACAACTCATCAGCTTTCAAAATATGTACAGAAAATGGGGGGTCACCGTCCATCCTGACGAGTAAAATCGGATTTAAAATTGGCAGTTTTTTGGCATAGTTGCACTGTATATCGCCATTGACGCGCGCGCGGAATTTCAACTTTGACGGGCCCGTATGACGTCATATTGAGTCGGATTGACTTGAAACTTGGTATAAATATTCCTTAACATTTCAGACATCCGATCAAAGTGAAAAAACTGGAAATTTCAATTGCACATGAGCTGTGCGTGCGTATATGCGCGCGCGCGTACGCGTCCGTCCGATTTTTTCAATTTTTCAAAAAATGCTCCAAATGGTCTGAAACGTGTGCAAAAAAATTTTGAGCTCGATTGGAGCATACAAATATTTCAACGCGCGCGTACGCGCACGTTTTAAGAGAAAATATGAATTTTGAGAACATGAGTAGAATGCGCATAATTTGAAATATATGTGACGTAAATTTCATTGAAAAATTTCATTCCATTAATGAGATATGATTGAGAATGTGTTTTCATATAATGACGTCATAGTGACGTCACGGTCCACTGATCACAATGATACATTAGATTTGTCGTCTTTGGGACATGATGCATACATGGTATAATTTTGAAATTGATAGGCAGCGGACTTTCTGAGCTAACCTCTGCACAACTTTTGCGGAGAAATAAAGAAAGAAAGAAGAAGAAAGAATCCGTACAGATACAGAAGGTGATCCGAAGGATACTCGGATCACCTAACAATCCGATGCACACTTAAAGTGAAAAACTTGGGCAGTTTTCTCTCTAAAAAGCAAAAAAGCAAAAACAAAAACAAACAACAACAAAACAAAACATAGTCCACATCTCAGAATTTAATGGGGCGGGGGTCAACTATCCCTGCCACTTCCCCACTCCTCCTCCAAACTGATGCCCCGGTATGTGCATGTGTTTTATTCCACTTGTTGAAAAGAAGAGAGAGTTTTAAGAAACAATATTGTTCAGTGGTCGCTATCCCAGTCAGGTAGATTGTTTATCAATAAGGTGATTTCCATCACCTGTATACCTTAAGATGATGTAGGCCTGGTATTTGCTTTGCACGTTATTACATCTATTTCTTTTTCAGTATTCTCGTTTATATTTTGATTTGAAAGTTGTTTCAAGTTTGTATAACATTTATTTTCCATCTTTTTTTCATGTAGGAAATCACACGCATGAAATTATTGTACAGGAAGGCAGAACCTCAAAAAAGCAAAGCTTGTGGTGAGCTGCCTTACAAAAAATACATTACATCACAAACACAAACACAAAAAACAAAAAAATACATTACATCACAAACACAAACACAAAAAACAAACAAACAACGAAAACATGATAATAGTTCCCATGACAACATTAAAATGAAATATTCCTCAAAGGGAGTAGTACAGAGAGGCAACAATGAGTATGAAAATACAATTGTAGTGACAAGCTACAGGCTATGGCAAATGTTGCATATACCTGGGTACAGCAAACCTCCACGAGCCGAAGCTCTAGGGACTGAAAAAGAAAAAAGAAAATGCGACTTTCGCGAGAGTCGATTTTTTTTTTTTACTCACAGTTTATGTACATGTATAGTATATTTGCATGCATGCATGTGTGTGTGTGTGTGTGAGTGTGTGCATACATGTGCTGTGTCTATAGTGCAACATAGATAGCCACTGCTGGCAGACATTCTCTCAGCTGTGTGCTTTCATCCCTGCCGACCCTGAAACAAAACACTCTCCGAGACCCCCCCCCCCCTACCCAAACTATACAGCCAGCCGGTCATGCACAAACAAGCAAGCTCCGCCCACTTGACCTGTGTGTGTGTGTGTGTGTGTGTGTGTGTGTATGTGTGTGTATGTGTGTGTGTGTGTTGTGTGTGTGTTGTGTGTGTGTGTGTGTGTGTGTGTGTGTGTACATGTGTTATGTCTACAGTGCAACACAGGTAGCCACCACTGGCGGACACCCTCCCAGCCTCGTGCCCCCATATCTCCGCCAACCCCGAGACAAGTTATCCCAGGCCCATCCCACTTCATTGCAGTCACGCACAAATAAGCTCCGCCCTTTTGGCCTGTCACTAAAAATACTAAGTAATGAAACAGCGATTGACTTGAACAAGGAGTTCTGGCTTGACATACATGGATAAAGTATAGATGTGCTGTGTAAATGGACAAAGTATGGATCAATATACTGTGTGTATGTGTTCGACATGCATGCAGAGCAGTACGGCACTCCTCTAATGTAATGAGAATGCCAGACAAAAAATCTTCTTCGGCTCAAGTAATGTAAATAAAGTGGTTTTTTTTTACAAAAGGGACCGACTGTTTAACTTCGACACAGCCGAAATTCAACTCTCACACTTCAGTTTATGCATATATTTCTTAGAGAAAGTACATAAAGAAAAAAAATCAGAACTTTTTATTTAACTTCGAATTAAGTGATTTTCAACTCACTCAACGTCGACTTATCCGAGGTTTACTGCATCTGAATTATCCTTTGCATATTTGATTACTACCAATAATATGAAACCTCTGCACAAATGTAAACAAGACAATGGATGAAATGCACTGGTTCCAACTAGATCGTAAATGGACATGGCACTGTTGGAATGAGATATTCCTCAAAGAGAGATATTGCAGTCTACCAGAGAGGCGACAGTTATTTGTTTACTTTGCCATGTTTACTTTGCCATGATTTTATTTATACATAGAAAAAAATAATCCACGACCGAAAATGAAACTGATATATTATTTAATGATTGACATGATGCACATATTGTGTATTTCTATAGCAATAAAAGTTAGCAATTCAAAAGGCGTGTACTCATTTTACACGAACATTAGCGATGATCCTCTGACCTCTGGAGGATATTGAAAGATATGCATCAAAATGTAAGATCTTGATGTCTAGTCTCATTGGTTTGTAATGGCCAGCTGCTTATCAAATAATAATTATACCAAAAAGAAAATGCATTTTGTGTGTGTGTGTGTGTCCAAAATTGTATGCAGAGTATTACACACAGTTCAATTTTTACTTCCATCTAGGACAATGAGCGGTTACTTTTTTATCAACTACAATGTAATATCAAAATCTATTGAAAAAAACACAGTGGTGGCTGGGTCTAAACACATTATCATTCTTTTTCGTTGGAGATCCATGCCGGATGGTCAAAACAAATATAAAAAAACAGATATCTCAGACCTAATTGTTATGACAAAGCATCATATCCTCATATACCCAACCCAACCCTCTATGTCCAGACAATGTAAACCACCCCATGGACTTACTTGGAGCTTTAGAATATCCTTTGCCAACAGAGACATCCGAACCTTTAGAGTGCCGACTAAGATCTACCATGGAACTGATTGGTATTGGCTCTGCATCATTGACAGCAGATCTCGTTTCCTATTCTCTTTCTTCCTCTACTTCTTCTTCTTCTTCTTCTTCATTATACTGTGTAATCTTGTAATATTCTGCCATGGAGCCTTTTCTTAATTGGTTAAAGAAGGTATCCAAAGAGCTATATGAAACAAAAAACAACCAACAAAAGCAAAAACAACAAGGAAAAGTAGAAATTACGCAGTGCGTAATATATGTCCCCGCCGGAAGTAGCATTTAGTAGCAAAATGTACAATATAGGTAAAAAGATGAAGGTCAAAGAAGTCAAAGGTCAAAATTCTATGTAGAAGTTTTGAAGCCCTCACCTAGTGCCATCACATAAAGCAAACGGAATCGAAATCGGGTTAGAAATGGCAAAGGAGTAGCATTTTGTAGCCAATGTACAATATAGGTAAAAAAATCAAGGTCAAAGGTCAAAGAAGTCAAAGGTCAAAATTCTGCGTAGAAGTTTTGAAGCCCTCACCTAGTGCCATCACTTAAAGCAAACGGAATTGAAATCGGGTTACAAATGGCAAAGGAGTAGCATTTTGTAGCAAAATGTACAATATAGGTCAAAAATCAAGGTCAAAGGTCAAAGAAGTCAAAGGTCAAAATTCTGTGTAGAAGTTTTGAAGCCCTCACCTAGTGCCATCACATAAAGCAAACGGAATCAAAATCGGGTTAGAAATGGCGAAGGAGTAGCATTTTGTAGGCAATGTACAATATAGGTCAAAAATCAAGGTCAAAGGTCAAAGAAGTCAAAGGTCAAAATTCTGTATAGAAGTTTTGAAGCCCTCACCTAGTGCCATCACTTAAAGCAAACGGAATTGAAATCGGGTTACAAATGGCGAAGGAGTAGCATTTTGTAGCAAAATGTACAATATAGGTCAAAAATCAAGGTCAAAGGTCAAAGAAGTCAAAGGTCAAAATTCTGTGTAGAAGTTTTGAAGCCCTCACCTAGTGCCATCGTATAAAGCAAACGGAATCAAAATCGGGTTAGAAATGGCGAAGGAGTAGCATTTTGAAGCAAAATGTACAATATAGGTCAAAGGTCAAGGTCAAAGGTCACAATTGAAATTCTGTATAGAAGTTTCAAAGCTCCCATGTAGTGCTATCATATAAAGCAAACAGAATCAAAATCGGGTTAGAAATGGCGAAGGAGTAGCATTTTGAACATTTTGATCACACACGGACGCACACACGGACGGACGGACACACACACGTACGGAGCCCGTTTCATAGTCCCCTGCTCGAACTCGTTCGGCGGGGACAAAAAGAGAGACATCTGTATCTTTAATAGCAGAACTCAATATTGAGTATCTCTCTCCTGAAGTGTTTCAAAGAGATACAAGAGACAGTGGCCTAGAGTAGCGGTCACCTTTTTGGGGAGTAAGCCTGCTTTGTGTTCTTGCAAATGATGCCTGACATTTTTGGTCATTGGCCCTTTTTGAAGAATGCGGCAATGGAGCCACAACTTCCTGCAGAGTGGATGTTGTGGAGTTCTTGATGCAGAACATCATCGCTGAATTTGCCTGTGCTGTACTTTCTGACAGGGATTGCCTTTGTATTTTTGTTTTTGTTTTTGTTTTTGTTTTTTGTTTTTTTAAGTGTGGCTGTAACACTGCTTGTTTTGCATGTGATGGTCATTGCAGCTAAAGAGTGCATAATTCTCTGGATTATTCCAAACTTCATGTTGTTTCCCAAGGTGAATGGATCCCAGATGATGCATGCATATTCCAGGACAGTCCTGAGCGGCATGGAGTAGCAAAACACCTGAACTTTATATCTTCGTCTGGAGAGAGTCTTTGGTTGAAGTATAGCCTTTCTAAGCTGCTGTGGCGATGTGATTCCAGCTGAGCTTCCTATTGGAGTAGACTCCAAAATATTTTGCACAATCCGCTTTCTCCATGGTTTGCCATGAATGCTTATCTATTCCCTGGGTAGGTCTCGGATGGCAATAGCTAGTTGCAATACACAGGATTGCTTCATGTGGAATGCATGTTGGGCCTCACAGTATGTCGAAGTTTTCAAGATGGTCCATGATGTCGCAGCTGTGGACTGTATACTCCAGGACCATGAGTCATTCAGTCATACTGTAACAACCCACCAGCTTTACACTGGCCAATACAGGCCCACCAGCTGGAAACTATAAGATGCAAATATTGCCCATGAGCTTGACACTTGGGCAAACCAGTCCCATAATGAGTCCGACACATGGGGGAAAAGATCTATGAGACCTACACTGAATAGATTAAACGCTCTGTATATCAGTCTCGTGGGCCTTGTTTTCCTCGAGTGTCGAGATAATGGCCATATTTGCCTATATTGGCTAGTCTGCATAACTAACCCAAACATAACATTTCTATTTGAGGTCACTGCCATCACTCAAGAAACTTAAGCTTTATTTCTGAAGTAATTGACCTCTCACATTCCAGAGACCTGTTACTATAAACCAATGCTCTGTGGAATATGCATACATACTTTGATCAAAACGTCAATGCGTGATTTGTACGTGATTAAGCATTTACGATTAAACCAATGAAGCCAAACATCAATACAGGTAAGCCTACACATATTCTGATATTCTATAAGCTCAGTGACCTCTCATTGTCCTGAGAGGTCAAAGTTGGATATAATGCACAGGATAATGACCAATGTTCCATGGAATGACAAGATTCTTCTATCATAACATAAATGCTAATAGCATAATGCATGATTGTACATCGGGTATAAGTTGACCATTGACTATACATAAAATATCAATATTCTGATATTTTGAGGTCATTGGCCTGTCGCCTTCCTCAGAGGTCAAAGGTAGAGACACGTGAGTAATTTCTCTTGCTCTGTGGAATAGGAACACAATTCAATTGTAATACAAATGAATATGACATCTTAATCACGTTTATCATCAACCAATTGCACCAAATATCAATGTTCTGACATTTTGAGGTCATTGACCTCATCATAGGTCATCTGAGGTCATCAGAGGTCAAAGGTAGAAATCTGACTCGAAAGGCTCAATGGAACATTGAGGCAATTCCTCTTACAAAAATTGGTTTTTAGTACATAATTATCGTGTTTCAGTTACGGGTGACGCATTAAAATATCAATTTTCTGACATTTTGAGGTCATTGACCTCTGGAGGTCATCAGAGGTCAAAGGAAGAAACCTGTCGGGGCTCTGTGGAACATAAAGACAATTTCACTGTGACAAAAATTAAGTTTTAGTACATCATTACTGTGTTTGTCATTAACCAATGATGCAAAATATCAATTTTCTGACATTTTGAGGTCATTGACCTCTGGAGGTCATCAGAGGTCAAAGGTAGAAACCAGTCAGGGCACTGGGGAACATTAAGACAATTTCACTGTGACAAAAATTAAGTTTTAGTACATCATTACTGTGTTTATCATTAACCAATGACGCAAAATATCAATTTTTTTAGATTTTGAGGTCATTGACCTCTAGAGGTCATCAGAGGTCAATTCAGACTTACCTCCCGATCTTAAAATTAATCTTATAGCATGTACTAACAATGGTGAAAGTTTCATGCTTCAGTCAAATTTTGCACAATTCTTCGGCTTATCTGCTCTACTACAGTGGCATATTTTCATAAAAACTTGTGGATTGAATTCCTCTGTAATTTCTTGAGCAGTTAACCCCAAATTGGGCATGTGTGACCACTATCAAAGGAAGATGTGCAAGACACCTTTTTCATTAGTATTGCATAATGAGTTGCCTTGGCAATGGCAAATTTTTGAAAAATTTTACAAAATGTTGTGGATTTAACTCCTCATTTTTTGAGCAACTAACCCCAATTTTGGCATGTGTTACCACTATCAAAGGTAGATGAGCAAGACACCATTTTCGTTAGTATTGCAGAATGCGTTGCCATAGTAACGGCAAATTTTTGAAAAGTTTGAAAAGTTTTATAGCATTTAAATTGAAATTTGGATTATGCGATCAATGTAATGTTGTAGTTGTGCAGGATGCCTTTTTTGTTTGTGAATAAATCTGTTGCCATGGCAACAGCAGTATTTTATACAAAAATATGTGTATTGATCTAACTCCCTGAGTTTTCGAGTATTTGACTTGAATTTTGGCACATGTGACCACTACACTATATAGATGTGCAGAACATCAGAACATCTTCTGTCATTGTTTAACAATGCGTTTCCATGGTAACAGCATTTCTTTATCAAAAACAATACTAAAATAAGGTTGTTTCAGCTAACTCCCTCAGTCTTTGAGCAAATGGCTTAAAATTTGTCACATGTGACCGCTATGGTACGTAGATGTGCAAAGTTAATTTTTCGTCATTGTTGAATAATGCATTGCCATGGTAACAGCATATTTCGAATGAAAATCAAACAAAAATACTGTGGATTCAGTTTATTCCCTCAGTCTTTGAGCATTTGGCTTGAAATTTGGCACACATGTCTGCTGTAGTACCTAGATATGCAAACTTATTTTTTTGTCATTGCTGAATAATGTGTTGCCATGGTAACAGCATATTCTGCATGAAAATCCTACAAAAATACTGTGGATTCAGTTAACTCCCTCAGTCTTTGGGCATTTGGCTTGAAATTTGGCACATGTGACCGCTATATTATATAGATGTGTAAACTTAGTCTTTCGTCATTGTTGAACAATCTGTTGCCATGGTAACAGCATATTTTGATTGAGAATCATACAAAAATACTGTGGATTCAGTTTACTCCCTCAGTCTTTGAGCATTTGGCCTGAAATTTGGCACATGTGACTGCTGTAGTACGAAGATGTGCAAACGTTATCTTTTGTCATTGTTGAAATATGTGTTGCCATGGTAACAACATATTTTGAATGAAAATCATGCAATGATGTGATTTCAGCTAGCTCCCTCAGCTATTGAGCATTTGACTTGGAATTTGGCACATGTGACGGCTATGGTATATACAATAGTTGTGCAAATTTTGCCATGGTAGCAGCATTTTTTTAATGAAAATCATAGAAATTGCCAATTTACTTTTCTTGCTCCCTCAAGTTTAGAGCACTTGACTTTAGATATGGCACATGTGACTATCAGTGAGCAAAATATACATATAGTCAATGTTGAACAATACATTGCCATGGTAATTTTTTTTTTCGATGAAAAGTACAAAGTAAAATACAAAGTAATTGCTAGTTACATTGTAGCTAACTCATTGAGTGATAGTTCTAGTTTTTAAATAAAATGCATACAAAGTAATAGCTGGTTGAGCTACATTGTAATTCCCTCGATATTAGGTGGGGATATTAATCACGTTCAGTGATAATTCTAGTTTAAATGAAAATTATACGAAGTACCAGTGGAGTTTCCTATAGTTGTTCTCCTCTGCACTACATATCAAAATGCATATGCTGACCTTTAAGAAATGTCAAGATTATGTCAAGACAAAGCATTTGCATCATTATGCTGTTAAACCATCTTAATGCTCTGTACTTCAGACATCTGCTAGGCTAAAACCGGAAGTCATAAAGCAAATGCTGATACAGCCACAATTTAGTACATCATCACCATAATCATAATATTGATGCAAATCTCTCCCAGGGCAGGAATGCAAAGTTAATGACATGTGAAGCAGAGGAAATGTCTTTCATAAGCTGAAGGAGGGGAGGAAGACAAGCGTCTTCAACTCTTAACACCATATTGGTGCTCTGAGTGTTCAGCTTCTTCAGAGCCAATATCTTCACCACCTAGGGGTATTGATACATACGATTAAACACAAGATGCAACATACACTACCTTCTTATTGTAAACTTGATTTCAATGCTCATCTTTGTTAGAGTTCAAAGGGTATGTCCAGTGAGAGCGAAGCGGAGGAGATGTCCTTCATAAGCCGACCCAAGGGAAGGAAGGCGAGGAGGCTCCATGACATCAGCAGCATTTTCCTTCAGGATGATGAGAATGATGACTTTGAAGGTATGTCATTGCAAGATTTTTCAGTCAACTCTATACAATAAGAACGTCATGGTCAAATATACCTCCCCCATCAACTCTGAGTACCATTTGACTTCCGTCCATGATACAGGGTGTACAACTGAGTAAGATTAAACAATATGTCCTCTTATTACTGAGGTGTAAATGATGATACCAAAGTTTTCCATTCTTTTTATCATTTGTCAATCAAAGCACATGTTTTTATGACTGCCACCTTCTGATTTTATTCAAAGATGATTAAATCATGTTTACTTCAGTAGTCTGTAGACAATAGAGGGTCATATGGTATTTAAGGATTGGCAGCATCTGACAAAATTTCCATCCTTCAACTCTGTGAGTTTTTATTCAGCAAATGACAACTTAAAACTCTTTGGCCCATTTTCTGCTAAAAACATAAACCGATTTTAAACCAACGTTTGGTCTAAAGTGGGTTTAAAACTGGTTTAAAACAGCTCAATTCAGACCCATTTTAGTCTGAGGTCTAATTTGTATTTTACTATACCCAGCTGTGGTCTCAATCAGGCTTTAGTTAAACCTACTTGGAGGTGGTTTAATTCAAGTCTAATGATAGGTGGCTGTATCCTATATATGCCCTGCAAAGGCAGGAAAGATAAGGCCAAGTAAAAAAAGAAACCAGTTTCTCGTCCTCGCGCGCATCGATTTTGGCCGCCGCATCGATTTTTTTACTATTTACTATTTTCAAAATGGCGCTGAAAATACCAAGAAATTCATAATTCTCGTCCCAGCCCGCTTCCCGCCCGCATCGATTTTCAGTTGCCGCACCGACTTTTTGGATATTTACTATTTTTTCGGCCGCCGAAAAAAAAAAAAGATCGACAATTCACCTAACAATCGTGACGTCTCATTTCTAATTTTTACGCCTTGCGTCCTCTACTTTAATAGCTGTAGACTGTAGTACAGCTGTAGCTTCTGTGTGTAGTGCGTATGTACCGTACGTATGCATTTCACACTGCGAGCTCGGCCGATCGGCAAGAAGGAATGACCCACAAAGCAGTCGAACTGCACTGTAGTTGGATGGGCGGCGCGGCGGGCCGGCCTACTGGGCTGTGATGTACAGCGCACTCGGTACGTCGTGAATGCGATAGCGGCAACATTTTTGCGAACAATCGCTGATATTCCACGCATATTTCGCGCGTTGTTCGTATTTTTCCCCGTTTCTGATATTTTAAGCGGATGAATTGTACTGTACAAATGCTTGTGAGGATTGTACGGTATCGAGTTTGTATGTACATTTTCATGTCATTGTGACTATGTGCATGTGTGTGCAGTGTCGGAAGGTACGGTGCCAGCAGGGAGGTCCACACCTCCCTGGTGCCAGTGCAGTGGCCGTGCCGCACCGTATATCGGCAAAGTGTGCGTGTTTTGTAGCTGTCCAGGGTCCCCATCCCCTGGTCTGTCACTGCGATACATTCTATTTTGAAGAGAAAATGAATGCGCTTTTCCAGCAAATGTAGAATTATTAAATGGGTGTATCTACAAAATAAATAACTTTTCCACGGATTCTGGTTTGTCTCGTATTTCTGCGGGATACTTTTCTTCACGATGTAAATTCACGGACACAGCCGTGAGTGGTATCATCTGTACTAGTGTGTACTGTTATACAATCATTCATCATCCAAATAATGAGTGATTATCAAATGTCTTTTTACAACATAAAGAAACATCTTTAAACGTTTAATGCTAGAATGCCATATCAGTATCATTTTGACATCCATCTGCAATTGTACAAGCCAGTTTCCAGTTGAATGTGCTACAATTGTACTGTGAAGAACTGCAGATATACATACCAGCTGTGTGGACACAAAAAGTCACAAACGCCAATAAATAAAGCAGTGTTTTGAATATCATGGAATTTATTTCAGTCGTACATTCGTTGAAAGACATGTTTTATACCTGTTTCAATTGATAGCACATACGTCAGAATTGCAAGAACACTGGTATCAGAAAAGCCATTACAACACTAAATACCAGTATTAAGATGGTCATTTTCCCTTGACATCTGTAGTGGAAAGAAAAAGCAAATGTATTTCTGCATGCATGAAGTTTCAATTCAAGTATGGCACATATATCTATTTGTTTGAAAATGCACAGAGTGCAGGCAAGACGTACGCTTGGGACCTGGGCCCCGTTGCAAGAAAGTTGCAATCAATTGCAAATAATTGCTAATTTTGAAACAACCATTCTGATTGGCTCAGGGTCTGCCCTATTAAGAAGACATGCATGCAACAATGATTTTGATTGGCCAGTGACAATCAGTTGCAAGTTGCGTTTAAACGCAAAGTTTCTAGCAACGGGGCCCTGGTCTCATAACACAGCTACCAGAGTGATATTTCATTTCATAAATTGAATATAGAAAATTGTAAAGCCCTCTCTCGTTACCTTTCTCAGAATTAGCGGACAAGAAACACATATTACTTTCATTTTGACGATCCTTGAAAAAATAGTAAGATATCAAATAGTAAGGACCTCCCTCATCGCCTTGCTCAAAAAACCCGGACGAGAAACTACTTTCTTTTTTTACTTGGCCTAATGACAAAGTAGTCAAAGCGGTGTAGGCCCATCTGAGAGCCAAACGTGTGTGATACATGATTGTAGAGCTAAATGTACATTACATATCTATTATGGGCTTAAAAGATGCGTATCCATATGCGGTAGCGCTAAGGGCATTGATAGGCCAGCTGGATACACACTATGCAGTAGCGGCATCAATATAATATGCAATGCATTGCACATCATGCACCACCATATGCAGTGTATGATGAAATCAATCTTGAACCTACATTGTATTAGTGGTCTATTCTAAACAACTTTGTTATATGGATAATAAAATGGTTCCCATCTTTATTCCCACATTTGTTCGAGGTGTGTTTAGGCGCACGTTTTCTTGAAGAAGAGCTTACTTACCTCGAGGTCCTGGTTTTGTCAATCTGTTTCGAATCCATGATTCGATCCACGGCCAGCAGGCAGCGCACATTGTATACACATAGCTAGCTAGATTACAGTCAACAAACGTGCCACCAGGCCAGCGCGGTGGTTGATAGGAATCACACAACATACCATCCCACCCTTATCATGCCCTGTACATGTACAGTACAGTTGAACCTCTCGTATCCGGACAAGTCGGGACCGGGGCTCATCCGGATAAGGGATTTGGCCGGATACGGGAGACTCAATGCTTTATACATGTACATATACATACACATGTACTGATGTAGCCCATTGTAGTACCACATGTAGTAATGTGTATACTGCAACCTTTTCATTGTTACACTCAGTAACAGACCCCAAAATAGAGGTTCGTGTTTGCAAGAATGAAATCATTTTCTTTTATAAATTCTTGGGATGATTTACCTAAATAATTATTAAGAAATGTATCAAGTATATGTAATTCATGTGTGTTTGTGTAGGAGTTCTCAAGGAGTTGGGAATCCCCCTTTCCTCCCGTACCACGGTAATTATTTTTTAAAAATCACGGCGAGATTGCGTCCGTATAATAGAGAGATCCGGATAAAGGGAGGCCGGATAAGAGAGGTTCAACTGTACTACAGCTGTAGTATGCGATGCTGATAGACCAGTACCTTCTTTGGTACAAGCAAACGGTACTATCATATACTGAACATTCAGTACTAGAATTACACCATGCACATGCACAATTAACACAAAGAAACACCTATGTTGCTGATACACTACCAATAATCAATTAAAAGTACTCGGAGGGGAGAGTTTCTTTATTCACAAAGCACACCATGGTGGCCAGCTTGTTCATGAATTATTCATGAGCAGTTAAACTGGATTTAGACTGCAGTCTATTTGGGGTTTATTTTATTTAAACCCGAAAATAGACTTCAGTTTTACAAAAGCTCCCTACCAAAATACAAACTGAAACTATAGGTTTAGCTAAACCATGAATGCGTCTAAATTGGGTTTGAACCTCAGTCAACAGTAGTCTTAGGGCCTTGTGTGTAGTCTTAGAATTTTGTAAAGAAGAAAACAGTCGTGTGAAATTATGATTTTTTTTTCTCAATTTGCTCTTTAATTTGGGTTTCAAAGCCAGATTTTAGGGTTCACTTTGTTTTGCTGTCTTCCCAATGCTTTTTTATACCCCCATCTCACTAGACGGCGATTCCGCTACGATCATCAAAAATCGACAAAGTGCGGCGGATCGTGACTTGATCGCTTTAAATCTTCTCCATCGTATCTTGAGCAGTTCAGAAGCGCGGAGGGTCACCACCATCACCATGGTCGGCGACCTTGCTACGGAAGTTTTGAACATGTCCAAAACTTCCTTAGCGAGGTCGCCGTGGTTTTAGAGCATATCACAATCGCCTCACGAGCACATTAAAAGCCCCACATTCGTAGCTCTGACGAGGTAGCAACGCGTAAAGCGTAACTCAAGCACGTCGAAAGCGGCCCCCATCGTCAATGAAAATTACCACTTTTACAGTATTACGTAACAGGAACCAACCATGAACGAAAGAAAGTGATGCACCAGACCAGGAAGGTTGACATGGAGAAAAGCGTATAAAATTTATTTTTCCACGCACACTTAGTACGAATCTACTAGATGTTTATCAAATTGTTTGTGTATCATATACCATTGCAAGTCAATGAAAGTAAATTAAGTTGTAATCTTTTCAAATATATCTTCATAAAATTGTATCATTGTAGGATACAATTTGTTGTTTGTTTGTAAGCCGGTTCTTTAATATTATATACATATTTTACCCTTTTAATTGAATGGATGACTTGCCTAAATGCAATTTCACATCAGATTCTGACTGGTGTGTTCTAGAATGCTGAGATGCAAGGGTGGAACCATAATAATGCATAACCATGTTGGTTTGACACTGACATCTGACTGAAGAAATTCAATCATGAAACCCATTTTATACCACAATCACTTGAGATCGTAGCATGTGCCCGGCGTAAACGTATCACTGTCGCTCCGATCTTATCACTGTTGTAACGAGGTCTTGATAAGCGTACGAATGTCGCAATATAGCCGGTTCGATCGCAGAAGCAGCGCATCTCGTCGGCGTGGAAATGTGGCAACAACGTGGCAGAGTTGTATTATTATTGTGACGCTATCGCCTACAGCGCAGGTTGAGCGTAGAGAAACCGTAGTGTAATCGCCTCGGAGGCCCGAAATGGAGACGGACGGTGATAGTGCCACGATATGTTAAATCGTCACAGATCACCATGGTCTCCTTCCTAGTGAGGTGGGGGCCTTACGGTTATACCCTGTTTCAGGAGTGCTGAATCTGAATCTGCATGATGCAACTCTTGTATCCTTGAGGGTTTTGAGATGTTCAAGATGGCCACCAAAATGGCTGCCAAAAACAGAAATATACTACTAGGAATATCTTACCTATTGAAAGAAAGATATTATTCAGAGGGGTGAAGGTTCAGTTGCGAGTTTCTTCACTTTGTCTCCCTCTACAAATTAAATTTGTTAAGATCGCAACTGCTGATCTGTAAATCAACAAACATTTTCCTTTTTTCTGACATGTTTGTTAATTTACAGATCAGCAGTTGCAATCTTAACAAATTTAATTTGTAGAGGGAGACAAATTGAAGAATCTCGCAACTGATCTTACCTATTGTTTATCTTTTAACCCGTGCTGTATCCTCCGGATGCAGCCACCCATTGCCCGAAAATGAAAAGAAACATAGTGGGAGAAAAAGGATAAGACCATCAATTTATTTCCAATTTTTTTTTCATTTATTAGGGAACATTCATATTTGAATTTCAAATTTTAGCAGCCATTTTGGCAGTCATCTTGAATAACTCTAGGCCATAAAGAATGCAAGAGTTGCATCAGCCAGATTCAGGTTTAGCACCCTCAAAATAAGGGTAAAACCATCAAATACTCTCAAGTTTTCACAAGTAGAAGCTTAGGAAATACTGTATACGCTATAATTTTCGCGTACATAAATTTTCGCGAATTGCCGTTGTCACACATTTTCGCGAGTGGTTAAATTCGCGATTGGGGGACCAGAGAAAATATGAAGTGGCAAAGAAAGTGTGAATTTTCAACTTACTAGCAAATAAGAATGATACTAGTTATACACTGCATGAAAAAAAAATTACCAAACTCTGCTAACTAGTAAGTTAGAATTCAACATTTTTTGAAGTGGTTAAGTCCATCGCGCTAGATTTCTGATGAGTGGTCCCCTTGCGATAATGGATTGGCTCTCTACAGTATTCGTAAGTAGACGTGGACGTGCTATATGTACGTAAACAAGCTTAGCCAGTACAGTACTAGTATATGGTCTGTTCGGTAAACCATGACATGGTACAATTTACTACTAGTACTGAACTTTTCGTATCATCAAGGCAAGGGATTCATTTTGGAAGGTAATATTTTCGCGTGTTGTTAAATTCGCGAATAGCTCCCGACTCGCGAAATTCGCGAAAATAAAACCCCCGTGAAATATATAGCGTATACAGTACAAATGAATGTCCATTTTTAGCTCACCTGAGCCGAAGGCTCAATGAGGTATTGCTATCGTTCTTCGTCTGGTGTGCGTCATGCATTGTCCGGCGTGCGTAAACTTTTTACATTCTCATCTTCTTCTTGAAAACCTCATGATGAATTTTCACCAAACTTGGCAGGTAGCATCCCTAGGGCGTTAGGATCTCAATTTGCGAAAATGGGCACCATGCCCCATCCAGGGGGCCCCCAGGGGGCCCAAACCCCCAAAATTAAGGAATCTTTAAAAATCTTCTTCTCTAGAGCTAGAAGTGATAGACCTAAGTTAATACTATGAGGTAGTACATAAATGACTGTAGTTTCAAGTTTGTTCATGGCAGAGTCAGGGGTGCCCCTCTTGGTGCGGGGGGGTCCAAATGGGGGCCTAAATTGTGTATTTTCATTTTCTTCTTGAACCCCCCCCCCCCAAAAAAAAAAAAAAAAAAAAAATATATATATATATATATATATGTGTGTAATAATAATAATAATGGAATCTTTCACGGAATCTTCTTCTCTAGAACTAGAAGTGATAGAGCTAAAATTAATACTATGAGTAAGTGTCAGCTCTAAGATCTGTATTTATCTACGACTGACGATAAGTCTGGTTCTGCTATGAGATACACTGTAATTAATACACTTCAACACTTCGTGAGTTTACTGAACAAAAAATGCAGCTCTTATGCTATTTATTTTTCCAACAAGACTTAATGAACAAAAAATATATTTTTACAATACTTTCCCACAAAAAAAAAACCTATTACAACTGCGTTCGTATTTACACCAAAGAAATTATAGAAACGTTCAGGAGCAATCCAATGAGATAATATAATATGCTAATAAATCCTTTCCTCATGGGGTGTAAACACATCCTAGACTAATCTTATAAACACATCCTAGACCCGGGTTGAATAAAATACCTGTGGTTCAATACTTTACTGTGCGCACGTGTGGTTTCAATGTATACTGTCCGACGGGAATGGGGGGGGGGGGTGGTGTGAACTAGTCTGTGCGGTAATGCAGAAGTTGCCCGGATAATCGCGATGTCGAGGATGTCATCCGGCTGGCGGGAGTTGTCGTCGTGTCGACCGAGATGCCACCGCTTGCACCGGAGGACTACCAAGGTACGGGAATTCTGTCAGGGTAGCGGGAATTGCCCTCACGCTTACCGAGATGCCGTTGAGCTAATGGTGATGCCGTCAATATGATGCCGTTGAGTTACCTGACGGTGATTCCGCCGAGCGTATTTGCTATGCCGTCGAGATAACGATGGTTCCGTCGAGCCCAGCTCGTCGGTGTCGATCTATATGGGGATATTATAACCACCTCTCATAACGTTATATATTCACAGGGTAATCTCAAACATGAACCACAGTTCAATATTTCCTTATACTTAACCAATAATGCTCCTGTATACTTCCACCATGACAAACAGACCTATATATACATACTACAGAAATAAACCATCGCCATGTATATACTCATAACTCACTTAACATATAAACATGACAAATCATCTCATATAAACTATCTCAATCAAAAACCAGCTAAACTGTATTCTCTTAACATATATCCCTTTCTCATTATAACTAACCTTTAAATCCTTCAGCAACCAAAATTACATTCTAACTTATCACTTAACAAACTTCTAACTTCATTCACTTTAGTTATGAACAACAAAACCTGGATTGTATTTTCCTGATACAACCATAGAAAAACAAAATATACTGTATCCACAAATATCGCTGTAAATTTAAACATTCCACCTATAACATTCACCTGCTGACTTGGCCTGCCTTTTTGCCAAACTAAAACAAATCCTATTTCATCATTATACAACCTTATTATCCAATCTGACATACAACATAATCTTTACTTTAACATCATTAATCCACATATTATAGTGAACCAGCGAACATAACATAAATCTCTATATACAATATATATATATATATATATATATATATATATATATATATATAACAATAATGACGAACTCAGAATATTGCAAAAACAACTTAATACAGCTACAAAACTACTTACGTCTGATTTGGTGTTCAGACCCTGAAGTAATGGTGAGGAGGAGACTTCAGCTGTTGTCAGTGCCTGCAGCATGTCTTGCGCGTGCCCTGCCCTAATGCGTGGGGCTGCTGTGCCATGACTCTCCTGCCTGAAATGCAGCGCTGCGTTGTAGGCCGATCAGCTACCTCTCTACTCCTATCACCAGTGAGTTAGAAGAGCATGTCTTGCTCTGACAGATGTTCAGATCCAACTGATTTTCCCTCCAAATTTACTTTCCTTGTCGCCTCTAATATAACTCCACCCTCTACTGTGCTTAAACTGGTTCCAACTAGCTTTCCCCTTTTTATTACATGTCCCTTTTCTTTCCAACTAATTCCTCCTTTTGGCTTTAAACCTATCTATCCCAACTATCTCCCCTTAACTAAATACCTATTCTCTCCTACCAACTCTCCCTTTCTACATTAGCCATTCTACCCTGACTCCACTGAGCCTCCCTCTTTCTTCCACACTGTCCTTTCTCCCTAACCACTTCTCTCCACCTGGCTTGCCCGATTCTAACTTTCTATGCTGTTTACGCCTGCTGTCCCCATTTCCCACCTGATGGCTTGCCTGAACAAAGGAATCTCACACATTCCACACTCGCACTCTCAGTCACATCGTGACAGTAAGTACATTGATGACAGTAGTTTCAAGTTTGTTCATGGTGGATCAATGGGTGCCCCCCCCCCCCCCTTGGAGCTAGGGGTCCAAATTTGGGCCCTCATTGTACTATTGTACATTTTCATCTTCTACTTGAGAATGCCTGGTCAAATTTTAGTAGAGCTGTGTGTAATTTAGATGAGTGACTGCGTAAAAGGTGAACTTGCAATATTCAGGTGAGCGAGAGACCCCCGGGTCTCTTGTTTAATGGCCGTTTTGGCAGCAGTCTTGAATATCTTAAAAGTCTTAAGGAATCAAAAGTTGCATAATGCAGATTTGGATTCAGCACCCTTGAAATAGGGTATAAGCACCTGTTATTTGCAATTTTCCCATTTAGAACGAACGTACAGTATTCATCGCATAATCGGGCATCTGATCATCGGGAACCTCGCTTAAATGACATACGCTTCCCAGAAACATTTCCAATGCACATTATTTTCACTGGATAATCGGGCGGGGACCTCTGATAAACGGGACAATTTTTCTTCAAGCGATCTTTGATTTTGTTGATACATGTATTTAAAAAACATGCCTCGCTCACAAAACTCAGGCTGTGTGCGTTGTGTAATCTCAGTCATACACTTTGAGGGCAAAGTCCAAATTCCTCGTCTCTGAGTGTTTCAACTTTCAATACACTGTGATCTGTGCGTACGTCACAATCTTCCTCAGTTGTGAATGAGCTAGAGGGTCGCGCCGAGGGGTAGCGTGGTAGTGTATTCATGCACATGTACAGTACGTCAGTATGCATGTGTGTGTGTGTGTGTGTGTGTGTGTGTGCACTACATGTACATGTCGTATGCCGTTAGTGTATGATGAGTGCTCATCGCGAAATCGGGCACCTCGCTTAAAGGGGCCGTGTTTGCTACTCCCAACCTGTCCCGATTATGCGATGAATACTGTACTACAACTCACTGGAATTTCCGTTTTGGGGCCCTTTGGTGGCCATCTTTATTGAATATCTCAGAACCCTCAGGGATGCAACAGTTGCATCATGCTTATTTGGATTCACCACCAATTGTTTCAAATTTTTCACTATTCAGATTGAAATACATAGGAATTTCAGCTTTTGGTGGTCATATTGGTGGCCATCCTGAATATCTCTAAACCCTCAAGGATACAAGAGTTGCATCATCCAGATTTGGATTCAGCACACCCAAAATACAGTAATAACATGAAAAATCATTGGGTTGATACCAGTGACAGCAAGACAAGGTTCAGCCTCTGGCACCTAAACTTTATGTACTACTTTTATTCTCTCTGATGGCCTATCTTGCTTTCTGTTCCTTTCTGACTGTACAACCTTTGCTCCTCAAAAAGTCAAGAGGCCATCATGTGTCAGCTGTAGAAACAGAAATGTGTCTTCTGGTTTCTTCAGAATTAAGCTCTATTTGGCCTCATATTTCCTTCTTTTTGGGGTTGTCCATCCATCTGTAATAAATTTTGTAGACAATGTAACAAAGGAATTTTGAGGTATCCTAATGAAACTTGCATATATATGTATGAGTAGAGGAAGCTCACTCCCATCAACTTTTTGGTACATGTGCTCGAGGTTAAAGGTCATCAATAGATAAAGGTCAATAATTTTAAAATTTCCCTAATTCCTTTGTATCTCTGCAATGCCTGAAGATATTTTTGTGAAACTTATTGTGTACAATTGTGCATGTATTAGCAGGTTAAGATTCTCTGGGGAAAATATTTGGCCAGTGTTTAAAACTTCAAAGGTCAGGTGAAAATGGTAAAAATTAACTTTTTTGTCTACATCTCAGAAATGGCTCAAGGTGCTGTATACAGCTGTAGTGAAACTAATTATATGTACATGCTGTACATGTACATATTGTATATGTACATGTATTGCCAGAAAGTGATCCTTGTGGGAGGTTTTGGATCATGGGGTCAAGCACCAAGGGTCATAGGTACGGTTAAAGTGCTAGATTTACACTATTTGATGCTGAAATGCTGAAATTACACTGTTACCTCCATACTTTGGAAGTTACTCAATGTACTGTAACATAGTACACTGTATACTGCATTATGCTTGGTATATACATGCATTATTACACAATGGTTCTTATTACAGAGAAATTTAGGCCATGACATCAAGTGAAAGTGCTAAAATTCAACTGTTTTTCCCCAAAATTTTAAAGATATCTCAAAACATTGTCATGAATACTGGTGTAGGAGTTTGATCTCAAAATGAGTTTCCCCCCTCTTTTTTTTTTTTTTTTTTGTTAGATTGAGATTTTGGGATGAAAGCTGGAAAAAAAAAAAATTGGATTTTTTTCATCATTACTTCCAGAATATTGCTTTACAAAATGTAACAAGTAAGGTATCACTGCAAAGGTTTTGTTTTGCTCTGATAGTGGACTTACCATGTAATTTAAAATGTTTCCAACTTGCACTTCCCCATTTCGGTAACCCATTTTGCAATCAAACTTTTCCTATAATACCGGGTAGTTATTTGAAGAAAGTTGTGGACTATGGAAGTCAAAGGTCCAAAGTCAATGAAACTTGGTTAAAGGAATGTGCACCATTTTATAACTACTCAACACGTTTTGGTGTTGTACATGTACCATCAAAATTCTGAACCTGTCATTTCAATTTCTTGCCGCTCATGTGAAACTATCGTGTCACATTGTCGAGATCAGAGTAGACTACTGTAGACCTATTGGGAGAATAACGCGGCATAGTGGAGGCATACCAGTGTTTGTTGATTCCCCAATGTGTTCACAAAGAAGTGAAAGTTCCTAATAATGAATTGTAAGAATGTTACATTATCATGTTGTTAGCATCAGTCCAAGTGTTAATGCAGCTACAACAGGGAAATTATTTCTGTTCATTTTCTCACAGTGTCTACCACTCATAAGCAATCCCCTGCACTGAACAGTGGAAGAGTGACACCATACAAGCCCCCAGATGTATTGCTAAGACAAAGTTTTCAGATGAAGACAGCCAAAGATGAAAGCCCAAAGAAGGTAAGTACTTTTCTATATGTTACTGACACAAACTAAGGCTCTGAGACTGCATTGTACAATGTGCTGCAAATCGTTGTGTAAGTTTGTGTTATAGATCCTTGCATCTGATTGGATAAATGCAGGTCACATGACATTCAGAAGATTCAGCTATCCCACGCTCACTCTTAATGGCAGTGCAAGAGACGTCTATTGAACAATAAATCAATCGAGCCAGCCATGCAATCCATCCTAGGACACACTGAACTTATGAACGGTATCGTAAAGCATTGATGCATACGCACATCCGTTTGCGCTGCTAGCAAGACCTAGAGCCAGATCTAGATATCAGCCAAACTGTTAGTCCTCCTCCGAGATAGGCTTGAACATTAAATCTATTTTGGTCTTGACCAGGCTTATATTGTGTGTTGTATAAAACAAATATTCAATGTTTTATCACTTGTGCAACGGTTCAAATATTACATTCAGTGCAAGTTAAACTGTTCCATTCCAACGTCGCTTCACGCTGATGAATAGAATGGTTAAATAGAAAACTTGCACACTCATGTAATATTCAGAATATTTGTATAGTGTAC
Organism: Diadema antillarum; assembly: GCF_040938485.1. Lineage (NCBI taxonomy): Eukaryota > Metazoa > Echinodermata > Echinoidea > Diadematoida > Diadematidae > Diadema > Diadema antillarum. The sequence continues at coordinate 141,305 of NW_027272222.1, forward strand.
GGTGCTAGCCATCAAATTACAATGAATGTAAACTTTTCGTTGAATGTCAGTTGTAATTACACAGGACAGAAAATAGAAAGAGAATTGGTCACATTCTGCTCTTGACTTATTCTCATACGCTTATTGCAGTCATAGCACTGTTCCATCCTCTGTGAACCCAATAATCATGTCCATTAACATGCAGTGTTGCATATATTTTCCTTCATTCACAGTGGACAATAGACAATGGCAGTGGATAGGAACTTTAACTTAGTGATAATAGATGGTGTAGGACAAAGTTTTGGACAGACTTCTCTGCTACCACCGGGTCTGGAGTTACAGTACTGTTTACTCTGGACAGTAGCCAATACTTGTTCAGCAATACACTTTCAGTGTATCACATACAGAGTTTGTCAAAATCGTCCTTATTTTTATTCTTTCTTTTTGGCAAATGTTATGAATAGGCTATCTCAACTGTAACATGACCAATATACATGAAATTTTCTGTGTACCGGTAGATGTCACATAGCAATATCTACTGGATCCTTTCTTTTTCATCGAGTTCACATATGTACGAAATCATCAAGGCACCATTTTGTAATTTTGATTACCAATATCTTCAAAACTGAATGTCATGTCTGTATCATTTTCAGCAGTAATAGAGTACAAGTCATGTCTGATCTTCTTGCATAATCCTTGCAGTCAGGCTATCATGACATGCATGTATACATGTGCGTCAAAATATTATAATGCTCAAAATGACTTCCCTACCAATTTTGTATACATTTCAGACAATTTGGAGCATTTAGAATTTCCATGTGAGCATGTCCATCTGTATGTTGTCGGGTAGGCAGCACCGAAATGCACTTGATTTGGATTCTTGATACATGCAGTAGCAAATATGCCAATTGTTATGGATTCACCGTATTTATTGTTTTCTTTTTTTATCCCCTTGTTACGGTGTTATAGTAAACAAAAGGTTACGGAAAAAGCCAACAACTGCACATGTTTAGCTAAAAGAGATTAGGCCTATGTGCTCAATGTACATGAAGTGAGGGAAACTTGACCCCATGCTAGCCAGGCCAGGCTGGTGCAAATTTCCAGAAATCAAAAGTGCTGCCAAGCTAAACTGCAGGGCAAAGAAATTTGCATATGCATTCCTTCACATCCCATCAGGTCATAAACTGCTTGATTAGTCTGTGAGTCAGACCCTTTTATATCCTTGCAAACATCACGATACTATTGTCTTTCTTTTGGCCTGAAAGATAAACATCAAACAGACGATTTGTGTATCCAAAATGTTCATTTAGCCATGCAAAAGGATTAATATGTCTCTTCATGACAAAAATTTAATCAAATGTCCCAAGAAAATATAAAGTAATTTTGTATGCCTAGATGAGGACAACTATCAGGAGGCCACATGTTGGTGAAAGCTTCCTGACAGCACAATCATGACAATTTCAAAACTGAAACTTCTAATTCTTGCCATTAGCTTGCAGTTGTTTTCTTTTCTTTTTTCCAGACATGTAAATTTTATGTTCAGACCAGTAGAGAATTGAAAAATGAGTTCCTGCTGGTCTGACAGGGACAAGTTTGACCAGTAGAAAAATAGGTTTGTGTGCAGCCTTGTCAAAGTTATAATTCCTGACTCAAAATTGCAAAAAGTTACAGCTGTGAAAGAACCAGGACAATTACATTTAATTAACTTGAGAAATGTCAAAACTAATGCAGGAATAAGTTAGTACTCAAATGGACAACCTATTTAGTTTAAAGGACAAGTTCACCTTCATAAACATAAGGATTGAGAGAATGTAGCAATATTAGTAGAACACATCATTGAAAGTTTGAGGAAAATCAGATAATCCGTTCAAAAGTTATGAATTTTTGAAGTTTTTGTGCAGTAACCGCTGGATGAGAAGACTACTGCAGTGTATGAGTAACTTAGATGTCACATGCGTACAACAATATAAGGAAAATATAAAGAGAATTTCACAAAATTGCATCTTTTGAAAAAAGTACACATTCCCCTGACTCGTTACCGACAAATGTTATGGGTAATATTATTCCCCCTGCCTTTAGAAACAGGCAAGTCAAGTGCTCTTCTATTATGCGAAAAAGTGAAAATATGTTGAATTTTCTTTTACATTTTCTTTATACTGTTGTACGCATATGACTCACAAGCTGTAGTAGTCTCCTCATCCAGCGGTTCCAACACAAAAATTTTAAAAATTCATAACTTTTGCATCGATTGTCCAATTTTCCTCAAACTTTCACTGATGTGTTCTACTAATATTGTTGCATTCTCTCAATCCTTATGTTTATGAAGGTGAACTTGTCCTTTAAGTACTGATTTCAGTACAGACAAGTCAAGGATTATTCTTCAGTTATCACAAAAGACTTCAGAAGCCTATTACAATGCTGCCAAGTGTCCCAGATTCTGCTGGAGTCTCCCTGAAAATGTCAAAATCTGTTCATGTTTGAATAAGAGAATATTAAAATCTCCCTGATTTGGGAATTATTTTCGCCCATTGAAATGCATGTAACACACAGATATCTCCCTGATTTGGATTTGGGAATGTTGGCAGACCTGCTATTAAGGCTCATTGTGGTGACTCATCAATGAGGAGAGGAGTGCATGATTAGAGAAATATGTAATTTCCTGCAGAATCTGGAAGTTGGTCAAACTAAAATGAAATGATATTGCAACTGATTGACAATTTGCCCTACATCAATGTTAGTAAGCATTGAATTGATCAGTGTTTTGGTAGTAGCCATGACAACAGAAATCATGGGCATACGTACTCGAGCAGGATGCGATCCTATGTCCACCTTATTTCTGGACAGGCATCTTATCAACTAGACCACTGAGCTTCCCCCAACAGCTAGTGCTGGTTCTAATCCTTATAGCATGCAGCAGGTACTGCACAATTATTCAAATTGTTGACATTTTTGTGTTAAGTTGTTTTTATTGCAACTGATTGATCATTTGCCCTTCATCATGTATGCATGGAGTCGGGGGAGTAGGATCTAATCCTACTCAAGTATGTGTGCCCATGATTTCTTTTGTCATGGCTACTTCTAAAACACTCATCAATTCAGTGCTTATTGACATCATCAAATTTTATCAATTCAAATAAAATTGTAGGCTTGAAATCAGAAAAGTAGGTGTTTTTGTGTGACAACAATACTACTTTGCCATGTACTGTTACTGAAACATTTGGCAAATGTTTTTGAAAACCATCCTTTGGGGTTGGCATCTCTGCAGTAGCAATATCTGTTCATTTCTCGTCATCCTTGACCAATATCGAGGTAATGCGCAGCTGCATATTCTTAAAGTGTATTAAATAACATTTCATGTATTGTCTTTTCAGTCATCTGAAATGAAATGAAAATTAATTTCTTTATGTAATTTCTCTGACATTTAATTTGCATGTTACTTGGTCACTTTGGCTCAGCATTCTTCCAAATTTGAGTATGTTGCAGTTTATATGATTGCCTTATGAGGCAGTGTCGTTTTTATGCCTCCGCTACAAAGTGTCACCGGAGGCATTATGTTTTCGGGTTGTCCGTCCATCCTTCCGTCCGTCTGTAATGAATTTGTGGACAGCATAACTAAAAAAATTGTTGAGGTATCCCAATGAGCCATGGTATGTATATGCGTGAGTGGACGAAGTTGTGCCTATCAACTTTTGGGTGTACATGCTCAAGGTCAAAGGTCAAGGTCAAATGCTCAAAATTTCACTATTCCCCCATATCTATGCTATGCCTGAAGGTATTTTCTTGAAAGCTAGTGTAAACATGTGTTACCCTAGAAAGATTCTTCAGAGAAAGTTTTGGGATGTGAGATCAAAGGGCAAAGTTCAAAGGTCATGTGAAAGTGCTAAAATTTCACTTTCTCTCCATATCTTGGAAATGGTCCAAGGTATCCTTACGGAACATAGAACACAGTGAGGTCCACAAGGGGTTTTAGCATGTCGCTGCGACATGCTAAAATTTTTCAAAAACTTGCGACATTCTAAGTGCCATGCCAAAAAAACTGCGACATGCTAAAAGTAACTAACTCGCAAATGACTTATAGGGTGCTCCTTGTTGAAAGGAGCAGCAGTTTACAAGCGCCAAAAGTTTATCCACAGTCACCGCACCGATCACGACACAACGCGGCTCAACAACAAACTACAGTACTCGCACAACACCACATCACACACTTGCTCACTCACGTTTCCCTCACCTCCCTGCTCACATGTACATGCCATGGGATTGCGCTCTGATTCGGGATCCACACACACAGCAATTTGTGTGAAGTAACACCTAGCCGGTGCAGCGGCACAGACAGCCGCCTGTATGCATGTGAGAGGGAGAGAGAGGACGGAAAGAGAGGGTCGGAGGCCGAGGGAGGCTGAGGAAGGCTGACACGTGCTCGCTTGTTGTCACGCTTGTTGTCGGGTTACGCAAAAACAAACGATATGAAATGCATGCCCCCCTCCGCCAAAGGTTGTATTTTTTATTTTATTTTTTTTTTTGCTGCTTTGGTTTGTTTGTTCGTTTGTCTGCCTGTCTGTCTCTCTATTCGCAAAATAAGTCAAAAGTTGGGAACAGATTAGGATGAAATTTCAGGAACAGTTGGTTGGTAAAATGGCGCAAGGAACAGATGATTAAATTTTGGTAGTGAGAAGGATTTATGATACCACTGGAATTCAACGTCAGGATATCCAGGATTTTTTCTTAGACTTTGTTTCGTATATTTGAAAGGATTCATATCAATTCTTTAGGAAGCTTGCCATCGGCAATAGCAATTACGCAAAATTAGATGCGTTCAAAGCATTGCCGCAGAGAGAAAATTACCTCCATCTTTCGTTTAAAAAAACAAAAATGAACGATGGAGTAAGCAAATGCAAATTGTTTAATCTTTTTTTTTTTTGGTAGATTCAGCGGGTTATTTTTCTCTAAAAAGCCACGCGTTCCATTTGAACCTTTAGTAAGTTAGATTTTACTCGAGCGCCGAAGTTGAATATATCCCAAGGATCTCGTCGCAATACCGAGTTTCCAATGTGTATTTATTTTCGCGTAGCTTTCGGTGCTGCAAAATTTTGCTAGGGCCTAAGCTTACTACTAAACTTATTTCTGTCGTTTCTCACACCTCGTTTGGTACGATTTCTTCCATTTTATATCACTTTGTCCGTTCCCTTTATACTTTGAAGTATTTAAACGTAATTCCGTGTCTCGCACTGTTATTTTTGTAACGGCGATTTCTCCGCTTCGCTGCAATACTTTTTCGAATCGAAGCGACGGAGCTCGGAGTTTGATCCCTGCAGCCGCTTCGATGTGCTGTTTGTTGTATTTTCTAAATAAAAATGTTTGTGTTGTTGGGAGGTGTTGATACTTTGTATTTGTTATTTATTTTCCTAGGTATTTATCTCGAGGGATTATGCGTGTTTCTTAATGTTGATAGGAAAAGGCTAAAATGATCTTGAGTGATGTCTGATGGTGATGATGATAACTATGCTGGTGACTGGTGTAAAAAGACGGCTTCCTGTGAATGCTGAGCGTACGTGACGTTTGTTTATTTCCCTTTCCCTCTTTAATACTCTTCTTTCCCCCCTACTCTTCTTTCCCCTCTCAAGAATGATTAAAAAAAAGAAATTACATACACCTCACAACAAAAAGAACCACGTGCTATAGCAACCTTCGTAAAGTTAAATCTAAATGTTCAATATCAGCAAAGAATAAGGGGAAAGCAAGAATGACAATAAATAAAAGCGAAGAGATCGTGTATGCAGTCTCTTCGACTCGAAGAAACTTTACACCCCACCCCTCTCACTTGTGGAAATTTCCACAAAAGCAGGTGCCACACCCAGGTGTGTGCCAGACGAAAGAATGCGCACACTGGAATAAACAGCGAGTAAATATCCTGGAAATATCGATCGAAGAACCAGCTCATTAGTTGAATTAAAGGAATCATTGCAAAGATATCATGATTCTATTTCTATAGCCTTTCTTTTGGCGCATAGTAGGAAACATCGAACAGTCGATTATAGTGTACTTGATCGAATATCTAATGTCCCCTGAACAATAAAAAAAGGATTGATTATTCAGTCAATTAAAAATGCAATCACAGAAATACATGAATTAAAGGTCTCGTATGCCCAGACAAATTCACTATGAGTAGGTCCAATGAGATGCAGTCATCACCTGGTTAGACAGTAAAATACAACGTGTAATGACAATTAATTCCAGTTCACGCTCATCAAAACTGCTTATTACTTTTCAAAGTTTTGGCTATCAACATTCGTTCTTGGGTGTATTTTGTTTGTTTGTTTGTTTTGTGTGTTTTTCCCTCGTGAAAGGCGTAATGATTTCTTCGTATCGAACGTAAACTGCATGTTTACCGTAAACAAGCCATTCAGCTCAGCTCAGCTATGGCGCATTCGATCCATCGAACTTGCAGTAACCTCTTGCAGGCAGGATCGAGCATATTGCGCATTCCTACAAACTTGAAAGTGAAGCCACGTGTTTGCATCGGCGCTTCCACACACAGCGCGGCATTTTGCGATCATCGTTATAGCAGAATTTCCGATTCCAGTCAGGGGAAAAGGAATTGGAATACTTCGGAAAATACTGATATTTAAAATCCAATAAAATCAAAAAGCCTGAAAACAACGCATGATTATGTTTAAATAGTAAACAATAATTGGAAACACAGAACAGAGTTTTGCATCCGCTCACACAGAAGCTCTCTTGAGAAGATGAAAGCATTCCCTGTCCCCTGCTAGATAGTGGAAGCTTCCATAATCAGCCCAGCAAGTTTTTGGAGGTACAAACAGTTGTACTTGCACTTGTACACATTCATTGCGAGAAAGCAATCAATCAACGCTGAACATTGCGTAGTTTGGCATCTTTATCGTGCTGATGACCAGCTCGATGCTTCGGCATGTGTCATAACGTTATGTTTAGAGCCTGTAGGCCTCATAAGTCGACGAGTTTAATTCAAAATAGCAAAAAAAAAAGGGGGGAGATTGAAAAAATACGAATTCTGGTGGAGAAATACGAATTTTGGAGCTGCTGAGTACTAATTTGTGCTTCCAAAGGTTGGCAGCTCTGTACTTAGGAAATTTAATTTCTCTCTGACACAATGTACACCTTTCAAGAAAGAAAATTAAGTGAAATATTGATGAAAGGCTTATTGTGGATAGAATTACCCAGATCTGGGTTTTTGTTAAATGTCATTCAAGTTAACTAAACGTCTGTTTACCAGTAGGCTGCAAAAGTGCAGTTCTCACTTTTCTACTCTCATCTCATCTACTTTGTGAGTACACAGTTATCTTGGCATTTCAATGTGAAACTGAAAGTAAATAATATTAGAAACAGTCAGTGTGCTGTACTGTAGTACAAGTTCAAGATGTCCTTGTCATTTATCATAGCATCCCCATTGAGGAGTATATCTATTTAAAATATATTCAAAAGGTCGCATGAGTATGGAGTAGGAAGATATATTAACAGTTCAAGAACAATTTAAAATCTTATGTCATAATCAAACAATTAACATAATTTTTCAAATATTAATGATTTTTATCCTGGCATTGCAGAGTGATCATGGTGATCAAAGTGTTCAAAGTAAGGCTAAGATAGCACCAGAGAGCATCTAGAACCCCAGAGCTTCCAGTGCCCTTAAGCGGGCCCTGGACCCCGGCCGCAAGGGACTTCGCGCTCGTGATGTGCGCTTTGCGCACATACTTCCACACGCAAGATCACTTTTTCCCCCTGCAACATGCTAAAATTTCAAGTTGTGGACCACCCTGGAACATGTGCAAGTACTGCCTGACAATGATTCTCTTGGGAATTTTTTGGTCCCGGGGTCAAAGGTCAAGGGTCAGAATGTCACGGTCAACTCCTTAACTCGTTGAGGACGAGTCCCGAGTATACTCGGGCAGGGGTCTACTGGGAAATGCGTGTTGTAGCAAAATCAGTCCGTCCTCGATGGGTTAAAATTCACTATTTCCCTCATATCTATGCAATGCCTGGATATGACAACAAGCTTTGTGATCTTGCATTTAATTCTTCATCAGATGCCCTTATCAGGGTGACAGTCTTAATATGAAAGTGGATTTGAATCAGGAAGAAGTTATGTTATTTTCTTTGACATCAAACCTTAGCTGATGTTTCTTAAGTTTCATTCATGGAGAGGTGTGGTCTAGAGTTCGAGCCTAGCAGGACATATCTGCTCTTTTTCTTCTTTTTGTGGTAATTTTGCTAAAAATTTATTTAGTTCACATTAAAATCACCTTGTCAAGTAAACACACCCCCCCCCCTCCACACACACACACATACTTCTGTATTTGAGCGTACATTGCTTTTACTTTTGTAAAATATTGTAGGCACATAGACTGTGACCAACTGATTGTATTATATGATTAGCACAAGCTGACACATGACCCTAATTTGCTTAACTAAGATGGCCATGTATCCTTGTGTGCTTATTACATAATACAATCAGGTGGTCACACTTTTATAACCAAGATGGCCAACATTCATATCAAACAGCCTATTAGAAAGTCAAGATGACCCATTAGACACTTTGTGTCATGTTTGATATTGTTTGTGGCAAAGATCTCTTGCTGAATATTCAGTAGCCGAGTTTGTATCGTTGACTTACTTCCACATCCACATACATGTGATATTCCTCTATTTTGCATCTTGGAAACCATTCGTCCAAACCTGCCTACATTTTGTATGCATATAGAAACTGACCACAAAAACATATCTCAATATAACTTCGAGTCCATAGATTGCTACCTTGGTCATTAAATTGAGTCCAGGTATCAGTTATCAGGGTGTGATTATTTTTATCCTAATAATAGCATACACTTCTTGATATACTGCTTTGATTTGTATCAATCCCCTCATCAAGGGTGGCAATCACATGCAACCAATATCTGAACCCCACCCCCTTCTCCCCTGCGTATCACCTATTAAAACTCATCTCAGTGGTGAATTTCCTGTCTTGTTTGATTTCTCCTTGCAGAAGAATAGCAGGCCCTGCAAGAGGGTGGCAGGGTTTTTGGATGATGAGGCTGAGGTGTCTGATGATGCAGACTGTTCATCTGATGAGGATGAAGGAAACCATCTAGATGATTCCCTGGATGGTTTTATTGACAATGCCTCTCAACTTAGTCAACAAACGTGTTCACAAGGTAGACGTTTTTCTTTTTCAATTGGCATTTTAACATTTGCGTGACATAGCTATCCACTCTAGTGTAATCCTCAACTTATATTGAAAGATATCAGTTCCTATTTCTATGTGTTCATGCATACTAAGAAAAACAAACACCTGTTTTTAGAAATTATAGACAAAGAAGCAGACCTCACAATTCTCATTAGCCCACAAACTGTGATTTTGCCTAAAAAATAATTTCAAAGAAGGGAGAAAAGCTTGTGTGTGAACAAATTGTTTTAGCTCGCCTGAGCAGAAGGCTGAAGTTAGCTAATTGCATTCACCACTCATCGTCCAGCCTCCAGCCTCCGTCATGTGTCAGGTGCCATGTGTAAACTTTTTGCACATTCATCTTCTTGAAAACATACAGAAAATATGAAGGAATTCCACAAAATTCATTTTTCATGAAAATTACATGTTCCATCAACTTGATACTGACATATGTTAAGGGTAGTAATTATTCCCCCTGCTTTCTGAAAGAGGTTAGTCAAGTGCTCTTTCATTATGCTAGAAAAGTGAAATTATGTTTGATTTTCTTCATATTTTCTTTGGATTGTTGTCCACACATGACGTCATAAACTCTAGTAGTCTCTTCATCCAGCGGTTCCAACACCAAAACTGTAAAAATTCATAACTTTTGCATCAATTGTCTGATTTTCCTCAAGCTTTCACTGATGTGTTCTACTAATGTTGCTGCTTTCACTCAATCCACATTTCTCTTGGGGTTTTGGTTTCCTTTCATACAAGAACCCCATAACCCCCATCTAAAATAAAAAAATAAGAATAAATATACATACATATATATAGTTTAAAACTGGGAACAGACCTTCTGCATGTGACATCACGCAGCCTCAGTAACTGAAGGGCGCCCTCCCTCGGAGGACAAGCAGTAACAGTTGCTAGCACCGTGAAGTGCATGTATTTACACAGGGTTAGCGTTTATGTGACATCAACTCACTCTAATTTCAAGATCTTATTGTTATTATTTTTGTAGGTGTAAATGGTGAATTTGGTAACATGGTTACTTTTACCATCATTGACCTACTACAAATGGACGTTCGTCACTCATTAATTGATTCATGCACCTACAGTGTATTTCTGTCAAGTGTCACAAAAATATTTTTAACATGCTTTCCTGCTTTGATATCATCATCAGCAGTACTGAAAATCACAAAAACTAATTCAATTTATAAATACATCCCATCCACACATGTTGATACCGTGAACTGTGTCTGTAAAAGAAAGAATTAAGGAATTGATTATTCTAAATAAAGATTTTAACTGTGTATTATTCAAAATGATTGATTCCTCATTGACTGGGGCCATCTCATTACATTCTTTCTAACATCTCACATTGGGGTCAATCCATGTCAAATCATCCAATGCTTGTCACCCAACCCCCTCCAATTTTCTTTAAAGTTGCACCACATGTTCCCACTTACAGAAAAGCCCAAGATATTTTGCCCTAAGGTCAGTGTGGTTGCTTAAATACAGCCTCACATAGCAACCCATTCATGTTCCAACAAATGAGTGAAAAGAATATTAAGCATTTGTGATTGACTGTTGTAGCTTGGATTTTTCACGCAACAGTGCTCATGACACACACACACACATACTTTCCTTCTGTATTTGAGCGTACATTGCTTTTACTTTTGTAAAATATTGTAGGCACATAGACTGTGACCAACTGATTGTATTATATGATTAGCACAAGCTGACACATGACCCTAATTTGCTTAACTAAGATGGCCATGTATCCTTGTGTGCTTATTACATAATACAATCAGGTGGTCACACTTTTATAACCAAGATGGCCAACATTCATATCAAACAGCCTATTAGAAAGTCAAGATGACCCATTAGACACTTTGTGTCATGTTTGATATTGTTTGTGGCAAAGATCTCTTGCTGAATATTCAGTAGCCGAGTTTGTATCGTTGACTTACTTCCACATCCACATACATGTGATATTCCTCTATTTTGCATCTTGGAAACCATTTGTCCAAACCTGCCTACATTTGACTGTTGTAGCTTGGATTTTTCACGCAACAGTGCTCATGACACACACACACACATACTTTCCTTCTGTATTTGAGCGTACATTGCTTTTACTTTTGTAAAATATAGTAGGCACATAGACTGTGACCAACTGATTGTATTATATGATTAGCACAAGCTAATCATATAATATATGAGACCCCCATTGACAAACATTGGTAGGCGCGATGTGTAAAAGAAGCGATTCAGACCCGTTTGGACCCTGACAACATTAACAGGGACAGGGAAATTGATATTCTGGATGAATGGATGCCTGTCATCCGCCGCCAAACTCTCCCCATCCACAACCGATAGGGACGGGAAGGCAGCCCACTCATCCCCCGTACAGGCTGAATTCAGTGCTGCCACATCGCTGCATCGTTGGTTTGTTACCCACACCGATGAAATCGGCAGGGGGTTATTTAAAGGGCTCCGTTTGTTTGTTTGTTTGTTTGTGTACAAGATAACAAGAGAACAGGTGAACGGATTTGCACCAAATGTTCAGGGAATGTGTGGATCATGACAGGAAAGAATCGATTAGATTTGAGTGATAATCAGTTGACCCCTGCAAATTCTGTGTGACCTTGTAGTTTTGACCCCATAGTATAGTATGATGGGGTGACCACTCCGAACATTTTCCCATTTCTTACTTTGCACATTTTCCGCTACCATACGAAAACAGAACTCCCAGACTACGGAATATGCCATTTTCTTGCGGGATTTTTTGCTTATCGCAAGCTTAGAGTGTGACGATATCGGCAAAAACACAAAAGAAAAACAAAATTTCCGTATGTGCCAATGCAGTGATTCAATGTACAAGGGTTGAATGCACCAGTATTCGGTCACCAACGATCGGCGCGACGTTCCCGATGCAATTTTTTGCCAACAAGTACAATGTAATTCTAGTGTGCGGCGCATTTTTCAGCAGCCTTGTACATGCATTGACTTTGAACGCGCTAATGACCGAATACTGGGGGTTTTACCCTATGTCAAGATCACTGCTTCGCACTTTTTTTCATTGTAGAGTGTTTTGGTGGAAGTGACTTTAAGTTCAAACTTTGGCAATTTATTCTGCTGTTCTTGAACAAAAACAATTAACCAAACAGAAACATTACTTGTGTAAATGCAGTTTGGGTCTTTATGTCTTACAAAAATAATGATTTGGTACATGAAATTGCCGAGGAGTCTTCCAAAAATCGAGAGCAAGATGATGAAGCGAGCAGCTGAACTTTGTTCACGTAGAGGCATTATTGCAACTACTCTGTAGCGCCGCTAAGGCAATGGTCTGCCGCCTTTGACGGCCCCTCTAGTTTACACTGTCTTTGTTAGCATATTGTTTCCTAGCTACAACATCCGCATCTTTTGGTTCTTCCCGCCACAACCTTAACATGTGACAAAGAACAATAACTAGCTACCCCCGCTGGCGGGAACATCAATGATTGGCTGACCATTATTGCATCATCCAATAAAAGCGCAGCTTACACTCCAGCGAAGTGGAACAATGGCGTGCCCTAGAGCACAATGTTTCCTTCACTAGCACTATAAATAGGCATGCATTGCAGCGCTTGGTCTACTTTGCCAGACGACGGCAAGCAGATTTTGCGGCTGAAATGTCGTAATCATTTTTCGTGTTTATCTCTCTTCATGAGACAGAAGATTAACTTTATTTCTTTCATCTTGAAAGATACATCAGCATTTTCGCCCCAAATTCATATTGAGGATGACATATCCATATTAGACATACAGTAAACCTCGCTTAAGTCAACAACTCGCTTAAGTCGACATGGTAGAAAAGTCCCGATTTTTGCCTTTGTTATTCCTTGAAAATTTCCTCATCTTAGTCGACATTTATAAGTCGACAACTCGCGTAAGTCAACATGATTTTCAGTGCCAACTGAGCTGAAATACGTGTTAATTCCCTCACCTAAGTTGATATAATTTTTCACCCAAATTCTTATCACCATACTCTGTAAAAGAATTGTTATCCCGCTCCGATTCGCAGCATTACTACTCGCTAATTCGCTAGTGAGTGTTGGCGCGGCACCGTTTGCACCATGCATCCGTTGTCTTGTACGACCAAATATAAAGGGCATGCATTCATTTACACTTGAGTACTAGTACCCTTGGTAGTTCACTTTCTCCCCCTTTCTCTCTCCTCTCTTTCTGAGTGTCTGTGTCTGTGTGTATCGTTTGGTGCAGATATATCAGCATGATGCAACTTATGGTGCAAATGTGGAGCTAAAGCTGCATGGTCCAATGAGGGTGCAGCGGGATATTGTTCTTGAACAATTTTTTTTCTCACATTTTGTTTCGTTTAATATTACATGCATTGTACCAGGGGATGTACACTTGCCTTTTAAGCTAAGTCAAAAACATATTTTGTGTGATGACAGTCAGTAATGTATACAATTTTGTCAAATAAAGGCCTACTTATATCACACCTCCTCTCTGCATACTCATCATTTGTTCATGCAGCTTGCACGAATATAATTTTGTTTATTTGAAAATGCAAGAGGTTCGATAGTTATTCTGAAGATTCGTTATTCGCAAAACACACAAATTTTGTACACCTAGGTCCTAGCAGATATTAATTATCGGAACGTGAAATAGGCCTTTTCGTTAATCCAACATTTTTAACGTTAATTATTCCGAAGCGGGATGAGAAACCTGGGCCCGTTTCTAGAAACTTTGTGATTAAACTCAACTCCAAAAATTAAATGAAGGTCTATCAAATCACACGCAACTTTGCATTTAAACACAAGTGCATTGCTGAAAAAGACTTTCGTTTGATAATCATACAAAACTAGAAAACTCATTTGTGTTTAAAGGAGAAGTCCGGACGATTTTGAAAAAAATTAACCAAAATCTACATAAATAAAGAACCATAATGACTAAGTTTCATTGAAAAAGACCCTCCCAACTCGCCACAATCGATTTTTTAGCATCACTAATTTTGAATCGTAACCGTTCGATTTCTGTACGCCGGCGAGAAAGATCACGTGACAGCGTGACGTATCATCCTCACATTGCTTTTTGCTTGGAGCGTCAGCTGGCTCGGTGGAGCCCTGCTTGAGCAACGGTGATACGGGCCAAGCAAGCGGTAGTAGCGTACCGCCCAACAGTCTCTGACCACACAGCGGATGCACGCGGCATGATCTATTGCTTCATTAAAAAAATGCCGATGTGTCAAGTGTTAGGGTGTTGTCAATACTTCAACTTTACTAGTAAGTCTTCAAATTGAAGAAATATTTCGATTTTAAATTGATATTTATCCACGATACTACCTTATCATGATCCTGAATGCTACAACACGCAGCCCCATTACGCTGTGTGTATTGGGCTGCTGGTCGTAGTTACCGGCGCGGCGCGGCGGCGGTACCAAGCTGGCGCTGGCGTTTCTTCCGCGGTTCAAGTTACATGTATACTGTCGTATTTTATCACCGTCAGACACACTTTTCAACAGTCTCGGACAACAAAAGAGGCAATAATTCTGACATTGACAGACTGATTTCAGATTGTTCACACTCAGAAGTCGAAAAAACGATCGCGGATTGTGATGGCACTTGGCAGCAGCAGACGTAAATGTATGCCTGATCTGAACAGCCCGACAACAGCTAATGCATTGTAAGTGATGGGGTGGACACTAATAAGTACGGCAGTATTATAATACATACATATTTCAATTTAAACGAAAATGTTATAGCATCGCAACTATTTTACATTAATCTTTGAAGATTTTATATAGATATATAACGAAGATTATTTGAATAAAGGAATACAGCGTTTGGCAACAGCACTCCTAAATCGGTGTACGGTCTCCTGCAGTAGCGCCGACAAGGCACACCTATGAAGGCATGCAGATACCGCCCACAGTCAGCAGTGCAATGGGAGATCGATGCGTAACTGGGCTTCGCTCGCGGTGCTCTCAGCGGAGGAAACTGCGCCTGATATGTCACGCGCAATGCATCCTAGGACAGATAGTACGAAGGGCTGCTCGCGACGGATTCGAACATGAAGAATTACATTATTTTTAAAAAAAATCATAGTAAATGTATCTGATGGTCTTTTCTCGTCGGGAAAAGGGTAATAGGTTCATGAAATATTGTTCTTTACACACGAAACGGCTGATAATCGTCCGGACTTCCCCTTTAAATGCAACTCTAAAAATCAACTGCAAGTCCATCAAATCCCACACAACGCCGTATTTAAATGCAAGAGCGTTGAAGAAAAGACTTGCATTTTTTTTTTGAAACTAGAAACTGCGTTTAAACGCATCTCTAAAAATCAACACAAGTACGTTGTTGAAAAGACTTGCATTTGATTCCGTACGCAAAGTTGAAATATCAGACGGAACTTTTGCCATGACCGAACTTAGTAGTAGGGGAAAGACATCACAACATTTCACATTTCAAACTGCCAAAACGCAATGCAGCTTCATGAAATTTCAATGAAAAAAATGGTAACAAATTGTTGCACTTCCCTATGCCGAAGGTTTAAATAAACGTCAGTCCAAAGTTGAATTAGTTCGACAATGGAATGAGGTTTATTTTTTACGAAGGTTAGTTAATCCGAAATAAGATGTCGTTTTCGGAATAACAAACTTTTCTCCTTTTTTTTTCAGACAGGACCGCGCCATTCAGAGCTGTAATGTTGCAAATCGGAGTGTGAGAACAATTCTTTTCCAGAGTATGGCAATAGAAATACTTCGGACAGGAAAATCATACACATATTTTAACTCAATCGTCACTGTGAAAGCATGTCGACAGAATCATATGAAATCAAATGCAAATCTCTTCAGCAACGCACTAATTTAAAACGCGAAGTTGCATGCAATGTTGGGAATATGCGTTTGATTTTTCAAGTTAAGTTTAAAACGTAAAGTTTGTAGAAATGGGCCCAGATTTAATATTCCGCTGTCTCAAAATCTCTCTAGAGATTTGGCAGTTGTGCGTTGTCGTTCATCAGCGTGAGATTTATGCATGAATTAAAATAGGATCGTTTGCTAAGATACAATAGGCATGTACAGGGGAAATTAATTTTCATTTATAAGTCGACATGTTTTGCTCAGTCTCGATTATGTCGACTTAGGCGAGGTTGTCTGTATATGTGAAGTTTCAAGGAATTTAGTGGTAAAATACAGTAAGGGAGATATGAGGGGGTGAACATTAAAGATTTTTTGTCCTTTACTTCGCACAGTGCTTCAATGACCGTTACAAATTCACAAGCTGTTGCCTCTTATTGTGGAGTTATTTGCACCGTATCACCGGACCTGGATTGCTTCAAGTAGTGCTGCTGCCAGCGTTCCGCCTCATACAGGGTCGTCCAAGGTTACATTTTAGTGGGTTTGTTGCAAGTGCCATAAAGATAGCATTTTGCAATGGATGTAAATAAAACTATGTGCAGGTGCATGATGGTCAAATGTAGACTCCTATTGTTTTTGGTGATGCTGCACTCAGTGGGGTCAAAGGTCATGTTTCAGGCCCGTAACTAGGATTTTTATGGGGGGTTTCAAAATTGGAAATTCATTGTAGTGGACCTTTCTGAGGGATCGAGTTAAGCAACCAAGCGGGATAGGGTCTCACTCTGGGAGGGGTATATTTTCAAACATAAAAACAATCAATTCTTCACCTTCAATAGTTCGGTTTGACACATGTATCAGCCATGAAGAAAAGTCTCTGATCGTCTTCGTGCCTATACTGAATTGTTCTTATACAAGCACACCGGAACACTTTTTTTTTTGGGGGGGGGGACAAAATCTCGACGGGGGCACATTATGTGATGGTGTGAAATCCTTGGCGCGGGAGCGAAGCGACTGAGCGGGGGTACCAAGGTAGGGACTTTTTGTAAAAACAGAGAACAAAAAGTTGCATTTATAGAGCATTTAAAAGCAAATTTCTAGGAAATTACACATGATGGAAAAATTTAGTGCGAAGGACTATAAACATACGGGGGTACATTTATGTGACGGTGTAAGATCCTCGGCGAGGAAGCGAAGCGACCGAGCAGGGGGAGGGTGTTGGAGGGGGGATACCCCCTCCCACGGTAGGGACTTTTTGTAAAAACAGAGTACAAAAGTTGCGTTTATAGAACATTTAAAAGCAAATTTCTAGGAAATTAAACATAGTGAAAAAAATAGTGCGGACTATGATTATAACATACGAGGGTACATTAATGTGAACGTGTGAGATCCTCGGCGACGATGTGGGAGGGGGATATCCTTCTCCCACAGTAGGGACTTTTTGTAAAAACAAAGTACAAAAGTTGCGTTTATAGAGCATTTAAAAGCAAATTTCAATGGAATCAAACATAAAAAATAGTGTGAAGGACTACTATTATAACATACAGGGATACATTATGTGACGGTATGAGATCCTTGTCGAGGGTGTTGGAGGGGGGTAAAACAAACATCACTCCGAAGTACTATCATCACAACTTATGAAAACTGTTCATTTTGCTGTACTAGTATATGTACAGGCAGAACGAGCAAGCCACTTTCACTTTGCCATTCGTCTGAAATGTATTCATTAATTTTCAGCTTAAACATTATCGCATTGTTCGAGCAATAAAAATTATTCTTATATTGCTAAAAAGCATAGAAGAAAGGGAAAATGTAAGGTTTACTAAAGGGAAAATGTAAGGTTTACTAAAG
This sequence comes from Diadema antillarum, assembly GCF_040938485.1. Lineage (NCBI taxonomy): Eukaryota > Metazoa > Echinodermata > Echinoidea > Diadematoida > Diadematidae > Diadema > Diadema antillarum. Next base: position 159,178 of record NW_027272222.1, read on the forward strand.
GTATGTTTCAGGGGGCACACGCAAGGCTATAATTAGGTGATCCGAGTATTCTCTCGGATCACCTTCTGTATCTGTACTGATTCTTTGTTCTTCTTTTTATTCTTCTTTATTTCTGGGCAAAATTTGTGCAGAGGTTAGCTCAGAAAGTGCATTGCCTTTCAATGTCAAACTTATACCATATATGTATCATGTCCCAAAGACGACAGATCAAGTAAAATCATAGTGATCAGTCGACCGTGACGTCACTATGACGTCATTATATGAAAACACATTTTCATTCATATCTCATTAATGGAATGGAATTTTCCAATGAAATTTACGTCACATACATTTCAAGTTATGCGCATTTTACTCATATTCTCAAAATTCATATTTTCTCTTAAAACGTGCGCGTATGCGCGCGTTGAAATATTTGTATGCTCAAATCGAGCTTAAATTTTTTTTGCACACGTTTCAGACCATTTGGAGCATTTTTTGAAAAATTGAAAAAATTGGACGGACGCGTACGCGCGCGCACATATTCGCACACACAGCTAATATGAAATAGAAATTTTCAATTTTTTCAGATGGATCGGATGTCCGAAATGTCAAGGAATATTTCTACCAAGTTTCAAGTTGATCCGATTCAATATGACGTCATACGGGCCCGTCAAATTCAAAATTCCGCGCGTGCATCGATGGGGATACACAGTGCAACTATGCCAAAACACCGCCAATTTTAAATCGGATTTTACTCGTCAGGATGGACGATGACCCCCCATTTTCTTTACATATTCTGAAAGCTGATGAGTTGTACATGTCATTTCATGGGCTGCCTATGCTGACAAAATGATTAAAAGATATCAAATTTCTCAATAAAGTAAAAAAAAAGTAAATTTTCAAAATGACGTCATCAAATTTCAAGTTTACTCGAGCGTATCTCACTTATCCTTGGCCAATTTTCACCCAAACTTCAATATGTTGTAGCTTATGAAATGCTCTTTCATAAATGTGATTACACAATTTTGATTAGATGACGACATCACCTCGTAAAAATGGATTGAAGGTAACCTTGTCAAATTTGACCAGTTTACGTGTAATCTCTATGGGAGTGCAATTTTTATGGAAATGAAAATTGACATGACTATCTTTATCGAGCACTAGCTCACTTATGCTTTGGTGAATTTCTCTAAGATTTTAATATGTTGTAGCTGAGACGTAGGGCTATCGTAAGTGTGCCCTTTGTTTTTTCATACGATGTCGGGATCACGTGAAAAAACTTGGTTGAAATTAAAGCTTATCTTCGATGTATGGAAATATTTCTTTCTGCAACTTTCTGTGCAATAACTCAAGAAAAACATACCCTATCACCACCATATTTTGCATATGTTTAGTTCATGTCACGAACATTATTTCACAAAATAATAACTACTTGATCAGACGCCATCTTGGGTATGTAAATTAGGGTCAAAGGTCATAAATGTTTCGTCCTGTATCTTGGTGAATATATGTCCTATCTTTCTCATATTTTGCACACGTAAAGACCATGTTACAAGGATCATTTCACAAAATAACCACTAATTGCTCAGATGCCATCTTGGGTGTGCAAAGTGGGGTCGAAGGTCATATGTACTTCTTTCTCAATCTTCGCTATTACGTGTTATCTCTATGGGAGGGAGTTTTTCTAGATGTGAAAATTGATATGACTCTCTTTATCGAGCACTATCTTACTTATGCTTCGGTGAATTTCTCTCAGATTCCACTTTTTGCTCAGATGCCGTCTTGTCTGTGCAAAGTGGGGTCAAAGGTCATATGTACTTTTTTCTCTATCTTCGTTATGACGTGTTATCTCTATGGGAGGAAATTTTTCTAGATGTGAAAATTGACATGATTGTCTTTATCGAGCACTAGCTCACTTATGCTTAGGTGAATTTCTCCCAGATTTTAATATGTTGTAGCTGAGACTTTGGGCTATTGTTAAGGTGCAATTGTTTCTTCATACGACGTCGGTATCACGTCTTAAAAACTTGGTTGAAGTTAAAGCTTATCTTCGATGTATTGAGATATTTCTTTCTTTCCGCAACTTTCTTTGCAATAACCCAAGAAAGACAAGCCGTATCAGCCCCATATTTTGCACATGTTTAGTTCATGTCACGTACATTGATTTTCATAAGATAACAACTACTTGATCGGACACCATCTTGGGTATGTAAATTAGGGTCAAAGGTCATAGATGTTTCATCCTGTATCTTGGTGAATACATGTCCTATCTTTCCCATATTTTGCACATGTAAAGACCATGTTACAAGGATCATTTCATAAAATAATCACTTTTTGCCCAGACGCCATCTTGGGTGTGCAAAGTGGGGTCAAAGGTCATATGTACTTCATTTTGTATCTTCGTTAGTGTATACGGAATTCGGTACCACAGATGACAGGTCTGACTTCCTTTTCTAAATGAAAAACCAAACATCACATGGCCAATGTCCCCTCAACACCGATGAAACCTGTATGGTCATGCCTATTGGGATCAGGACTCTAGAAATCATTGATTTCCAAATAGATCGGATCACCTAATTTGTCAGTCTTGACAAATTCCAAGTCTAGTCTATACACTAAATTTACTCATAAGTAAATATTAGTGTATAGATATTATAGTGTATATTAATAATGCATTATGATTTTCGCCCCGTTTGGGGCGAAAATTTTGCACTTTCGGTTATGAAATTGACACCTTTTAGACAAGAAAAGTGCCTTTATTGTTCATATTGGTATTTGGATAATTGATTAATTATTTGTTACAGGGGGCATGGGGGGAGGGGGGGCAAAAACTCATTTTTGCCCCCCCCCCCAAAAAAAAAAAAATTATGGGGGGGGCAAGTGCCACCCCTGCAGACCCTGCTCGCTAGCGGGGGGGGTTCGTTTGAACCCCCTGAACCCCCCTAGTTACGGGACTGTGTTTAGGTTTGCTGCCCAGTATACAATACACTCTACTGGTCACACTGTCCGTTTTTTTTGGGGGGGGGGGTGTTGAACCCACATATGTAGAAACGCCCACAAATGTAGAAAACGTTGCCTACAAATGTAGAAAATTTCAACCGCAAATGTAGTAACATATTTCTACATTAGTGGGTGCTTATATGTGACCCGTGACAACGGTTTCAAGCAAAAGTCGCAAGAGCAAATTCCCTCCGAGGTGGGGTACAAAGATTTTGACCATTATTTTTGTCGAATTTGGGTTTTTGCGGAAATAGAATCTTTATTATGTTTTCTACATCTACACTAAATTCATAGTATAAGACTAAGATTTTCCCATCGAAAATGGAATTTTAAACACCCTATGTTGGATCGCACTTGTCAAGTTTCGATCTTCTTTTGAACGCCGCGCCAATATGCCAAGTGTTGCTACCGCGGCATCTCGTGTGCGATTGGCTAGTGCGTCGCACACATTTACATAGTTCGACTTTCAGAGATGTTGTAGCTACAATAGATACCAGTACGCCCTACGCTCGCTCTGTAGTGTATGCTCTTTGTTTGGCTTTCTATCCGAGCTTTTCTTCCGCGCAATGTTCGACAACGGAAGTGAAACAAAAAGTGAACAGCAACACTATAGGCATGCTGCAACTTCCAACATGAAAACAGATACGATAGGGAACATGGTTTGAACTATCAGAGTCGCAAATCGCCGCACAAATCGTGCAACGTGCAATCGGAAACTCACTTTTCAATTGTGCTTGTAGTAAATATGACAGCAGGCTGACTCAATAGACAGCAGAAGAGAGGAAAGGAGCGGTCATAAATGACCAATATTCAAATACTTAACGTCAAAATTGCACCAAACTAAGTATAGTCCTGTTTGTCTGGGGTTCTTTTTATGCCTCCGCCACGAAGTGGTGCCGGAGGCATTATGTTTTCGGGTTGTCCGTCCGTCCGTACGTCCGTACGTCCGTCCGTACGTACGTCCGTCCGTACGTACATCCGTCCGCTTTCGTTTACACGATAACTTGAGTAATATCTACTGGAATTTTACCAAACTTGGTCCAAGTATGAAGTATGATGGGGCAATGATTTAATTAGATTTTGGGTGAAATCGGCTAAAGGTCAAAGGTCAAAGGTCAAGGTCAAATCATGAAATTGCATCAGTTTACGCGATAACTCAAGACTGGATAGAGCAAATTTCACCAAACTTTGTTGGAGGATGATGTGTGATGGGACAATTACTTGATTAGTTTTTCAGTGAAATCGGACAGAGGTCAAAGGTCAAAGATCAAGGTCAAATCCTAAAATTTATCTGTTTACTTGATAACTCAAAACTGGATGAAGCAGCTTTCACCAAATTTGGTCCAAGGATGATGTATGATGGGACAATTAGTTGAGTAGATTTTAGTGACATTGGCATGAGGTCAAAGGTCAAAAGGTCAAGGTGAAATGCTAAAAATGTTGCTATTTCCCCATATCTATGCAATGCCCGCAGTTATTTTCTTGAAACTTAGCATAGACATGTACTACTGCGTAAAGACTCTCCAGAGAGAGTTTCATGTCACAAGGTTAAAGGTCAAAAGGTCAAAGGTTAGGTGAAAATGTTGCAATATCACTTTTCTCGCAAATGGTTCAATGTATCTTCATGGAACTTGGTACATATGCATGTACTGACTGGCAGGGATTATCTAGGGAATTTAGGGGTCATGGGTCAATAGTCAGGGGGTCAGAGGTCAAGGTCAACTCCTCAAAATGTTACTATTTCCCTCATATACTCGTTTATGCAATGATTGCATTATTAGTTTTAAAATTCAATGTATGTACATGTATTAGTTAATGGAGATTCTCTTGGAAATTTCCAGCCAGAAGGTCAAAGGTCAAAGGTTAAGGGTCAAAGGTCAGGTTTAAATGAAAAAAAAAGATATATTTTGTGCTGTAATTACACTCTTTCTTCATACCTTGAAAATTATACTCAATGCATAAACTTATAATAAGGTCGGCCAGAAGTCCAGTAAAAATTTTCAATTCCCCAAATATGTGTACCTGCACTCTTTAATAGACAATTATAGCAAACTCAGATCATGGAAAGTGAACATTCAAGATATTTCTGACAAACCTGTCATTTCGATATTTTGCCAGTTATGTGAAACTGTCATCACACATTGTAAAGACATTGTACTATACACCTATTGGGAGAATCATGCATTATGGCGGAGGCATCAGTCGCCATAGCGACATTTCTAGTTTTTGTTTATCACACAATGCAGCACATGCACGTCCTGAAAAACAAACAAAACAACAGGTAGCGTGACCCTTGCAATCTTTCTACCTTCGAAAGGGTCCCAAATGATTAAATTTACAAGACACATCAACCGCAATGAAAACGTGATTTGTAAAGATGTGGATACAATTGCGCCATCCACCCCTGTGACATGTACACACAGGCATAGCGTGTGGATGCATTGTTTAATATGTGCACATACACACGCATGTATACATAACCAGCAAGCTTGTAATCATCTTATCCGCCATCTTGAAAGACGTACTGGTAAACAAACCCGAGCGAAACGCATTGGGGATTCGGCTCCATACGCTGAGTTCCGAGGAAGGTGCCCAGGAAATTTGACTCTCTCAGTGAGCCAATCAGAAGCCGCTGTGGTTGCTAGAGGCGGAGCTTAATCTCGATTGGCACCATCGTACGGATGGGTGATTCTCACCTCGCATCGCCGCTCGGCATTGTCTTCGAGCAAGAGGTGAATCTTCAAAGCCCGTTTTCTCGCAATTTTGTCAGGCTAACAAATCAAAAAGTGCATTATATTTCACTTTATATGACCACTTACGGTGCCGGAAAATACAAGTGTTTTATATCAATGCAAAACTTAGGAAATGGGCAATATGATTCAATTAAAAAACAGATTTTCAAAATTCCCGACTTTTGCCTGAAACCGTTGTCACCGGTCACATATAGAGTTCAATTTTTTCTAAATTTTGCTGAAGATTTTTTTTTCTCTATTTATTTTGGGGGTGCTGAACACAGGCAGATCCAGGAATTCTGTGAAGGGGGGGGCTTTCGCAAATTAAAGAGGGTGCATGCTTCTCCCATTTTTTCTTTTTATTTCTTTTATTTCAACAAAAATTAAAGGGGGGCGCGTCCAGTGAGCCCCACCTGAATCCGCTGCTGGAACATGAATCCGAACAACATTTATTACTGTTATTAAACTTTTGTTGTGATGTAGAAATTATATAACGCTAGACCAAACTCTGTGGTTTATTTCAGCTTTTATAGTACGTGTCAACGGTGAGTTCCTAATTTTTTTTTTGAGTTTTTTTTTTTTCTATTTCCCTATTTTGGGGTGATGATCAGAAATCCACCTGTTAGTCATGCATACACGCGCACACACAGGTACACATCCTCGCTGCAAGCATGCACAATACCTAGCAAGTGCGTACCGAGGGGGGGTGTTTTGGGTGTTCAAACACCCCCCTTTGCCAAAATGGGGGTGTTTGAGGTGTTCAAACATCTCCCTTGGGCAAAAGGGAGGTGTTTGAGCTGTTCAACACCCCTCTTCAGTAATGTTTAGATGTTGACAAAATGAAACAAAAGCTGTCTTTACCGCTTTTATTTCCGTTTTGAATTCTGCCTTTCCTTTCTTTTGTGTCATTTTCTCTCTCTCTCTCTCTCTTCCTTGTTTTATGTTAATGTTTGTGTGGATGATGATACATTATGGAGTTACATAATATTATACGCACTAAAGAACTCGTGTACAGTACGTGTTGATACTACGTTACTGCACCGCTCGCGAAGCTGACGCGCAAACAGTAGACATTCCCGATCCCTGCTTTGCTTTCTGGCCGAATCGCGAAGATACATTGCGCATAATTATGTTCACCGTTTACCGGTATTATACCGTACACGGTACCGTAAATTGTGTATGATGCATAATATTATGTGTGTACAATGCATGCTGCGCTGCAGCCTATTATAGGCACATTGCATGCTAAGTTAGTAGTATCAACTACCAAGTACAGTCAGTATAGTAGCCTACTGGAAGCAGCAAGCTCTGGAAGCTCTGGGAGTAGCAAGTTACTTGCTACTCAATGTAATTAGTAATAGCACATGGACTTGGTAATCTTTAGTAATAGTAGATATGAATTTTTTCAATGACTGAAAGTTAAAACTGAAAGATAACTGAGTGTGAGTCTACAAGTTGTGGTTGGATGACTTTATTGCGCCTAAAATTCACTAGATATCTAGGTCTAGGAAAATTGAAAACAAAGAAGATCGGACATCTAGCCGATTTTGTACCGCCTTGGCTGGGGGGGGGGGGGGGGGGGCGCCCAATAGCGTTGGCTATGTTAACTGACAAGTGACATGTGAATGTGTACAAACTATAGGCCTATAAAAAGACTATAATAAGAAGGGAGTGAGGCCTGGAGGGTGCAGTCAACCAAACACATAATTGTTCCAGATTCTTGAAAAAAGGCCTAGCCTATCCCCTTTTGATACGGATGGAAATCAACGGTGTAAATCCGTACTGAGGAGTGGGGGGGATGATCGGCGATAGCCACCATCACCACAATTACAAGCCCATAACCGAACCGGTGCAGCCCGGGGGGGGGGGGGAACTTGCCCCCTCCCCCCACACACACACACTTTACAGGGATCAAATGTCCCACTCTTTTCCATGCAAAGTGGGAGGGAAGTGGCAGCAAAAATATGAAGACTTTTTGTTCTTGTTTTTATTTGTTTGTTTGTTTATTTGTTTTTTGCTTGTCAGCCGACTTTCGGCGGAAAATCAGACATTAAAAGTATGAAGACTTTTTTGTTGTTGTTTCTCTTTTCTATTGATGTTCTTTCTTCTTGACTGACAGGCGATTTAGACACCCCCTCCCCCTTTCAAAAACGTAGCGCAGCCCTGAATGATGCCCAAATAAATTCAATAAAATGCTAATATGGATATCCATTTGTTTTTGTATGTATTAACGTAGTAGATATTTTCCAGTAGCTATTAATTGTATTCTTCACTTTTCTTGATTTAAGTCAGTAAAGCAATCATCCCAGGGGCATCGTTCCGTTTTAGTGATGGGGGGGTAGGGGAGGGACTTGGAGTTTAAATATCTGTGCAAGGGAGCGGAGCGGCCTAGTTGGGGAGGGTGTTTGGAAAATTTGGCGTTTTCAGACCTGAAATTCAGCGATCTGGTGCACACTTTTGGTGAAATTTGGAATTTTTTTCCTATAAAATCAGTCAAAAAAAAGTTCTCACCATATGGGAGGGGGTACACCCCCCTCCCACACCCTCCCCTCCCCCCTTGCTCGCTCCGCTTGCTCGGGCTCAGTCGCGTTCATGATATTCAGAGTAAGAATTAATACAAAAAGTTATATTATAGGCAAATTAGTCTGCTCGGTCGCTTAGCTCCCTCGCAGACTAAGCGCCCCCCTAAGATCAAATCCTGGCTACGCCGTTGTTCGGCTGATAGCCTAGGTGATGGAATTATCTTATGGGCTTATAGTGAATTTTGGTGACGAAATCACACTTCTATACCGTGAAAAAAGAGAAGTAAAGTTAACAATGAAATTTCAGATGAGATCACTATGAACACAATGCAATACAATAGTAATAATGATAATGATTGATAATGATAATAATTATAATAAAAATAATGATGATGATAATAATAATGATAATGATAGTAATACTAAACAGAATGACAGAAATAGTTAAGATAGATATGAAATAATTAAATCTGACATTTCCTTTTCCTTGTTTCCTGTTAATGTCACTTTCATATATTTACAGGTTTTATTTTTATGTCTACATGTCTCTGTATCTTCTGAATATGTAATTTCCATTGAGTTACATGTAAAGAGAACAAATACCCATATGGACAATAAACGATGAATTGATTGAATTCATATTATTATCATAATTGTTATTGTCATTATTATTATCATTATTATTACCATTTTTCAGGCTCATTGGCAAAACTCCATAGAGCTTCTTCCCGCTTCCCACCCCCTCCCTCCACCACACTTCCAAAGCGTTCCCGCTTCTCCTGTCAATCAATTATTTTTTTCAGTTAAAATGAAGAATAGATCTAATCTTAAACACCCCCCTCTAAAAAATCCTGGTATTATGCAGTCACGCAGCACACCGCAACACGTTACACACATGCATACGCGCACACATCTCCCCACCCCCACCTGAGCACTCATGCATGTGCACTTGTACACATTATTTTACCAGAAGCGCAACCCTGCTTGATAAGTATGTCTTTCAACCAATTTGCCGTTTGTACATTTGTTGGCGACATTTTGGAATCATTTCTACAATAATGGGCATTTCTACATTTGTGGGCACCGTCCAATTTCTACGTTTGTGGGCGATGTATCTTTACATTACTGGGCGTTTCTACATTTGTTGGAATTTCTACATTTGTGGGTTCAACAGGGTTCCCCTTTAAAGGTATAATTTACCATTTGCAGATGAAACAAAAACCCAGGTTTAGTGCTTTAAAATAGTTCTAAAATATGAGTTAGGGATAGAAACAGCCACTGTAAAAATTTGGATCTGTATGATTGATAAGTATTGTTAAATACACAAAATGTGAACGAATAGTTATAATAAAAATGTTTCCAGACTAAACTGTCTACAGTTATGGTTTATTGAGAAAAATACCGATATCTCCTTTTATTTTAGGCTCTATTGCAAAAATTTTATATGGTAGGATGTTTTGTGATACAACAGACCTACACATATGCATCAAATGTGATATCTTGAAAATTTTTTAAATCACTGCTCCCAAAGGTAAACAGGACCTTTAATATATACACTTCCATAATGGTATAATCTTTAGCCCTGTCGTTTAGTGACCCATGATATACACTTATAGATATTTCTAGACATCAAAATCTCAATTAATGGGAGCTAAATCACACTTTGCAACTTGTGTTTAAACATAGTAAATTTCCTAATCATTCCATTTCTCTGTGTAGACATGCATGCAGTATACATGAAGTCTGTGCGGAGTCCCATGGGGGTTGGCTGTAGGAGTCGCTTTAAGATGGTCCACTATGATGATGACCAGGACATCTTCTCTCAGGTCCCTCATCAGGACACATCCTACCTGGTAGACAGCTTTGTGGTTCCAGAAGATGACATGGGAAATGACTGCAGAAGCAGAGTGATTCCAGAGGATGAGGAGGTTTCTATCCTTGACATGGAGATCACCATTGATTTGGCCAACTGCAATGAGGAGAGGAAAGGACGAGGTGGAATGCAGCTAAGAAGGAGGTGTGCAGAGAGCAAAGCAGCCAGGATACTGAGGGCAGGGCGAGCTGCTGTCTTGAAGTCAGACTCATCATCAGGAAGTGAGATAGAGGTTATTGACCCCATAGACAGGGATAATGACTTCAAGAACATGAAAAGGATGAGAAAGGGATCAATCAAAATATCAAATGCATATACTGCATCTCCAGACACCAAGACAGCAAGTCCACAAAACAGTGCTTACTCTGAAGAGAGAAAAACTACTAAACCTGCATTTTCACAGGAAAAGCCACCTGTATGGTTAAAGAAACCATCAGGAGGTATTCCAGCCCACCAAGAGAGAAAGTCTGACTGTACTGACACCAGCACAAGCCACTCTAATAAGAAGAATCGTGTAAAAGCAAATTTTTTTGTTATGAACTCCAGAATGGATATTGGGAACAGAGCAAGTGAGATGTCAAGTGAGAGCAAAGACAATATCTTTGTTGCCCCCAAGTCCCCCCCACAAAATAAGGGAGTGGTTGATGGCCGGACTGCATCTCAGCAGCAGCAGAAGAGTGAGGGACTGCTAATGATGCAAAAGAGAAAAGCTCCAGGTGCTAATCAAAGCTCGTCTCACACTGATAACAAAATTAGCCCTGCACTACCTCCGATCACACAAAATCCATGCCCACAGTTTATGATGAATGAAAATAGGATGGGAGTTCTGGATCAGACGGTTGATTCTGCCTGTGAGCATTTTTCCCATCAAGACTGCGGTGAAATGTCTGATGTCACAAAGAAATTGCAGAGTGACGTACAAACATCAAGCAGCAGATCAGTGAGCAGCACAGTAAATTAATCTTGGCTTGGAAATAAGTTTATCTTCCCTTGGATGACAAGACCTTGTATCTCATTTGGCATGTAGCGTGCATTTCTGTTATGACAAACATGGTTATAATGAAATTCTTGTCACAATGAAGTCAAAAATTCAGGACCCAAAATTGATATTCATATATCTTCACATATTGTATCCTTCAGCTAAAACAATATTTTGATATATATATAGAGAGAGAGAAAAAAAAAACTGTTGGTTCTTTGGACTTTGTTTAAACTAGAGTCACCTCTATCAAATAAAATTTAATAGCAAAGACACTAATTAAGTTTTAAACAGAATTATTACTTGTTTTGTTTTGTTTTTCAATTTGGAGCTTGGGTACTTGTTCTAAGTTCATTATGACGCTGCCAGCAACCAGAGATAGCCTGGTGGGAGTACAGCTGCCCAGAAAGCAGGAGATGACAGATTCAATTCCCAATGGTTCCTTTTTTCCGACATCTTTGTCAAATATTGAAATCGGCAGTTGAGATCTTACAAATGTCATTTAAGCAGAGGGCAGACAAATTGAAGAAACTATTACATCATGTCTTCACCACTCTGTTTAATCATCTCTTGCTTTCATACAATTATTTGTTGTTTGAAAGTTTGCAAGGTGACACAAAGGAGAAAGTAATATTTGCTGTAACACCATGTTATATATGTAATCCTTAAGAAAGTACTGTTTTTGCTGAAAGAAAATCCTAGAAAGAAGAGAACGAAGGAGATAAGTCACATGGGAAAGTGTAAGGAAGGCAAATAGTAACAATTGAAGGGCAGTGATGAGCTGGAATTTGAAGTTGCACTAAATTAGTGAGAAGGATAGGAGACGGGGACAGTCGTAAGGAAGAATAGAGTGAGAAACAGAACTGGTGGGAAGAGAAAGATGAAGTTGAAGGGAAGAGAGAGGGAAGGAGAAGGTTGGAATATTATGGAGATGAGAGAGAGAAGTGATGAAGATGTGAAATTTGGAATGGTGTAGCACATAATTTTGTCAGAAATAATAAAGGCAGTAAGTGATGGAGAATGGGGACCATGGAATGTGGAATCAAAAAGTAAAAAAATGTGAAAATGGGGAATGGATCCAAAGAAAAGTTCCTGAGGGAAAGACCTGTGAGAGAGAAGAATATGAACTATATGAAGTATAACAAAGTCCACAGGACCGGCAATTTTCTCTCATATTGACATTTTTTGTCTAGTCGAACTGTGTAGCACATAAAGATTTATAGATGCCAATTTTTGGCTTGAATTTTTGTAACAAGAATTTTACATAGTTGTAACCATGTTTGTTATTACATGAGTGCACTGTATTTTGAGATTTGAGATGTTGTCACCCCATAGATGTTATGTTAGTAACTGCTCAGCACAGTTTCAGGCATCAATGCAAACGAACTCACAATCTTGTCCATTTCTGTTTCTTGCATGTTTAGCTATTGATCACTCATCGTCCAGCATGCATCATGCCCAAACTTGTTACATTTTCATCTTCTTCTTGATGGCGGATTTTCACATAGCTTTGCAGGTAGCATCCCTTGGGGGATAGGATCTCAATTTGTGTATGGGGTACATAGGAATCACTCTGAGGTCGGTGCAAGACACCATTTTTGTTAGTATCGCACAATGCATTGCCATGGCAAGGGCAAATTTTCGTTAAGACTTATGGATCGAACTCCTCTCATTTTTTTGAGCAATTGACCGCAAATTTGGCATGTGTGACCGCTATTGCATAATGCGTTTCCATGGCAACGACAAATTTCTAGACAAATCTTGCCAAATGTTGTGGATCAAATTACTCTCTCAGTTTTATAGCAATTCAATTGAAATTTGGGATAAACAATGAATGTGTAGTTGTGCAAGACGCCTTGTGTATGTGTGTATGAATAAATCTGTTGCCATGGCAACAGCAGTTTTTTTATACCAATCATACAAAAATATGAGGATTGACCCAACTCCTTGAGTTTTTGAGTACTTGACTTGAATTTTGGCACATGTGACCACTACAGTATGTAAATGTGCAGAACTCATCTTCTGTTGATGTTGAATAATGTGTTGCCATGGTAACAGCATTTTTTTTACTAAAAAGCATACAAAAATATTGTGGATTCAGCTAACTCCTTCAGCCTTTGAGTATTTAGCTTGGGATTTGGCACATGTGACCACTATGGTACGTAGATGTGCAAAGGTAATCTTTTGTCATTGTTGGACAATGCGTTGCCATGGAAATGACATATTTTTGAATGAAAAATCGTACAAAAATACTGTGGATTCAGTTAACTTCCTCAGTCTTTGAGCACTTGGCTTGAAATTTGGCACATGTGACAGCTATGTAGTATGTAGATGTGCAAACTTAGTCTTTCCTCATTGATGAACAATGCATTGCCATGGTAACTGTATTTCGTCACTAAAAAGCATAGAAAAATATTGTTGATTTAGCTTATTCCCTTGGTCTTTGAGCATTTAGCTTGAAATTTGGCACATGTGACCGCTATGGTACGTAGATGTGCACACTTAATCATTTGTCGTTGTTGTAGTGCATTGCCATGGTAACAGCATATTTTGTATGAAAAATCAAACAAAAATACAATGTACCATGAGGCAAACTCTCGTTTGTGAGAAGCTACACCCCTGTAGACAATGCCAGTGTATATCTTGGCAATCAAGGACTTAAAAACCAAAGATATAAAAACACCTGTTTCTTGACCCTGGCCTAATCTAAGCATCAGTCACTGCCGGGGGGGGGGGGGGGGGGGGGGGGGGGGGGGGGGGGGGCACCCGCGAGAGGAGGAGATTGTTTTGGTTTTGGCATGGGCTATGTAGCTCCATGGTGCGTGTGTGTGTCGACAAACTTCTACAATGCTCTCCTTCTTATTCCTGTATTTTCGTTATTTATGGGCCAATTTTTTTCGTTTGAAATTCAAAACGGATGACTATAGAATTTCTCAATAGAATATAAAATCTAAAACTTGAGAAAGAACTTGAGAGAATAGAGAATGATCTGCCACAGGCAGATACCCTTATCATGCTCTTACATAATATGACAGCTGTTGCAGTCATTAAACCCTGGCTTGGCCTCCAGGTTTGCCACGCCTGAGTAGAAAGTTATTAGGTGATCTGAGTATCCTCTCGGATCACCTTCTGTATCCGTACGGATTCTTTGTTCTTTGTCTTTCTTTCTTTCTGGACAAAAGTTGTGTTTCGATTAGCTCAGAAAGTGCTCTTCCTATCAATGTAAAACTTATACCATATATGTATCGTGTCCCAAAGACGGCAGATCAAGTAATATCATTGTGATCAGTCGACCGTGACGTCACTATGATGTCATTATATGAAAACACATTTTCATTCATATCTCATTAATGGAATGAAATTTTTCAATGAAATTTACGTCACATAAAGTTCAAGTCAAGCTGATTCTACACATGTTCTCAAAATTCATCTATGCCCTTAAAACATGCGCGTACGCGCACTTTGAAATATTTGTATGCTCCAATCGAGCTCAAAATTTTTTTGCACACGTTTCAGACCATTTGGAGCATTTTTTGAAAAATTCAAAAATTTGGACGGACGTGTACGCGTGCGCACATATAAGCACCCACAGCTCATCTGCAATAGAAATTTCCTGTTTTTTCACTTTGATCGGATGTCTAAAATGTCAAAGAATATTTCTACCAACTTTCAAGTCTATCCATATATGCACGCACATATACGCACGCACAGCTCATCTGCAATAGAAATTTCCTGTTTTTTCACTTTGATCGGATGTCTAAAATGTCAAGGAATATTTCTACCAACTTTCAAGTCTATCCGACTCAAAATGACGTCATACGGGCCCGTCAAAGTTGAAATTCCGCGTGCGCGTCAATGGCGATATACAGTGCAAATATGCAAAGAAACCGCCAATTTTAAATCCGATTTTAATCGTCAGGATGGACGGTGACCCCCCATTTTCTTTACATATTTTGAAAGCTGATGAGTTGTACATGTCATTCCATGGGTTGGCTATGCTGGAAAAATGATGAAAAGATATCAAATATCTTCATAAAATAAAAAAAGTAAATTTTCAAAATGACGTCATCAAATTTCAAGTTTACTCGAGCGTATCTCACTTATCCTTGGCCAATTTTCACCCAGATTTCAGTATGTTGTAGCTTATTTAATGGTCTTTCATAAATGTGATAAGATAATTTTGATTAAATGACAGCATGACCTCGTAAAAATGGATTGAAAGTAACCTTGTCAAATTTGACCAGTTTACGTGTTATCTCTATGGGAATGCAGTTGTTCTGGAAATGAAAATTGACATGACTATTTCTATCGAGCACTAGCTCACTTATGCTTCGGTGAATTTCTCCCAGATTTTAATATGTTGTAGCTGAGACTTTGGGCTATCGTAAGTGTGCCTTTCGTTTTTTGATACGATGTCGGAATCACGTCAATAAACTTTGTTGAAATTAAAGCTTATCTTCGATGTATTGAAATATTTCTTTCTTTCTGCAACTTTCTTTGCAATAACTCATGAAAAACATACCCTATCAACACCATATTTTGCACATGTTTAGTTCATGTCACGTACATTATTTCATAAAATAACTACTTGATCGCACGCCATCTTGGGTATGTAAATTAGGGTCAAAGGTCATAAATGTTTCATCCTGTATCTTGATGAATACGAGTCCTATCTTTCCTATATTTTGCACACGTAAAGACCATGTTACAAGGATCATTTCACAAACTAACTACTTTTTGCTCAGATGCCATCTTGTCTGTGCAAAGTGGGGTCAAAGGTCATATGTACTATTTCTATCTTCACTATGACGTGTTATCTCTATGGGAGGGAATTTTTTAGATGTGAAAATTGACATGACTCTTTATCGAGCACTATCTTACTTATGCTTTGGTGAATTTCTCTCAGATTTTAATATGTTGTAGCTGAGTCTTTGCACTATCAGGACTCGAATCATTGATTATAAAAAAAATCGGATCACCTTAATTTGTCAGTGATGACAAATTATAATCTCTAGTTTAGCCCTCCTACTACCAACTCTCAAACGAGGAATCGTTAGGGGGGTATAGCACCCCATCAGCTTCGTTTGGTGATGGGGTCTCGCCTCAAACGGGGGTTTGACGGCATGCATTGGATTTAGCTAACTCCCTGAGTCTTTAAGCACTTAGCTTGAAATTTGGCACATGTGACTGCTATAGTACATAGATGTGCAAATTTATTCTTCCGGCATTTTTATGCCTCCACCCGAAGGGGACCGGAGGCATTATGTACGTCCGTCCGCATTCGTTTACGCGATAATTTGAGTAATATTGAGTGGAATTTTATCAAACTTGGTCCAAGTATAAAGTGTGTGATGGGGCACTTACTTCATTAGATTTTGGGTGAAATCGGCCAGAGGCCGAAGGTCAAGGTTAAATCATGAAATTTATCTGTTTATGCAGTAAGTCAAGACTGGATCAAGCAAATTTCACCAAATTTGGTCCAAGGATGACGTATGATGAGGCAATTACTTGATTAGATTTTGAGTGAAATTGGCTGGAGGTCAAAGGTCAAAGATCAAGGTCAAATCCCAAAATTTTACTGTTTACGCGATAAGTCAAGACTGGATCAAGCAAATTTCGCCAAACTTGGTCCAAGGATGATGTATGATGGGGCCATAACTTGTTTAGTTTTTTATTGAAATCAGCCGGAGGTCAAAGGTTAAATTTCAAGGTCAAATCCTAAAATTTATCTGTTTACACGACAGCTGAAGACTGGATGAAGCAACTTTCACCAAACTTGGTCCAATGATGACGTATGATGGGATGAATAAGTAAGTTGTTTTTTAGTGAAATGAAATTTTGCTATTTCCCCCAAATCTATGCATGCCTGAAGGTATTATCTTGAAACTTAGTGTAGACATGTACTGCTGAATAAAGATTCTCCAGAGAGAGTTTCAGGTCATGAGGTCAAAGGTCAAAAGTTAGGTGACAATTTTAAAATTTTACTTTTTTTCATATCTCGCAAATGGTTCAAGGTATCTTCATGGAACTTGGTGCATATGTATGTACTGACTGGCAGGGATTATTTAGGGAAGTTAGAAGGTCAGGGGTCAAAGGTCATGATCAACCCCTCAATATTTCACTATTTCCCTCATATACAGTATATGTAATGCTTTGCAGGATTTTTTTTTTAAAACTTAATAAATACATGTATGTATAACCTAATGGAGATTCTCTGGAAAACTTCCTGCCAGAAGGTTAAAGGCCAAAAGGTCAAAGGTTAAGGGTCAAAGACCAAGCTAAAATGCATTTTTTTTTAGTACTGAAATTACACTTTTTTCATACCTTGAAAATCATTCAATGCATAAACTTATAAAAGGGTCAAAAGTCAAGTAAAAAAATTCTCAAATTCCCAAATACATTGTACATGTACCTGTACTCTTATACAATATAGCAAACCTAGTTCAAGGAAAGTGAACATTCAACACATTTGTGACAAACCTGTCATTTCAGTATTTTGCCAGTTATGTGAAACTGTCATCACACATTGTGAAGACATTGTACTATACACCTATTAGGAGAACCATGCATTATGGCAGAGGCATCAGTCGCCATGGCGACATTTCTAGTTTAACAATGTGTTGCCATGGTAACAGCATATTTTGAATGAAAATCATACAAAAATACTGTCAATATAGTTAACTACCTCAGTCTTCAAACACTTAGATTGTTTGGCACATGTGACCACTATGGTACGTAGATGTACAAACTTAATCTTTCGTCATTGTCAGGGATGCCAAGTTCAAAAAATTTTTATGAGTGAGATCTTCATGACTCAACGTCTTGGCGTGCGCACATGCGCGTGAGCGAGGGTGTGGGAGGGGTTAGTAGGGAGCACATGCGCTCGAGCGAGGTTGTGGGAGGGGTTAGTAGGGAGCTTTTTCAATTTTTAGCTCTTAATGGTGCGATCAGGTGCATACTTAAGTGACTATTTTTTACTTATTTTGAAAGACAAAAGGGAAATATACCTTCAATTACAACAATCACTTTAATCCTTTGAGCTATGCTCATTATTGATAGGCCCAAGTTGCAGACTTCACCCTATGCGTGAGAAAAATGGGTGCCATGCGTGAGATCGTGAGACGGACCCTAATACTTGAGTCTCACGCAGAATGCCTGAGACTTCGTAGCTCTGCATTGTTGAACATGTTGCCATGGTAACAGCATTTTTTGAATGAAAAATCACACAAAAATACAGTGGATTTAGCTAACTTCATGAGTCTTTGAGCATTTGGATTGAAATTTGGCACATGTTACCACTATATTACCTAGATGCGTAAAATGTGTTATTGTTGAAAAATGTGTTGTCATGGTAACAGCATTTGTTTAAATGAAAATTATGCAATAATTTTGTGAATTCAGCTAACTCCTTCAGCTTTTGAGCATTGGACTTGAAATTTGGCACATGTGACGGCTATGATATATAGTTGTGCAAACTTCATTTTTTGTTATTAAATGTCAAACAGTGCATTGCCATGGTACCATAATTTTTTGATGAAAATCATAGAAATGTATTTATGTTACTGAGGTTTTGAGCACTTGACTTGAGATGTGGTGGCACATGTGACTGTCAGTGAGCAAAATATACATTCATTCAATGTTGAACAATATATTGCCATGCTAACAACATATTTTTGTCGAGCCCAACAGAGGTGTGGGGAGACTAAGGGATCGCCTGCGTCGTCTGTCCGTCCGTCTGTCGTCCGTCCGTCGCACAGTGGGCCAGGGAGATATCAAAGTGCGCCAAAAGTCATTTTAGGCAATTTTGATTTTTTGATTTTTGACATGCCCTGTTGAAAGGCATAACTTTGAAGAATATATCAGTCAAATCTTAAACTCATGTATGCAGATTAAAGGGGTATATCACCACCCCCAAGTAGCAAAAAGCAACGTATTACGAGTTTCAGTGCAAATTGTCACCACTCCAATGAAAAAATTATTTCGACATGTAGTTCTTAAAGGCATGATTTACCATTTGCAGCTGAAACGAAAACCCAGCATTAGTGCTTAAAATAGTTCTAAAGTGTGAGTTAGGGATAGAAACAACCACTGTGAAAACTTGAATAAGTAAAATCGATTCTAAGTATTGTTAAATATACAAAATGTGAACAATAGTTATAATAGAAATGTTTCCAAACTAAACCGTATACCGTTACGGTTTATTGAGAAAAATGCTGACATCTCCTTATAACTTAGGCTTTATTGCAAAACTTTCACATGGAAGGGTGTTTTGTGGTACAACAGACCTACACATATGCATGAAAGGCGATCTCTTGAACATTTTGCAAATGACTGCTCCCAAAGGTAAACTGGACCTTTAAGATATCAATCTATGATTGCACCCACATATTTCTGAGAGTCCATTTTACTATATCAATGGTGTGAAGATAGAAAGGAACGCAATCTTTGTGAATACTATGCGTAATTATCCTGGAAAATAAGCTTAATTTTCGTGGTTTTTTATATATCTATGTGAAATGTTTCGATTGCCACGGATTTCCAACTAAATTTTACATCCACCACATTGTCTGATGTCTCAGCTTTAAGTTGATCCCAGATTTAGCTGCCACCTTCAGCCACTTTTTGTGTTAGAGACAATTTTCCGTGACACATCACTCGTAAAATACGTCTATTTTGGACCACGCAGGCACCGGGAAGGATCTATCATCATACACCGCCGCATGGGGGCGCGCATGATTTTTTCCCCCCTCCTACACGTCAAGGACCAATAAACACATTATTAACACCCACGCTATGGCCTAAACACCAAAAAGTAAACAAGATTATAATTTATTGCGCTAGTTTCAGTTTCTAAAAGTCCCCTCTTCCAAAGATGCAAGTGTGCTATGGCCATGGGGGTATAGTCTCGCCTTGTACCTCCTATAGGCATCACTACACAAGCCATACTTTCCCAGCTCTGCGATACGGATATCAAAGAACTTCAACGATCTGTGTACCCAGTGATATCTCTTCTGCTCTTCAGAAAAGGTAAATAGTGATTCACATGGTATGGATTTAATAAATCTTTAAATATATCAACGATGCAGACTTTCATACATTGAAAACTCTTTCTTAGTTGCTTAGTCGTTAGCCTTTCTCTCTCCTATTACTATTAGGGAGACTTCCTATAAGCTGTTATAATTCCAGTATAGTATTCAAGAGACTAGTTTTTAGAGTGTTGAGCTCATATAAATGGATGTGGCTTATAACGTAATGAGGTAGAGACTGATATGACGATATCAAAGATTGGTTTTATATCACACATTTACTGTTAGAGTGAAGACATTCACCTATCAGTGTATAAAGTGTCTATATCGTAAGATTATTTTCTCACTCATTTACAGCCCTGGACAATTATTTGCTTGACTAGTGTGGATCTATCAGCATGGAATCCATGCCTTTAACGAAACGGAAACTTTTTGAAATCGCCCATGCTGAAGGATATTTAAATAACGCGGAAGTGTGCACTTTGAAAAGTTGAACGATTTTGTGAGTCAGCATCATGGATTATCAGGGAATGAGATGCACATCCAAGCATAAAAATCAATCAGACAATTCGTGTACAAGTGCAGATGGAGGTGGAAGAACAGCAATCGTACCTTGGACAAGTTTCTGCGTAACTACAGTGACTGGCTCGATGGCAATATGTTCACAGAGGAGGTCAGTAGGTTGCTAATGCAGGACGTACCTGGAACGTCTCATCAAGAGCCCGATGCGGGCCGTCCATCTAAAAAATGGCAACATCTGTCCAAAAGATCCAAGCAAAGAAAGGCGCAAGATCTACTGAGTCACACAGAGCCACCGGAACTGCTTTTTGCAGCATCGCAGGGAGCATACAAGAAAAACAGGGACTTAAAGTATGTCCTCAACTTTACTCTGATATCCCCATCAAGACCTACGAAAGTGAGAACACTCATATCACAACCAGTTGAAACACAAGAATCGTACACACCTGACGAAGCATTGTCACTACTTCTAGAAACGGACATGACAAAGCAGTCTTACCAAACGATAAGGACAGCTGCAAAATATAAGCATGCAGACATCTATCCATCCTACAACGCAGTAAGAGGAGCCAAAAAGAAATGCTACCCTGAAAATATATCGATCAAGGAGGATTCTGCCAAAGTCCCTCTCCAGAATCTCCTCGATCACACGGCACTCAGGATTATCCAGGAACAGAAGGAAGCAATCACTGAAGTTGTCGAGAATCTTGAGGATGATGAACAGCTCCCATGTAAGCTTGTTTGTAAGTGGGGATTCGATGGCTCTTCTGGTCAGAGTGAATACAAGCAGAGGTTCACCTCCACAGGTCAATCCGATGAGAGTTTGTTTTGCCCTACAATGGTCCCATTGCAGCTGCTTTCAAATGGTCGTGTATTGTGGGAGAACCCAGTACCCTCTTCAACGAGATTTTGCCGCCCGATTCATCTGCAGTTCAGCAAAGAAACAACTGAGTTATCTCAAGAGGAAAACATGTCAATCAGTGAAGAAATTCGCAACTTGCAACCAATGGATGTTACTTTGGATATCAACTACGAAGTGGAAGCGGACCTCAACAGAAAGGCTGACCTTCAAGTAACGTATGACCTACATCTCACAATGGTTGACCAAAAGGTGATAAACGCACTGACAGAGACGAAATCATCTATGCGATGCTATATTTGCGGGGCAACGCCAAAGCAATTCAATAACATTGAAGAATTACTCAGCAGAGAAGAAGAGTCCCATCTTGAGTACGGCCTCTCTCCACTCCACAAGTGGATACGGTGTTTTGAAGTGCTACTCCACATCGCATATCGCATTCCAGTGAAAAAGTGGCGGGTGGGAACAAACGAGGAGAAGGCTTTAGTAGCAGAACGGAAGCAGCAGATCCACGATCGATTTACAACGGAACTAGCTCTCAAAGTTGACGAGCCGAAACGGGGCTGGGAACACAAATGACGGGAACACAGCATGAAGGGCATTTAAACATGAACATTTGTTTGCTGATATTTGTGGACTAGACGAATCCCTCGTACATAGACTACATTTGCTCCTCGTGGTTATTTCTTGCAAACTTCCCCTCAATCCAGACAAATTTGGGAGTTTTTGTAGAGAAACAGCAGAGCTGCAGGTGCAGCTGTATCCTTGGTTCAGAATGCCAGTAAGTGTCCACATTTTGCTGATTCATGGCAGTAGAATTATTTCAACATCAGTACTCCCCATTGGCATGATGAGTGAGGAGGCACAAGAGGCAAGGAATAAAGACAACAAGCTATTCCGTCGAAGGCATGCACGCAAAACATCCCGGACTGATAACACGAGCGATGTTTTCCATAGACTCATGGTAACAAGCGATATTGTCATTAGCAGTAGGTCGATTAGTGCACACAGACATCTTATCCGTTCATGGATTTGAAATTTGTGCGCATGTGATGTGTGCGCATGCGCTGGCCGTCAATTCAGTGTAGCTCTCCCAAGGTCCTCTCGACTGAGTCACATTCAGTCATCAATTCGAACAGAAAGGGACTATTGGCAGAACCAAACGTTGCCCGAAGCCTGTTTTCAATACTTCAACTTAACTGGTAAGTCTTCAAATTGAAGAAATTTTTGGATTTTAAGTTGATATTTACCCGCGATACTAGTCTGTCATGATCCTGAATGCTACAAGGCTGCTGGTCGCTATGCGTATGGGGCTGCTGGTCGCAGTTAATTGCATGATTACTAAGACATGAGAGCACTTTGGGGCGAGTAAGTCTCACAGTGTTAGTTATATGAAAGGTACTTTAACCTGAAACACAAACTAAGACAAGGAAATTCAGGGAAACTTTTGAGGTACCAAAACTTTATATTATCTTTAAAGTGAAAGAATGCTATAGAGAAATACATAGGAACCTACTTAATAGCAAGCTTGTTGAATGAAGGTCTCAACAGAAACCCAGTGTGAAGAACAGGGTGAGGAGCACTGGTACAACCAAAAGACCAAACTAAAAAAAAAAAGAAAAAAAAAAGGAATGACCATTAACGGCCTACTTGGATTACAGAAGATTCTTCTCGTATACAATCAAAGGAAAACAAGTAACCACATGCTACACACAAATTAGCAGTTGCTCCGATAGCAGTATTGACAGAGGCGTGATAATGTGAATGTGACATGACTTAAAATTACAGCTTCCATTGAAAATATACAGAAAGTGTCGGAAATGAAAGACATGTATCAACAATTCCTACATGTGATATACATGTGCCAGCCACAGTGCGGCAAGAAGGCAGAGAGAAGGAAAAACAATGACAGTATTTGCCACGACCCAAGGTCTTATACTAGAAGTGGAAGGAAAACGCTGATAGGCAGGAATTTGAGAGTGCAAGCAACTACATGCAAATGCTTAAGTCTGTTCCCATGGCAACATCTGAGCAGTACAAAGAATGTCAGTGCACTTGTGAGGTGTAACTACTCAATAAATGCTGTCTAAGTTTACACTTAAAGGATGGTCATGACAAACAGCTTGCGCCTTCTGTGGGGAGATCATTCCAATATTTCGGACCTGTATACGTAATTGTTCAGCGAAAATTTATTGAGTGTGTGGAAGGTGATGAGCATCACGTTGGTGAGTTGGATAATGGTTGACAGGATTGTTTCTTATGAACATCTGTAAAAAAAAAAAAAATGAAGAGGATATTTTGAGGCAAATTTATACATAGAGATAACGTAAGTTATAATTAAACAAATCTGTCAGTTTCAAAATTTTGTTTTTAGGAAAAAAGGGCGCTTGTGTGAGATAAATGTTCTGCATGGTTAAAGTGAAAACAAAATTCTGGTAAAGGCTTGAGAACCCGTCTGGCACCATTTCATATTTGCTTGCAATATATCGAAAGAGTCTACAAAGAAACTTACCTGGCTGACGCGGTTTGCCAGAATAATGAGTCGTTCTGGAGTATTTTGAGAAAAATAGTAAAAGTCGGAAAACCGACTTTTATTCCAGAAGGCTCCAGACAAACTCGGTCTCAGGATAAAGTCGACCCTACTTCAGACAATTTACACGCAGTCCGTGATCGCCATATTCTACTGTATAATATAGTACCAAACGAGGCCTAACTGAACAGACAGGAAAGTGCGTGCTAATCCTGTACAAAACAAATGGACAGCGCGCGGTCCTCATCACCTCAGTTGCTGAGATGCGCGGTCTTTGAAGTTTTTGTTGTTGTTTATCAAGCGTCTTTAATTGTTTTTAGAGGTGCTTGATAGGCGCACACTAATTTTGCATGCGCGCCAAAGAGGTTTTTGATGCGCGCGTTGTAACAACTCGGACCATTACTGCAAGTAGCCAGAATGCAAAGCATTACAATATACAGGCCGCTCCCATAGTACAACACTGTACAATCCAGAGGGACAACCAATACAACTCAGCCCGCGGTCAAAGCGAGGCCGAGTTATCCCTGAGTCCGAGTTTAGCCTGACCCCGTTCTGGTAAGTTTTGAGACTGAACCTTTTTGGTTAATATTTCGCATTTTCGTCGTTACCCATCGAATATCTTGTATTACAGCGTTATTCCGCACATTTCCTAGGCATACATTCACATTTGGGAGCGAAATTTGACAACTTTTGCAGGCGTACCAGAACTTTGTTTGGGCTTTAGTAATCCTCATTGCTTGTTTTTTTTTTAAAGAAGAAAAAGCACATCTAGCAAATATTTGGGTGAGTTACCGCAAGAATTCTATGGTTGAGATATGGGGAAATCATAGATATTTATTCACAAATTCTTTTGGACTTTTTTTTTTGTATATGGGAACAACTCTAGCAATTTTTATCTAATATCTGGGACTTGTCCACTAGATAGAGATTAATTGAAAAGATAAGTGAGTGGAGGAGTGAAGAAATTATTTCATTTATTATGTTTTTCAAAAGAAAAACTAAAATACCATCATTACCAGTACTTTTCTTAATATTTAGGCTATCAAGAACTTCTTCAACAACAGGAATGAAAAACAGAGTCTGTGCATTCCTGTCTTTTAGAAATGAATGAAAAGTTGTCTGGAAATTTGGTATTTTGCCGGCAAGATCTGGCCCTAAGTTGACAAAACGATCATTAAATACATTCACCATTACCTCTGGATCGTCAACTTGATGACCATTTTTAAAAATGCAGGTAGGGGAATTTGTAACAGTGCTGGATTTCAGAGCTGTGTTTATCACCCTGCACATACACTCAGACCGCAACGCCCTGAAAAGCCTTCGCATTTATTGTACGCGTATGCATGGAATATGTAATGAGCTGAAAGACCACATTTTTAGAGTCCCTGTAAATCTAAATGACATTACCAATCTACATGAATCATACATCGATAAAAAGCTGAAAAGTTGTACTTTGATGACATCCGACCACTTGAAAGGTTGTGACATATAAAGTATACTGAACTTAGAATTTGCATATTTTTCATTTTTCTTAGGGGGTACACTAGAACAATGAAATAAACATGGACCAAAATGGAAGAGGTATGAAATGAAAGAGGAAATATCATACTATGAAAATATAATGACTTCATGTGGACTGATTCTTGGAACGGGTCGGGTGATCAAAAAAAATCATTGCGTTGTACAATTAATTTTTGACGAGATTTCAGTTTGCTGCGATTACGCGTTTCTGATTGGTTAATTCCCTCTGAGTGGAGAGTTGAATGGCGCGGAAGGACAGTTAACGTGTACTGTACATACAGTAATACTCTGTGTGTAGATGAAAGTGTAGAATCCTATGAGTGTGTGTGTGCGCGCGCACAATGTCTGTATACGCGCTCGGGCTCAGGCAACTATAAAGATCTCCATGTAAACAACAAGAACAACACTCCACTCTGATCGACAGCTCAACTTTGGCTTGGATTTTGTTTACTCAACTAGATATAGTAACCGTTGCATAAATGAACTAGCTTATTATTAATCAACAAGAAAAAATCTAACACTTACTTTGCACACATAGTTCTTTGGGGCTCTCTATTGTGTATTACAATAATTATTCCATATCAATCCACTGTATACATCGCTGAGTAATTCAACTAATGATACCCTGGGAGCGCATGACCATGCATGTATCTCACATTGCCACACCACGATTTTTACTCGACGAGACTTTATATTTTTATAGTTTTCTAAGCGAGGGACCAATTCAGTTCTTACTGTGCTATTATGACAAGTGTTTCTGGAATGTTGGATATCAGTAATGAGGTGATTCAACCTTGGAACGGGTCAGGTGATCAATAAATAGAAAGCCCTCTCATAATTTGTCTTAGGGTCATTTTGAAAATATCGATATAATGCAGCAATAAGAATAATGGTATCATAATGTCATTTTATATAATGTAAGCATTAAATGGTATGATTTATTTCAAATATTCACAAACCATGTCAATTAGTCACAGATAGTAGTTCTTCATGTCGTCAATAAGTGAATCTCGTTGACCATGCAATCCGTCTCTGAATATCTCGCAAAATCTCGGGTGCTGAGAAGGACATGCGCAAAAACTTGCGCATACGATAAACTTTTTTATTTGAGCTCACTAACAGCCGCGTTGCAGTCTGACTGCATACTTTTATGTCAAACTTAATTGTTTAAACTGACTGGAAAAATATAGTTGCTTGGCTAAACGTAACGAAGAGGTAAGTGTATTTCGGTGAAGCCTCGGTCACAACCCGCCATACTTGTAAGTATGTGCTGTCTCCTTGCAAAAACGTGGCCAAAACATAGGGATCTGTACGCAGACATGCTGTAGCACTTTTTGGATACAAAGAACTTTCGCTGCCTTGGGCTACGGATAAGTGTGGGTTGACGTACACTGTACTCCCTCCCTGCTCTTGCCACTCCTTTCCCACATTTTCACAAAAACGTGAATGCCGTGGTCTCTGCAAAAACGTACGGCCTATAAACACGCACAGTGGGTTGTGACCGAGGCTTAAATGGGATTTCGTCACATCATTTGTAGATTTTCTGTATTTGCAAAACAGTTGATTCTTCCTATTGAGAGACCTACATATACAAGTAGGGACTTTGAGATCCATGGTTGTCTTGGTACTTTCTTGTAATTAAGTATGGATCATGTTGACAAGGTATATCTACTATTATAATACTCGAAGTTGTTGTTGTTGTCGCGGCCTTATGTATTTCCTGTTTTATTCCGGCGTTGCTGGTTTTTCTATCTCCTCCCGAGCCGTCGGCTCCGGGCAGCTGGGACCGGTGCCGTCGGCCGCAGGAGAGTATCCTGCATCGAATGGCGCGGGTTTCATCCCCGCTCCGCCTCCGTGTCGACGTCGAGGACAAAAAAGAAAAATTAATTAGATAGATGCATAATGCATTTTTGTGCGTGACGAAAGAGCCGAGCGTTTTAATATTCACCGATCCTGCGCTGGCCTCCTGCTTTCTCGACCGTCCATCTTTTAGCTTGCAGGGACAGTGGGATACTAAAGATGATGGATGCAGCGAAATGTCTGACATCTTCCGGCGGACGTGCACTCACACACACAATGTACCTCACAGAACTCTACACACTCTACACTGTGTGTAGAGTTCTGTGATGTACCTTCGCCTCCACCTGTTACGTGTATGTATTTTATTGACGATGGTGGTTACACGATCGAAGCACTAAATCTGCGTGCGCGTGACTGGACTACAAGGGCATTTACGTACAGTTGGCCATTGGCGTCCCCAAATGAAAACAATGAACGTTCTTATTTAATTGTATTTTGCACAACTGTAGGATACTATGCAGCTCAGGTACGTTCATTTAGTTTGCTCGCCGTTTGCTCTTAAGTCGGGTTTCATTGTACCCAGACTGTTTAGGACGGCTAAATATATTTGCAGATCATGCCCTTCCATATCAGATTACACGCGCAGCTGTGTCCATTCGTTTACTGCAGAGCTAGCTGCTATAAACATACATATTCATAAGATGAGCGGACGTAGGGGAAAACCTCGCTTTGACGACCGCCTATTTTCAAAATTACAAGTGGAAATAAAATGTGTGGTTCATAGTCTATCAAACCAAGTTTTGGTGATAAAAATAAAAAAAGAGGGAGCAAATGAGGACGAATATAATTATATTCTTCTTTCTCCCATAACATGGGAAAAAATGTTAAAGAAAAACATGATTTCGTGAGAATCTACTCCCACGAGTGCCTATTAAACCTGATGACTATGATCTTCCCCTCCCCAAATAACAGTGATGATAATAATAATGATAATGATAATAATAATAACAATAATAAGAACAAATTGTAGGCCTAATATTGATTATGATAATGTACAGTCTGAAGCAGATGAACAGATGGTTCTATGATATATCAAGCCAAGTTTTGGTAATTAAAAACCAAAAGGAGGGAGTAAATAAAGACGAAAATATTTTATTTTTCTCTCATAACGTGGGGAAAAGAAATATGAAAAAAAAAAAAAAAAAACGAGGCCTCGAGACCAGCCCGTGAGTGCCTGCATGGATGCAAGAGCAGGGGGTACTTGATATCAAAGTCATAGTGTTAATATCTCTCCGTTTCGACGGGAACAATCTGTGGGCAGAACTTTCGGGGAATCTCATTTGCGTTTTTGGTAATTTTCCCTGAATGTTTTTGTTTTTTGCCCTGCGGAGGTGGAAATGTGTGTGTGCGTGGAGGGGGGATGGGTGAGGGGCAACAAGACAACTGTTGGACTTCAACGGGTGCAAATAACCCCTCGAAACTCAAGTTCTATAATAAAAGCAAATAGTGGCTGGAATGATCCCTACCAATGGACCAGATCGCCGGGCACATACTGCAAAAATGGAATATTAAATTTCTGGGAAGGGCGGTCATTTAGAAGACAGCACAATTAACGAAAGAATGAGAAAACTTTTCTTTTTATTTCTTCAATAAAAATGTGCAAAATCGTATTATGAGAAAAAATGAAACCCCTCAGACCCGTGGATTTCCACGGGTGCTGCTAGTAAACATTATGATTAGTTAGAAGGATGTTCATAGAAACATCAAAGGACAAATTGACATTTTTTTGATTATAAAGAGGGAACCAATCAACTGACCTCAATCCCTCCCTAAGTCTATCAAGGGTTACATTCGAACATGTCACAAAAACCTGAGTTAAGGGTTGGTATTTTCCTAGTAGAAAATTGTGTTACAAGTGCATATATAAGGAAATGATCAGTGAGATCAGAAACAACAATATCATGAGTAACATCAAGAAATAAGTTATTAACGAATATATTATCATTAAGAGTAGACGTTACATCATATATTCAAGTAGGTTTCCTGATAACAGGAATGAAGAGTTTTGACAACTTACAATCTTGACAAATTGAAGTATCATTACAACCTTGAAGATTTTTATTGAAATCACCCATAATGAAGCATGTCTTATTATCAATTAGTAGTCATCAGAGAGAAGACTGAAATAGCTCAATAAATTCAGTAGAATTGGAATGTCAAGGTCTGTGAATTAACATAATATAATAACATAATGCAGTATATGTAACAATGTGTAGTTTAAATTTTGTGTGATGTAGAAGCCTACACCACCACCTCTTTTAATAGTCCTGTTGTTGGTAACTAATTTAAAACCATCAATGCTAAATAGAGAAGAAGGTGACGTTTCCTTGAGCCAAGTTTTACTGAGGCCGACAATGTTGTGTTTAAATTGTAATTCATTGAGAAATACTAATTGTTCAAAATTTTTATTGAGGTTTCTAATGTTGAAATCTGAAACACAAAGTTTGATAATGTGTGAATGAGATAAGGTAATTTTTTTTTTTTGTGCAGGTGGTAATGAGAAAGTGCATTTCAAGCACAGACATTGTTAGTTGTCACCTTCACGGTCATAAGAATTTAGAAGGGAACTCATGGCAGCTGGCTGATAATCATTTATTTCGTTTTATATGACAGAAGAAAAGATTGCATTTATAGGCTCATTCATTATTAGAGGTAGACAAACACAGGTTGAATAATGATTTGTTTACCGAAAATACATGTTCTTGGCTTAGATTACCATATGTCTCTTGGAAGCAAGTTTCAAGAATAACATTAAGTCGGTAAGCATATATACATGGCACACAGCGTTCACATGTGATAATGACCCAGCAGTTGGTAATGACTGGAATGCGCAGTGAATAATGAAACTGTGTTCTTTAGGATGAATAAATACAAGATGTCAAGGGGCAGACAGTGAATAAAGGAAAATTCTGTATGACACATAAGTGACAAAGAAGCGTCATAAGTAATATGTGTCACAAACACTAAAAGACATGGGGTGATGAGAGATGCATAAACACCAACAGATGTAATGACTACCCTTACTAGGAAATATGATATTCATTGGATGATAACATAGAGGAAATATTAGAAGTAGAAAATAATCGTATTTGCTGATTCTCATATGGCTGTGTAGCCACATTATTTGCAGTCACTTGACATGCCTAAAAGCTATCACATTTGCTCCTGCAGGCATCAACTGATGATGTTCCACCGCCAGTCATTCTGGTGGATTCCAGGGAGCTAGCAAGTGCCCCGCACATTGTGTCCAGCCTGACTATCACTCATGGACTTGACCCAGTGGTGTGCCAGCTCCAAGGGTGTGATTACATAACCAGCACCAGAATGGGAGTTGAGAAACGTACCCTTAATGGTAGGTTTATAATCATAATTTTTCTATTGGGTTGAGATGATGTGTTGTTTTTTGCAGGATTATGTTGATGTTAATAAAATCATATACCAACAAGGAAATGTACATATTTGACTGACCCAATTACAATCATGACTTACAATATTTTGTAAAAGTTTTAAAGAGATTAAAAGAGATTTAAAAGAATCCCTGCTATGTCGTAATTATAGTCATTGACGTCGTCTTCATCTTCAATGTTGTGACCAACATAATTATCAAAAAGAACCATGGTAATCTTTGTTTTCTCATTTTAAGGCAACTTTTATTAGATGTGATTGCTGATTGCAAATATGATTTAAATTTGTGAATTTACATGATAAACAGATGAGTTGTAACTCATTTTTGATACTGGACATCAAAAAGGGGCATTTGGGAGGCTTGTTTCTGGGGTTCCATGACATTTGCTCCTGCGAAAATTGCTCCCATGAAATATCTGCACGCTAAGCCCAACATGAAACCTACTCAAACACGTAACCCTCACCCTAATCCTAATCCTCACATCAAAATAAACCTGAAACCCTATCACACCCTAACCCTAACCCTAAGTCCTTGGAGAAAATAAGACCGGAGCAATTGTCGCAGGAGCAAATGTCGTGTCACTGTTTCTGGACTGTGCGCATGCGCACTTGAATGTCTACAGTAGAAGATATGACTACAGTTAGGCCAAAATCTTTTGTTTTCATAAGAAGGGATATTCATTTCAAATCCAGACCAAATTTCAAGTCATTTAACTTTTTCACAAAAATAATACAAACTCAAAGGCTGAAAAAGGAAAAATTGCACAAATTTTGTAAAATTTTGTTGAATTTTGTCAACATCGTTGCCCATTTTCTCGTCGATGACAACAATCTGAGAGCTTATATTGCCTAACTTTACTTTGCAACATATTCCCCGTCTTCCAAGGAATCTAGAGATACCAAAATCGTTGGTTATCATTGAAAAATAAAGGCATGGGGACCACCTTATTAGGATAATACCCAAATGCTATTCCCCCCTAATGCAGGTAGCGTACTCTGAAATTCTTTGCTAACTGCGCAAAATAGTAGACAGGGTTTTTTAACCAAAAGGAAATCAATGTGTTGTCAAACTCTTGGGATGATTTACCTGCTTAAATATTGAGGAATGTATGAACTAATGTGAGTCTAGTCATATTGACGGCTGTGCAATAGACCTGCATGACGTGGCAATGAGAATTATGAGAGGAGCACATATCAATTTTGCGTGAACATGTCATGTCCTGGTCAGCTGGTCTGCATTCAGAATTCTCTGATAATTTGCTCAATGAGCGATTGCCTGCACCATGCCCTGATTTGATAAAAAGTTTTCTGTCCATGTTGTTGTGGTGATTTGGTGAATGTCTGTATGCATGTTATTTAGATGAAAATTTGATGTGAATGTATGTTAATTGTAATGGGGGTAATATGTAATTCATGAGTATCTTTTTAGGAAGAATGAGCGCTTTATAAGAGTCTCTCTATTATCATTAATACTTTCATATGCATTTGTGTAAGAACTTTGAGTTTGAAATACCCCTTTTACCCGTAATTACTGGATTGAAAAAAGAAATCTCAAAAAGGATCGCATACAGATAATAAGAGAGATCCAGGTAAAGGAAGGCCAGATAAGAGAGGTCAGACCGTACTGTCAGCTTTTAAGAGTTTGTTGACATACATGTAGAATAGTAGATATCCCCTTTAAATGACAAATCTATCAGCAGCTGTTTAGATATGGACAATAATTCAGGTTCAGATATTCAATCTGGAGATATTGTTAAGGGGAGTACTTACGTGGATGATGGTATGGGAGGGTTTTTTTTGTCAGTGAGTTAACTATCCAGATGCATTTGTGAAAATTAATGTGATGATGGGATGTCATTTTTCCCTTCAGAGATTGCCAATGGGGCTAACTGGCAGAAGCTGCTGGATAGAGTCCTTCATATGTGTGAGCTCTTTGATCGACCTTGCCTCATCATTGAGAGGGACCGAACCAAGGCTCAAGATAAGAAGCAGCCCATCACTTCGTAAGCCCACTTCATTTATTTCCAAAAAGTACCAAAAAGTGGCTGTCACAAATCCACTTCCACACTGCAGATATTGTGCATTTAGTACAGTCATTCTCTCATTGTTCCACCGTGCTCAAATAACTAATGAGTTGTGTGAAAATTTTATTTTGTTTCACAGGGCATCTTTAGCTTCTCTAGAATCAGAAGTGTTGGAGCTAAGTTAAGATAGTACATTGCATAGCTGATCCAGGGGTGTCCCCCTTGGAGCCAAGGCGAGGAGGGGGAGGGGTCCAAATGGGGCCTAAATTGTACAATTTCCTCTTCTTGAATACCCCATGATGGATTTTCACCAAACTTGGCAGGTAGCATCCCTAGAGGAATAGGGTTTCAATTTGTTCAAAAGGGCACCATGCCCCCCTGGGGGACCCAAATCCCCCATGGCAACCACAATTTTGCTAAACCCTTGTGAATTGTATTACTTTCACAACATTCAAGCTATTTAGGGCAAATTCTATTGCATAATACTCGTTAGCTATTACGTCAGGAGAGAGCCCGCCATGTGTGCATGCGCAGTAGAACCAATACGTCATCATGCATGCTGAGATTCGCACGAAGGATTTCATCCCTCCGTTTTTTCTGGCATTTTTCTTCGGATTTTGCCTATCTAGTGAATGTGTTTTGGGGTATAATTGCTCCAAGACACTAGAACTGTATCCTGCAATTGGGCAGACTAAACAGTTTCGAGCATCGAAAGCAGTTTCGAGTATCGAATCATGGATTCATCGGCTTCGCCGATCTTGGTGAAAGAGAAATTTCGCGCTGCCGCTCCACGTGAGCCCATGGCAGCTTCACACTACGCCACAGGCGGACAACCAGCCGCCGCACAGGGGAAGCTCACAGAGCTGTGTGCCCCTACGGCCACACAAGATGGCGGAAATCGAAACCTGCTCAGCGCACAGCACAAGTAAAGAAGAGCAAACCTACAAATCCTGCAAAAACCCAGTCATCGACAAGCTCTGATGTGAACACTAGACTGAGTAAATTGGAAGACTTGCTGGAGTCGGTTATTCAGCGATTACCGGCCGAAAATCGTACTGCAAACTCTCCAGGAGTATTGCATTCGTCTGCAGTTACACAGCAGCCATACAGTGGCCAGCATTGTGAATACACGGGCGCCGGTATGGGGCAAACACATTCAATCACGGATGACGAGGAATGCTACCCAATCATGCCAGACGAAGTTCCACATATTGCGTCGAAGTTTGCAGTGAACGCAGATATCGGGAACCGATAGAAGAAGAGATTGCTCAGTCAGCTACATATTTGCTCACACATCAACTGAAAACAAAGCACTAGAGGAGACAGCAGCTATATGCTCTGCCCAGCAACTGCCAAGCTATGGATTCTCCAAAAGTGAACCCCTCTTCTGACACATTCAAAGTCAAGAGACTTGAAACTGCAAAAAATTCAGAAATCAATGACAAAGGGCATTAATGCCTTTGTCCATTCGCTTCCATCGGGCAACATCACGGACCCACAACGAGATGCGCTGGCCCTACTTTGCAGTTGAATTGCTTATGACGTGAGCTAATCAAACCAGACCTAGACGCGAGATGTGCCAGGCTGTGCAAGCCAGAGAATATGGTTGGTACTACCAACAAACTACTGTTTGGCGACAACCTCAGCAAGAAGGTTAAGGACCTAATGGAAGAACAGAAAGTTACGGCAGGGGTGATGAAGGGACAAAGAAAGAGCTACTCAAGCCCACATCCCTACAGGGGATTCAGGCCCTCGCCAGGGTCCGCTAGTGCTACCCACCGAAGCTACAAGGAAGCAGGCTGGTCCAGATCTTGTGCCCCTGCCACTGTGACTCGGCCTTTTTCTGGTACTGGTGACCGACCTTTTTTAGAGCGGAACCCGAGGCAGTACCGCCAGAGCCAACCACAAGGCAACAAGAAGCCACTGCCTCCAGCGCCTCACACACAACAGAAACGGTAAGCCTTACAGAGGTGAGAGATTAAATAACTCTAGAAACCCCTCATGATTCTCCCAAAGTTGGAGGTCGACTGTATGCCTTTCAGGATAATTGGCGAACTGTTACATCTGACCCATCTATTTCAGAGGTCATAAATGGTTACAAACTAGAATTTGCGGCCACATTGCCACCATCCAGAAACAAACCCCCAAGAAGCTACAGGCTTTGTTAAACTGATAGAAGAGCTCTATCTATTCAGATTAATAAACTGTCTGAAAAGGGGGTCATTGAAAAATGCTCCAGAGAAACAGGAGACTTTGTCTCTAATATTTTCTCAAGACCTAAGAAAAATGGAGGTACACGCCTCATACTAGATTTAACAGATCTGAATAAGTATTTACCTTTTACCAACATTTCAAAATGGAAAATATCCATACTGCCTCACAGCTCTTGTCAAGAAATGCCTACATGGCATCAGTCAACCTCCAGGATGCATATTATGCAGTCCCCATCCACCCGTCTCACAGAAAATTCTTCAAATTTGTTTGGGAAGGCCAGTATTGGCAATATAAGGCCCTACCTAATGGCTTGAGCACTGCTCCTCGACTATTCATGAAATTGTTGAAACCTCTCTTGGCAATGTTAAGACAGCAAGGCCACACTGTGGTTTGTTATCTAGATGATACACTCATTATTGGGGACACAGTAGAACAGACAAAGAACTCTGTTAAAGCAGTCACTCAGGGCTTAGAAAGCCGAGGATTTCTAGTACACCCAGACAAGTCTGTACTACAGTCACAAAAAGTGATCAATTTTTGGGCTTTATCTTGAACTCGGAAGACATGACTCTTCGATTGCCAGAGGCAAAAATGCATCAAATTAAGACGCTCTGCTCAGAGCTCAGATTATCCCCAAGCACTATTATTAGGCAAGTTGCCAAAGTGATCGGAAAGCTGGTGGCAGCCTCGCCAGCAGTCCGGTATGGGCCTTTGTTTTATAGGGCCACAGAGAAAGAGAAAGTTGTTGCCTTAAAATTGCACAGAGGTCACTTTGACAGGAGAATGTCATTATCACATGAATCTAAACAAGAACTCAATGTCCAGTCGGCATTCATGCCACTAAGAAGACCCAATCCGTTTGTTGAAATTCGTACAGATGCAAGTGGTAGTGGTTGGGGTGCCACTGACCTACACAATTCCACAGGGGGTAGGTGGAATGAAGAGGAGTTAAGATATGTCAAAGACAGTAAGATAAATTATCTTGAACCACTAGCCGTAAAATTTGGGCTGCAATCACTATGTAGTAGAGCTAACGATGAGCACATTCTCATCCGCACAGATAACACCACTGCAGTTTCCTACATAAACAACATGGGAGGAATGAAATCAGTGGAATGTAACAACATTATGAGAGACATTTGGATGTGGTGTATTAATCACAATGTGTGGGTAACGGCATCGCATTTGCCAGGCAAACTAAACGAAGAAGCAGATCACTTGTCTAGAAAGTTTGATGACAGGACAGAATGGATGCTTGACAGGGACATTTTTCAATCCATCACTGCTAGATTTGGAGAACCTGAAATTGATTTATTCGCATCTAGACTAAATAAGCAAGTACAGAATTATGTTTCATGGTTACCTGACCCAGAAGCAGTGTCAGTCGATGCATTCACTCTCAATTGGAATGGATTGAAATTCTATGCATTTCCCCCATTTTGTCTGATTGCAAAATGCCTGCAAAAAATAAGGGAGGATAATGCAGATGGAATAATCATTGTACCCAACTGGCCCAGTCAAGCATGGTTTCCCCTCTTGCGAGAAATGACAATTGGGAAACCTATGTTGCTTCATAGGAGCAAGACACTCCTAACACTCCCAATTTCGAACACACCTCATCCCTTACATGCAACTCTTGATCTTCTTTGTTGCAGGCTATGTACACACCACTAGAGCACCAAGGAATTTTGAAGGACATCATTGACATCATGGCTGCTTCTTGGAGAGATTGCCGTGAGAACAATATCAACTGCTACTATGCGGATGTTACGGATGTCCTCAAATTCCTCAGTAAACTCTATCATGTGGTACATGCAGCTTACAGCACCATAAACCAAGCTCGCAGTGCTTTATCATCTTTCTTGACACTAACTGATGCTTCGTGTACAGTTGTTACACATCCGTTAGTCTGTCGGTTCCTGAAAGGAGTTTTTCACCTACGGACTCCCTTGCCCAGATACAAGGAAATCTGGGATGTTGGTCCTGTTTTTAGATTGTTGCATATTATGTCACCAACAAAGTCGCTGTCTCTGAAGAAATTAACATTGAAACTGTGCATGATCGTTGCTTTGACTTCAGCGCAAAGGATTCAGTCTCTGAAATTCATGGATCTTGATCATTTACAATTGAGAAACAGTTCAATTACATTTCACTTTGAAAAACTGATCAAGCAGAACCGACCAGGGAATGTGGGGTTTGCGGTTACCCTGGAATCTTATCCTCCAGACAGACACCTGTGCGTAGTAAGGTACCTCAGAGAGTATATTGAGAGAACAAGTATTCTCAGGGGGGATGAACGACAGCTATTCATCAGCTACAAGAAACCCCACAAAAGGGTATCATCACAAACTATTGCTCGTTGGCTGAAGGAAGTGCTTACATCAGCAGGTATCAACACTGATAAGTACAAAGCGCATAGCACTCAAGCAGCATCAACTTCAGCCGCAACCAGGGGTGATGTACCAGTGACTGCAATACTTGAACAGGCTGTATCGTCAAACGAACGAACGTTTCGACGTTTCTACAATAAACCAAAAGACGCCAAAATGAGCTTTTCACAGGCTGTCACTCGTGTAGCAGAAGACTAATGACCTCTTGGTAGGTGCTTCAGTTATTCACATAACATATATGTTATATCTATGGGAAAAATGTTTCGTCACAGGCTTTAAAGTCTCCTGACGTAATATCTAACAAGTATTACGCGATAGAATAGAAAGATTAAACGAGAACTTACCTGTTCGAAGCTTTAATCTCAATTCTGTTAAGTAATAAGAGGGTGATATTACGTCCCCTCCACACCCACCCTGCTGCTCTAACAGGAGTGTAAGTCAGCATTGTTTTGACTAGGATTGCAAGCTCCCGTTATCTTTCATCTAGTGCCAATCCATTTTTCACTCTTCGAAAATTGGTTCTACTGCGCATGCACACATGGCGGGCTCTCTCCTGACGTAATATCACCCTCTTATTACTTTTAACAGAATTGAGATTAAAGCTTCGAACAGGTAAGTTCTCGTTTAATCTTTCTATTTCCTTTGTATTATCTATAGGTGTAGATATGCCAGACACAATTGTGTTACTATCAGAAAGAAAGGATTGCCATGGTAATAAAAATTTAGTATCAAACTGAAGCATTTAAGCTATTACGGTCAAATTTGATGTGTATGAAGATATATAGGTGTATTTGTGCAAAATGCTCTTTTGTGTTTGTACCCAAAAATGCATTGCCATGGTAGCCACATATTTTAGGAAAAATCTTTAAAAAAGAACAAAATGCTTCTTCCAAACAGAACCTCTTATCAAACCCTGGTTCAATTATTTTTCATAGGAGTCTGAGCTGCTGGAGTGGGAGTACTTTCAGTTATAGTTTTACATTTTTTTTAAAGATACAGGGCACTCCCATTAAACATACACTGTAAAATTATATTTCATTATAAAGAAATAAAAACTCAGGCCTCAAAATTATTATCACTATTAAAAGACAACATATGGTACAAAATGGTACAAAATTTGCTTATAATGAACACAGTTATAGCAAAACTAATTTGTTCTAACAAAGTCTTTTCCAAGCAACCTTTGGCAAAGAAAAATAAAAGAAGTGTGCTTTAAAAAGAGCAAAATGATTCGTAAATAGAACTTTTTTGTCAATCCATGTTTTTGTTTTTGTTTTTCCATGGAAATCTGAGCTGCTGGAGCAGGGGGTATTAATCACCTTAAGTGATAGTGCATTCCTGTTAAACACAATTAAAACGAAATTTCGTTATAAAGAAATAAAAACTCAGGTCCCAAAATTATTATCACTAAAGTCAATGGTACAAAATTTGCTTATAATAACGCAGTTATAGCAAACCTTTTGTTAAAATGAAGTCTTTTCCGAGCACCATTGACAAAGAAAATGAAAGAAATGTGCTCCGTTGTAAAAAATGCAGATCGCTTACAGAAACACACAGCAGAAAAGACATTTACAGAGTGTATCTGCATGGGTGTTCGCTTCACATCATTCTGTGTTCACTCCCTATATCATGCAACGTTTCTGAGGAGAACTTGCATTATCATATTATGTTAAGCTGAAATGAAATAAGGTTCATTGCTCCAAAGGCTCGTTATTATGAAACACACAAATTCTGACAACTTTGATGTTCGTTAATTTGAAAATGAAATATGATTTACTATTACTGACATTGTGGTGTTATTCCATAGGATCAGTATTTGTGAGATTCGTGAAACTGACAATGAAATAAGGTTCTCACTACAAAGGTTTCTTTGTAAATAATATGAATCTTTGTTACTCCAGATGTTCGTTATTAAGAAATGTAATAAGGTTGTAATTCAAAAGTGAAAAAAAAGAAAGGTAAGTACGCTAACAAAACCTCAGAATTATGAACCTCGTATGTGACCTGTCACGTCGAAAGCAGCCATAAGTCATATTCTTCAAACTTCCAATCAACAAGATATTCAGTCAGTTCACTCTGTAATCTTTGATTTGATGTAGAATCCACTGCAAGACATGCTTTACATCCAGAGATATTTCAGATCAAATGTGGCAAAGATGGAAATTACGTGACAACAAATAATAGAGAAAATTGCTCCTGAAGTTTGCTCCTGGTTTCTCTTTTGTTGTAAGCTTTTCCACCTCCAGGACGGACAAGTTGTGTACATAAACTCCATAGCAATTGTATGTTTAATTACTTATGAAAATTCACACAATGCATCACAGTACCTCTGACTTCATTCTCGTAGATTTTCAGAAAGAATGAAGCAGGATTTTTTTCTTAATTAGCGTTAGGAAAAGGGGGTTTCTTCAGTGGCTTACGGCACATGTTGTTTTGTAAGCAAGTGCATGAGTTGGGCTTGAGTGCGCCAGCTTAACATGGATACAACAGAGGCTGATTCCATTTGAAAAACAATGGCTGCTGCATTTAACATAGGAAAACTGATACTTTTTTTAGTTACAGATATGTTATAAATGTTTGGATTAGTAAGTTTAGCAACTAAGCAAGCTTTTTATGCTTTGAATTTGCACCATGTGTCCTTCTGTATGCATCAGCCAAGCTTCCCCTTTCTTTCACTTGAGTGGACTCCGAGTGTCTGTAGAATCTGAGAATAATACTTAAAGGGTGTGTACAGTTCTGGTTGAGGTGAGGATTTAGCTTTTAACGTTTTGCAAGATATTCAGAAATCACTCTATGAGATGTCAAAGAGCGTGCAATTCTAAGGGGTATCAAAAGTTTATTTGATGAAAATCGATTTTGAAATGGTTGAGATATCCAAAAACAAGATGAAACAAAGAGATCCTAATAAAAGGCGTGGCCTGTTGCCTTTTATTATTATCACTTTTTTGGATATCTCAGCCATTTGAAAACCAATTTTCATCAAATAAACGTTGAATCCTTCTTCAAATTGCATGCTCTTTCATATTTCATAAGAGGTTTTTCATTATCTCACTTAGGAATGTTATAAACCTGAATCCCTACCTCCACCAGTACTGTACAGTCCCTTTAACCCCAACCAGGCCGGGCTTTTTGGGGTGTTCTGTGGCCGAGGGAGGGTTGATTCAAAACCTCCCCCCAGATCTCGGCCGTCAATCGTGTAATCGCCATGAAAATTGACACGTATGCATTACCTGCGGCGTAATCTACCACATTATACAAAAAGAAATGGGAATTTTCATGACATTAATTGATTATGCTAATACAAATTGTATATGCATAAAATCATACATTTTGCTCTAAATCAGAAAGTAAAGCTCCTAGAATCCTAATTTTTGGTGATAACATCCTTTGTAGCATTCCTAACAATGTACTTGAAAAAAAAATCTGGTATCAAACTTAATTTCTTATGTATTTTATTGCTTTATGAATTTCTTATGTATTTCCTCGTTTTTCGACCTTTTGTTTTATCATTTTTTTTTGCAAAATTTATGACAGAACCTTTTCCAAGCATAATTATGCTAAAATTAATTGATTTCAGCGTGTGAAAATAATCATATCTTTATGAATAAGGTGAAAAAACTCCATTTGCATAGACTTTATACACAAAATCACGTTTTTGAGCCATTTTCTGTCTGACAGGCTTGTATTAAAGGTCGTGCAGCGTCATAGCGGTATGCGCAATTTTCATGAAAATAGTGTCAAAAGATGCACAAGACTTGAAAGTAAAAAGTCATCAAACGGCGCGGTCAAAGAATTTTGAATAGTCGCGAAAAATGTCAAGGGGGGTTGATTCAAACCCCCCCCCCTGCCTTTGTAGGGTTAAAGTTAAGAGGTACGCATCAATTCTGAACTTCATCTTTAAGAATGTTCCTCAGTTAAAGTAAAGTCCATGTCATTTTCTTAAAACTTCCCTTACCTTAATTTTGACCCATCCAAAGCCCAAATATGCAAATAAAACCTAAGGTTCATATGCTTGTTTTTCTTCTACGAGAGTTTGAAAAATATGACAATTTACCTTCAAGTGTGAAAATGATAGCGGTACACGATCAAGACCATGATTGGCACAAAATCTGCAATTGCAAATTTAAATCCCCATAATTCTTTCAAAATCCACTTCATTTTCTCCAAATTTGCAAGACTTGCAGAAAAAGATACCCAAAAGGAATAAAAGGTTTTAAAGTTGGGGTTTACACTGTTATTCTTGAGCAAGCATCGCCCTCACGTGGCAGAAACCAAATCCTTGTTAGGAACATTTTCTGTTAGGGGTGCAATATATGAGAAGGTTGATATAACTTATACTGTACATTCAAAACCCATGTCATTTTTATGAAACTTGACCAAAATGTAGAAGAAGGATTACTAAATGCAGAGAAATTGTAAAAATGGGTGGTTCGTGGACTTGTTTCTGTGCTAGCAGCACCCCCATGCGGTGGAAGTCGTCGTAAGACCTCAAAATTTTGTCATAAACCTATCCAGGGATGCCCTTAATGGGTGGGTGCAAGAATCTCATCCTATGCATTCAAAACCCATGTCATTTTCACGAAACTTGACAAAAGTGTAGAAGAATGCTCGAATGGTCAGAAGCTATGCAGTGTGTTTGTGTGTGACACACACGTACACACTTGAACTTGGCATACACCCGAAGGATAATTCAACTTGGGGATAAATGCGAGGGATCACCAAAGTGATGCAGCTTTTTGAG
This sequence comes from Diadema antillarum, assembly GCF_040938485.1. NCBI lineage: Eukaryota > Metazoa > Echinodermata > Echinoidea > Diadematoida > Diadematidae > Diadema > Diadema antillarum. The sequence continues at coordinate 201,352 of NW_027272222.1, forward strand.
TATGTAACAAACAAAAACAGAAAAACTGACCATTCGAGCATTGAGAATTTAGGGTTTCTTGGACGAACACTGAACTAGGACTTTCTATAGCTCAGTCGGTAGAGCACCGGGCTAGCATCCGGAGGTCTCGGGTTGAAATCCCGATGGAATCCCATTTTCTTTGCTCAATTTTTCACTCGTAAATGATATTAATTTCTGGCCAGTTTTTCTGTTTTCGTTTCTTACATACTCAAAAAGCTGCATCACTTCGGTGATCCTTCACCGAAGGATCCTTTTTTAGACCACCATTTGAGACCCTTTTTTAGACCACCCGAACCCGATCTGACGGAGAAATTTTGGTGACCAAAACTATGATGTCACGAAATGAACGAATAAGCCCTGCGCTGATGCGCTGTGCTACACACTCCATCCACACAGTGGGCTCCGTCTATGGAAGGCCGTAGCGGGCATAATTCGTTTGGGGCATACGTATGGAAATGGGCATACGTATGCAACTGCCTTTAGCAAACATTTGCTAATTGACCAATCAGCGAGTGTTGTTTGGCAAACGTTTGCACGGTACGATAGCATACGTTTGCAAGTTTGTTTTTTTAGCAAACGTATGCGCAGAATGCCAGTGAATTTATTTTCAAGGCAATTAACCAATGAAGTTAGCTGTTAGAACCAGCTGATCAGCTCGGTACGGCTCAGTACTGCTCAGATCAGCTCAGTATGGCCAATAAAACTCAAGTGGAAAAGACCTGCGGTAAGTGCAAAAGTTTCAAAAAAAAAATCTTCAGCTCATTGAAGAAGGCAGATTTAACCATGCTCCAGCTGAGGAACTAACAAGGTACGGTGTGAGATTTCCATGTGGGTAATTCCATGAAGTTGGGGCAGTGTCCATGTAGCATCGTGATATTTAAAAAATACATTTCAGCATAACTCAATATTAATTATGCTATACATTTATTGTTTGTAGGCTTTACATTTGCGTTGAGGCCACACATTTTCCTGCAAATTTTGTGCCATTCAGACTCAATTTTGATGAAGTTATTAAACAATATGTAACAGTCCTGTAGCATTGTGATATTTTAGAATTTGGTCCTAAGAGACAAATTATGGCAATTAGCTTGACCCAAATTTGATGCAATATGCATATTTACAAGATATGAATGAGATAGCTAAATATCTCAAATTTCCTGTACACAGTTTTAATTTTAAAAGAAAATTACAAAATGTATCACGATGCTATGCGGTGTCCCTTTTTGTGACATTTGGTGGACACTGCGTAGCATAGTGACACATTGTGTAATTTTCTTGTAAAAGTAAAACTGTGGAAAGGAGAGTTAAGATATTTAAGTATCTGACTAATCTAGTAATTATGCATATCATATCAAATTTTGGTCAAGCTAATTGCGTTAATTTGTCTTTTAGGACCAGATTTTAACTATCACGATGCTACATGGACATATCACGATGCTACAGGACACCGTTACATATCGTTTTAATAACTTCATCAAAATTGAGTCTGACTGGCACAAAAATTTCCAGGAAAATGTATGGTCTCAATACAAATGTACAGCCTATAAACAATATATGTATAGCGTAATTAGTATTGAGTTACGCTAAAATGTCACACTTTGTGCCCCAACTTCATGGAGTTACCCATGTAAACATAATAATAATGATAATAATAATAGAGAGACTCTTATAAATCGCTCATTCTACCCAAAAAGATACTCATGGCGCTATAGAACAGAGTACATAATGTATCACGTTACAACAGTATCACAGAAGATAATAAGAACAATAACCAAACAAACAATATACATACACATATACATACAGGTAAACAATTGTCAATTTAGATTAAAAAGGTAGGTCTTGAGGTTCTCTTTAAAACCATCAATAGAAGATGCTTGTCGAAGAGATTTTGGCAGGCTATTCCAAAGTTTTGGGCCCATGTATGAAAAAGCACGATCCCCCAATTATGCTTGATTTGAGGTACCCGTAATTTTAGCGAGTTTGATGAACGGAGATTTTGTGGTGGTTGGTGAAGATGGTTGGTGAGTATTTTGAAAGTAGGCAGGGGCAAATTTGTGCAATGTACGGTAAACAAGAAGAAGAATCTTGAAGTTAATACGTTTTTCTACAGGAAGCCAGTGTAGGGACCGAAGTATTGGGGTAGTATGTACAGTTTTCTTCGTGAAAGGAAGTAATCTAGTGGCACAATTCTGAAGACGTTCCAGTTTACTGAGTTCTTTTTGTGGAAGGCTGCAAAACAGAATTGCAGAAATCTAGACGAGACGAAATAAGAGCATGCATCAGTTTTTCTGCTGCTGATCTAGTTAAATATCTCTGAATTGAGCCCAGGTTACGCAAATAAAATCTTACAGATTGCAATACATATGAAATGTGGTCTTTGAATGTCAGATTTGCATAAAAAACAACACCAAGATTACAAACTTTGTTCGAAGGCTTGATATTACTATTGCTAATTCTAACATAACATATGTATCAGAATTCACTTTAGACAACATCTGTTTGGATTCTATCAGAATAAATTCTGACTTACTGTCATTAAATTTGAGACCATTTCTTTCCATCCATGCCTTAACATCATTCTAATCGTTTTACAGCTTCAGAGAGTTCAGTCCTGGTTGGTGAAAAAGATACAAATATTTGTATATCATCTGCATAACAGTGATACTGAATGTTGTGTCTTTCAAAAATGTGCCTAATCCTTGAAAGATACAGAGAGAACAGAAGTGGTCCACCTACAGACCCTTGCGGGACACCGCAAGTAAGTGCAGCCGGATCAGAGTTACTGTCATTGATCTTAACATATTGTGAACGGCTGGTAAGGTAAGATTGAAACCACTCTAATGCAAGTCCTGTGACACCATCAGATCTGAGAGTCTGGGTGAGAATGGAATGGTCCACAGTATCAAAAGCTGCCGACATATCAAGTAAAACAACTGCAGTGATATTCCCAGCATCCATCTGCCTCAAACATTGATCAGTTGGGTCAGTAAGTAATGTCTGTACACTATGATCGGGTACATATGCTGATTGGCGGCTATCAAGAAAATCATTCTCCTGCAAGTAGTCTCATAGGCGTGAGAAGGAAACATGTTCCATAACTTTGCTAACAAATGGCAGGTTTAAAATTGGTCGATAATTGTGCAACATGTTCTTATCTAAGTGAGGTCTTTTGAGGGTTGGAAATATCACCGCTGTTTTCAATTCATTTGGCACAACACCTGCTGCGAAACTTTATTATGCTCTTAATGGCAGGGGCCGTCACTTATACACATTTTTTAATCAGATCCGTGCAGAAAGGGTCTAATTCACAGGACTTATTTGGAGACTTCATAATCATATTCTATACCTCAGTTACAGTGGCTGGATTTAGTGAGTCTAATTTTGAAGTAGTTGCAACTTGAGCTTCAGTTTTAACCACATGGACACATGGTAAGGTCAAGCTTATATTCGCTATCTTATCTAAGAAAAACTGACTAAACTGGTTTGCCAATTCTTCGTCAGAATCATGCTCAGGTAGAGGGGATGTCTGTTTTCTGCCAAGAAGCTTGTTTACAACTTTAAAGAGTTTCTTTGTGTCTCTACCACAGTCATATACATATACATACACTAAGTACCTCCTTGCTCAGAATCGGGCATGAGTACCTACCGTGCACACTATATACACACATGCAACATACACACATATACAAATGCATATTAAACAAAGTACCTGATTGGTCGATCAATTGCATACTTTGATCTGCAGTAAATTAACATACGTATGGAATGGGTTGTGGTATCCATGACTAAGCCATAAGGCTTTGGATATTCATTTATTATAATCATCTCATTAATATGCATGTCTCAGGTTCTATGTTATTTGATGTAATATTATTCATTGAGTTATCCATATGCAATACCACTCTTTGTTCTCCATCACCATATTTGGTACCCTACCATCCCAATAGTGAAAGGTATCTGGGAAATGAGTGAGTACTTAGGAATGTCAACTGACCACAAAGCTTGCCCCGTGCAGGGTGAGTAAACCTCGCTTGAATTTTGGCTCTCAACCTCTCAAGTCATGTGTGCTGTGTCTGCTTTCTTGTGAATGTGAGAGTGAGTGTAAAACTGGACTATGTGACTATTTGAAAGTTTCTCCAGTACATTAACCCGTTGAGGACGGACTGATTTTGCTACAACATGCATTTCCCATAGACACCTGCCCGAGTATACTCGGGACTCATCCTAAACGGGTTAAATTGGCGAAGAGGACTTAAAAGTTCCCACTTATCATGGCAGTCTATGGAAACATTGGCAGTTTTGATGAAACTGTGGAATCATTTGAATCATTTGCATTCATCACGGTGAACAATATTAGTGCTGACAAACGAGCCAGTTTGTTTCTCGCCTGTGTTGGTCCAAGTGCCTACAAGCTTCTGAAAAACTTGTGCAGTCCAGTGCAGCCACGTACAAAGAACTGTGCTCAGTTGAAGCAACTTCTCGCTGAACACTATAAGCCTGCTCCTATCATCATTGCCGAGAGACATAAATTTTGGACAGCGCAGCAAAATGAACGTGAATCAGGGCAGACTTCGTGGTGCGTCTTAAAAATCTGGCGTCTACATGTTCGTTTGGCAACTTCTTGTCGGAGGCATTACGGGACCACTTGGTGTCGGGACTTCATCCAAAAATGTCCCGTGTTCAGAGACAACTCCTGTCCATACGTGAATTGTCATTCGAGGATGCCAGGGCGAAATGCATCGCTGAGGAGATGGCCGGTGCTGCTAACAAACAGCACTTGGGAGGAGCAACAAGCAGACTGGATGCCCACCGAGTGGATCATCGTGCCAGACAGCCCCGGACTAAGAAGCCGCAGTACCTCCGTGATCATGCCGGGAAATCATCGCCGGGAAAACCGTTCCTGACCAAGTGCAAGTGCTGTGGAGGAGATCATCCCAAGGAGGATTGTAAATTCAAGGACGCTACATGCCATTTTTGTAAGAAGAAAGGTCATATCAAACCAGTGTGTAGATCGATGAAGCGATCAAATCAGCATTATGTTGACTCTGACAATGAAGACTCTCAGACTGTAGTGTCTAATGTTGTTGAGAATACCACCATGTACAACGTAGTAAATGAAGGTGAGTGCAACCATACTTCTACTCCTTACGTAGTTGAAGTTAAGGTAGGCAGTGCTCTAATTGATATGGAAATTGATACTGGTGCATCTAGGTCTACTGTATCTGAGGAGGTTTACTCTGCGAAGTTGGCTAGGTACCCCAATTCAGAAGCAAATGTAGTTCTTCGCAGTTATTGTGGGGAGGAGATGCCCGTTTTGGGAAGTGTAAAAGTACCCGTCAAAGTCGGGGAAGGGCCCAAACTCCACCTGGATCTTTTGGTGGTCAAGGGGAAGCGCCCAGCTCTTTTTGGAAGAGATTGGCTAGGCAAAATCAAACTCAATTGGGACACCATTTGGGCCGTCAAACATGAAAACAAAACCAAAACCACACCTCACCATCCCAAATCTGACTTGAATTCCCTCCTCAAACAACATGAGAGTCTATTCACAAACACAGGGTCTGGTATCAAAGGGTTCAAAGCCTCTCTCAAACTAAAACAAGGTGCCACACCGACCTTTCAAAAGTCTCGACCCGTACCGTATGCCACGCTAGAAAAGGTCGAGCAGGAGGATGAACGGCTCATAGCCGAAGATATATTGGCACCTGTTGCCCATAGCAACTGGGCATCGCCAACGGTGCACGTGCCAAAGGCCCAAGGGAATATTCGCGTGTGCGGCGATTACAAGCGAGTCAATTAGCTGATCGAGGACGATGGGTACAAACTACCCAATGCGTAAGATTTATTCGCTAAACACGCGCAAAAGGGCACAGCTCCGAAGGTTTACTCTGTCATTGACCTGTCAGGCGCCTTTAACCAACTTTTCTGAGATGAAAAATCCGCTGAACTTCTCGTTCTGAACACGCACAAGGGCTTGCTAGCGCCCTAACGACTGTGTTTTGGGGTTAAAACCGCGCCAGATTTGTTTCAAGCGACAATGGATAAGATTTTATCCGGCATGCAAAACGTATTTTGCTACATCGATGACATCCTGATCGCGACGGATACACTCGAGCAACACACGCAAATGCTAACCGAGCTCTTTGCCCATCTAGAACGGTACAATGTTCGCTTGAACCGGGAGAAATGTCAATTTCTCAAGCCGTTGATTAAATACCTCGGACATCTGCTCACTGCCGATGGTATCAAACCACTACAAGACAAAGTGGAAGCAATAAAAAATGCACCGCGACCGGAAAATGTGTCTCAGTTGAAGTCATTTTTAGGGATGATTAACTACTATGGGAAGTTTGTGCCGAACCTGAGCTCAAAGCTGCATTCACTCTATGCACTACTGCAACATTCCGTCGAGTGGAAATGGTGTGCTAAATGTGAAGAAGCATTCACATACACGAAAAGCATGCTTGCCAGTGACCAAGTATTGGTGCACTATGATCCGTCTAAACCACTCATTCTGGGTGTTGATGCTAGCCCTTATGGGTTAGGCGCAGTTCTCAGCCACAAACTAGATGATGGCACCGAAAAGCCGATAGCTTATGCATCTCGAACATTGTCCGCGGCTGAGAAAAATTATGCACAAATTGATAAGGAAGGATTAGCGATTGTGTTTGGTGTGAAGAAGTTTCACCAGTACCTGTACGGGAGAGACTTCACACTGATCACAGACCATCAACCGCTAACGCGCATTTTCGGACCAAAAGCGGGGATTCCCCCTCTCGCTGCTGCTCGAATGCAAAGATGGGCTCTGCTACTGTCAAGCTACCAGTTTAAGATCGAATATAGGTCTTCAGCGCGCAATGCAAATGCTGATTTACTCAGTAGATTACTGCTTTCCTCAGTTACCCCTCACCCGGATGAGCTGTGTGTTCATCAAATGACAGTGGACCAGCTCCCTGTCACAGCAAAGCAAATTGCTGGGCGAACTCAGAAAGACGCAGTGCTAGCCAAGGTGTTAGATTACACACTCTCGGGATGGCCAAATCATACGGATGATGAGGCTATGAAACCATTTTTCATGCGAAGACATGAACTCTCACTCGAAGACGGTTGTATTTTGTGGGGTAGAAGAGTTGTCATCCCAGAAGCGCAGCGCGAGCACATTTTGAATGAGCTCCACGAGTGTCATCCCGGTATGAGTCGCATGAAAGCGATAGCTCGATCGTTTGTATGGTGGCCTGGCATCGACCAGGACATCGAAGATGTCGTGACAACCTGTTCAGCCTGCGTTGCAACTCACAACACCCCGAAACAGCTTCCTCTCTTGCTATGGCCATGGACTACCGAGCCGTGGCAACGAATTCACATTGACTATGCCGAAGTCAAAGGGCAGTCATTCCTGCTGGTGGTCGACAGTCATTCAAAATGGCTGGAAGCTTTTCCGATGAGCAGCACCACTTCGACTGCGACAATCAATGCTCTGCGCTCCCTGTTCGCACGATATGGTTTACCACTCCAAGTCGTAAGTGATAACGGACCACAGTTCATATCAGAGGAGTTCACAACATTCCTCAAGCTAAATGGCATCAAGCATACTTTATGCCCGCCATATCATCCTTCCAGCAGTGGTCTTGCTTTCAGACTTTCAAGCGGCTGTTTGAAAAGTCTGACAAAAAGCTTACGCTGCAGCACCGAGTTGCAAGCGTGCTATTTCACTACAGAAACACGCCTCACACAACCACAGGTAAAACTCCATCAGAGTTATTTCTGAAGCGCGCTCCTAGAACACTGCTTTTTCTAGTAAAGCCAAGCTTACAGCGAAAAGTTGAGAACAAACAAATCGCAAGCAAAAAACAGCATGATGGCTCAAATCCCAAACCGCGCTCTTTTGATCTCTATCAGCCTGTACGAGTCAGAAACATGAGGGGAGGGAAGGAAAGATGGATTCGTGGGACAATTGTACAAATCAAAGGCCCACTAACCTACCTAGTAAGAGTACCTGGAAATAACAGACGATTTGTCCATGCAGATCACCTCATTCCTGATGATTCCAGGAACGAACAAATCGAACCAAATGAACAACCTGAACAGTACTCGCGTAACTCTGATCCAATGAACAGCGAACACATCACTGCTCCAAATAGTGTGAACACACCCCCAGAAAACGAATTAGAACCTCCTAATGATAAACTACTCATTTCACACCCTACTCCAAACATCGACCTGACAACCAAAACACCTGTTGTCGTCACTCGTTCAGGCAGAGTAAGCCGACCTCCAGTTCATTACGAACCATAAATGCATTGTATATAGATTGCAGTTAAGGTTTACCATGTCATGAAGCAATGACAAGAGTGATAAGATGTATTTTTGTATGATAGAATACATTGTTGTAATAAGTACGTTGAGGATTAAAAGAGTATTGGAGTATGGTGCACTCAGTCAGTTGTAATTTGTATACTCACTTTAATAATGTTCATTAATATCTTCAAATTAAGTTTGAAGAAAACTTCAATTCAATGAATCTCAGATTACCTCAGATGTGTGTGTTATCATACAATGTTTAATTGTACCCAAAATCAATTGATTTAACACCGAATAACAATGGCATTGATCATTCATGCTTAATTGTTCTACTTAATGATTTTATCATTTTGTTTAATATCCAATCCCAACCATAATCAGTTAAACAGTATTTCAGAATTTAGACAATTTGGCAGATGACCAAATTGTATTTCATGAAAATGGGTTATCCATTCTGATGCGTTATTATTGTACAATGTGTATTTGTGTAGAAGTAATTTTCCTCCTTTAAAATTTTATATGTCATGATCTAGAGGGGAGGAATGTGATATCCATGACTAAGCCATAAGGCTTTGGATATTCATTTATTATAATCATCTCATTAATATGCATGTCTCAGGTTCTATGTTATTTGATGTAATATTATTCATTGAGTTATCCATATGCAATACCACTCTTTGTTCTCCATCACCATATTTGGTACCCTACCATCCCAATAGTGAAAGGTATCTGGGAAATGAGTGAGTACTTAGGAATGTCAACTGACAACAAAGCTTGCCCCGTGCAGGGTGAATAAACCTCACTTGAATTTTGGCTCTCAACCTCTCAAGTCATGTGTGCTGTGTCTGCTTTCTTGTGAATGTGAGAGTGAGTGTAAAACTGGACTATGTGACTATTTGAAAGTTTCTCCAGTACATTAAATGGGGCATACGTACAAAAGATAACATGCAAACGTTTGCTAAACACCGTACAAACGTTTGCCAAACAACACTCACTGATTGGTCAATTAGCGAACGTTTGCTAAAGGCAGTTCCATACGTATGCCCCAAACGAATTATGTCCGCAACGGCCTTCCATATCCGTCGCCTCTCCCTCGCTTCTTCTACCACACCCTGACTTTGCCACTTTCACTATCAGTGTCATTGTCACTGTTATCACTCAATTCACTCTCGATGTCAAACTCAGTCTTTCCGTACAATAAAGGTGAAAATTGGACGTTTGAATGTCTCAACTGAGAAAGCAGGTGCAACTAAAGACAGGCAAGATATTGCATCCGCTCACCAAGAAATATGTGCTTTATGAATGGCGGCCTCCATGTCCCGCTGCACTCGTAAAGGGTTTTGTTCATTTCATGACGTCATATTTTAGGGCTCGAAAAAGACGGCTGTTCCGGAGCGAAAATCGGTGAAGTAAATCAATTTTAACTTGCGATTTCTCAGTGGCGTGAATATATTTTAATAAGTCACATTAAAAATCTGTTTTAGGAGACATTTCCCTCTGCTTTGACACACCTTCTTTTATATGATTTTCTTAATTTTAATGTCTCGTTCACCGTACTTTAAGAGAAAGGAGGAAGAAAAACAAGAAAGGAAGAAAAGAAAGACTGTTTAGGTCAGAGAGTGGTTGTTGCAGAGGACAGACTTTGGCGATTATGAAAAGCTTTACAGCAATTACATGATGGAGATGTCAACAGCTTCAAGAACTAAGTCTTTCTATGTACCCGGTATGACAAATTTCTCTCAGTGGGTCAATTTTATATAGGAATCATATGGTTACTTGTTCACTAGCGGTGGCGAATCATGAAAAAATGTTAGCAACACCGTATTGCAACAGTTAGCGAAAATACATGTTCCAAATTTCTTTGTGACAATAAAAACTGTTTGCGAACTTTCTTGCAACTGTTAACGAACCTTTTGCAACCCTTTACAAACCCTGGCGAAATCCCAAATTCGCTACGGTCGCAAACGTTCGCCACTCAGTGAGATACCCCCTTAACAAATTACACTTAATAGTGTTGAAGACATAAGAGCCTCATACATTCTTATGGTGAGGCTACCATGTCATCATGCGTGTTCATTTCAATTTGTTATAAATTTTGTAAACATTCTTATTCCTCATCCCAATCACTATAAATTCTTAAAATCTGTACTCAGTATAATTTATTTATAGTTGTTCAAATGTAAAAGTCTGAAAATCATCCAGGAAGTCTCTTTTAAAAACAAGTCCACCCATTTGTGCCCCTTCCGCCCACTCTTGTTTGATGGACCATTGAACCACTTATTCATCTGCCACAGACTGTTTATCATTATTATTATTATTTTATTATCATTATTATTATTTCAGGAGGGGGAGAATAGTGATAATATGGGAATTATCATTCAGTGAAAGAATTAGGTTTAGACAGCCGACTGGCACCTTTGATGGATAGCCTATATTACTGGAGAAATCCCCAGATTATACTCCAAAGAGATCACCGCCAATAATGTCCATTTATACCATTAGCCGGCCTTGCCTGTCTAGCCTGTCCCCATTCATGTCCATTATGACTTTAACCGTTGGCCTGCCATGTGATTCAGTCTTGGTGCATAAAAGTAGATTGCATCCAACTCCAAGGGTCTCTTTTTGTTCATGCTCTACGACCGGAGCACTTTGGTGTGTTAACCAAGCTCAAGCTATAACTGTTACTCTGACTCGCCCCAAAGATTGTGTTGCTGTCAAGTGAGTACAGCCGGTTAATAAAACCGCAAATGAAACTGTATATGGAATGACTGTCTTCTCGCAGTTTGTTTGAGTGAATTTCTTGTGGAGTACCTCTTCCTATAATAATGATTATAACCAGACCGATCCCAACATGACAGTAGAGCCATTGAGGTTGTGGAGGAAGTAATATAGGGAAGAATGGGGAAGGAAAAAAGTTAATTCTCCCTATCACATATAACCGATATCAAGCAATATCACCTCACAATCACGATATCTGATCGATCACTTTTGGGACATATATACTTCCTTTCGGTTTTGCGGTTCTAGAAAATTGTACCTAATGGATATTTTCCATAATTTTGTCATTTGGCATTATCAGCCCAGCATTGGGCCGCTTGGCAGAAGAATCACATGTATCAAATGTAAAGTTACAGATTAGAAAATAACTCTATTATTCGTGAGATTATAAGACATGATTTGATATGATCTATGAATACTAGTACTTCAGCATTTAATGACCATGTGCATAAAAGTGTACATTTACACATCACGCGTTCATAACTAGAAGTTTATATCCCAAGAATTAAAGGTAAAAAAATTAGAGCGCCACACACGTTCAGATTCGGAGAGCTATATGTCATAGGGAAAATTTATGAAGGATTGTGAATCTTTCTTCTTCTTTTTTTCATCGTGTAAAAGTTACTCTAGCTTGATAAAAGGGTTTTCTTCAGACAGTCCTATGCAAACTGTACAAAACCTCTTCACTTCAATCATGTGCTGATTTTGTGCTGAGTACTTCATGGAATTATGGTGTTTTTGTTGCTGTTGGTTTTTTTTTCCAACTAAAAGTGCACTCACCTTCAGGATAGTTCTAGTTGTCTATATTTTGAAAATCCCCTAAAGTATTGTCATGAAAATTAGTGTATACAGATAGTGATTATTTGCCAGTAATATGAAACTGTTGTCTCACATTAGAAAGATGTTTGTAGACCTATTGGGAGAATAATGCATAAAAGTAGACATATATCAGTCGTTATAGCGACACTTCTACCCTGTAACTCTCGACTCCTTTTTGACAGCAAGCTTGTCACCTATGTTGTTTTACGGATATAGCTGATGTTTATGTGGGGAAAGGATTAATGGAGAGTATTTTTGCTGGAAGGATAGAATTGGCTAACTTGACAACAGGTCATGAGTAGACAATGTGCCTTGCACAAATCTCACAATGAAAACATTTAATGTGAAGAAGAAAGATAAGTTCTTTTTTATGTTAGCCCACAGCATGAGGAAAGGAGAACAACATCCAGAGACATCAAGCCTCTGTTTCTGAATATATCATGTTTTTCTCAACTCTCTTTTAAAGATTCCCTATATTGGGGAAACAAGAGTATACTCAATTTTTATGTGAAATTGCATCAGTCAAAGAGATTTCTTATTTGATATTCCATGGAAGCTTCAAAAGGCCAGGTTTGTGCAAGAGACAAGTGTAAATCAACTTATGCACATGTAGAATCTTACAAAAGTTGAAGTACAAATATCAGTCTGGCAGCAGTCAGCTTTTATAAGATTGATTGCATTTACAGTATGGTGTGCTCCTTTTCCTCTGAATGCAGAGTCTATTGCAGAGTGTATTCATTGACAAGGTGGTTCCAAATATATTTAGTTGAAGTGTAGTTCCACATCACTTTCAAGTAGACTGTGAAACAGAAAGAAAAGCCACATAAAGAAAATGATCAAAGCTTCAACTAAATGTGGATAAAAACAGTGCAATGGAATCATAAAGCTTTAAATGTTTTCGTTGTATTAAAGTGATATACTGTAGTTCACAACTGCACTAAGAGGCCATAATGTCACCTCACAACACTCCCAATGACAATGGGAGTTATGTTTTTTGGTCAGTAATTTAGCAACCACAACCCCTTTGCCCTTCATAGTTATTGTTGCAAGGTTTGTTACCAGACATAATGGCCCGAAATTATGAAGGTGGTTTCACTTTAGACCATGGTTTTATCCTCCTTCAATTGCCATATCATTTCAGTATGGATGCTTGTTATATCATTAGTTTGTGAAATCATGGAGAAATTTTAATTTATTAACTCTTATTCAAGGTCTGATTTTGAGAAAACTACCATTATTCTCCGTATCTTCATTTTAATTCTTTTAATAGAGCCAGTGTGAACATGGGTGAATTGCACTTTAAGTTCCAATTAACATTTCGTATACCTGTTCCATTTTAATCAACAGACAGAGAGCCAGACACTTTGATACCACTCTAGCTGCTCTAAGCAAGACACATGTCAAAATCCTCTTCACCGACTCCACAGGTAAGACTACTTTCCTCTGCTCAAATGCAATTAAGTTCAGCATCGAGCCTTAGATCTTGTACAATATCACCAGTGTGAACAGAATGTAAAATTTCCTCTTTGCATTTTGACAAAGTGGATGAAATAAAATCACTGATAAAATTTCTTCTCTCATTTCTGTTGTTATACTTGTGAAGAGAACTGAGCTGTTATCATTTTTTTCAACATTGAGTGCACAATAGTATAGTATTTTGCAAAGCAATCAAGATCTTTCATATTTTCGATATAGATTTTGGTTCATCCAGGTAATACAATAAAAGCATGTACCGTATTCGCCTTGATAAGGCCACACTATTTTCAGCAAAACTAAAGCAGTAAAGTCGGGGTGAGGCGTATACGCCAGCACAAGCAAATTATTCTTTGCAACTCAAGAATCACCTGCCTAACCAACACACATAATTATGTATGGGACTATGCAATGTGCCAATGAGCAACGGGATGTCAACCACTAAATTACGTGTAATCAGTTTTTATACCCCCGCCAAACGAAGTTTGAAGGGGGTATATAGGAATCAGCGGACGGTCGGGCGGTCGGGCGGTCGGGCGGTCGGTCCGTTGCAAATCTTGCGTCGCGAACTACTTCCTCAGTTTTCAACCGATTCCCATAAAACTTGGCACAGATGTGTGCCTTGGGTTGTAGATGTGCAAGACGTATTTTTTGACAGTACCCAAAAGTACGTTGCCATGGTAACGGCATATTATCTGCAAAAATGGGTACAAATCTTGCATCGCGAACTCCCACAGTTTTTGATCAATTTTTATGAAATTAGGTACAGATGTTCATCTGAATATGTTAATGTGCAAGACACATATTTCCGCAGTGGCAAAAAGTGCGTTGCCATGGTAACGGCATGTTATTGGTAAAATATAGGGCAAAATGCTTCATGGCAAAACTGCTTCATCAGTGTTCTTCCAATTCTCATGGAATTCATATTGAATGTTTGTCTTAGGATATAGGTCAGCATGACACATTTCTTGACAGTGACAAAAAGTATGTTGCCATGGTAACAGCTCACATATTATGAGCCAAAATGATGGAAAATTTTGTGTTGCAAACTACTTCCTCAGTTTTTGCCCAATTTCCATGAAACTTGGTACAGATGTGTGCCTTTGGTTGTAGATGTGCAAGACGCATTTTTTGACATGAAAAGGTATATTCAATAGGGTCTGCTCGTGAGCGCTCTACTGGCTGCAGTTCTTCTTCGATCATCTTCAAACTTGGCATGAAGGTGTATTATGATAAGACGAAGACGCCTATTGTTTTTGGTGATGGCGCCCTCGCTGGTTTCGTCTTAATACATGAAAAGGTAAATCCAATAGGGTCTGCTTGTGAGCGCTCTACTGGCTGCAGTTCTCCTTCGATCATCTTCAAACTTGGCATGAAGGTGTATTATGGTTAGACAAAGACGCCTATTGTTTTTGGTGATGGCGCCCTCGCTTGTTCCGTCTTTATACATGCAAAGGTAAATCCAATAGCGTCTGCTTGTGAGCGCTCTACTGGCTTCAGTTCTTCTTCGATCATCTTCATACTTGGCATGAAGGTGTATTATGGTTAGACAAAGACGCCTATTGTTTTTGGTGATGGCGGCCTTGCTTGTTCCGTCTTTATACATGAAAAGGTAAATCCAATAGCGTCTGCTTGTGAGCGCTCTACTGGCTGCAGTTCTTCTTCGATCATCTTCATACTTGGCGTGAAGGTATATTATGGTTAGACGAAGACGCATATTGTTTTTGGTGATGGCGCCCTCGCTTGTTCCGTCTTTATACTTGAAAAGGTAAATCCAATAGGGTCTGCTTGTGAGCGCTCTACTGGCTGCAGTTCTTCTTCGATCATTTTCAAATTTTTACATGAAGGTGTATTATGGTAAGATGAAGAGGACTATTGTTTTTGGTGATGGCGCCCTTGCTTGTTCCATCTTTATACATGAAAAGGTAAATCCAATAGCGTCTGCTTGTGAGCGCTCTACTGGCTTCAGTTCTTCTTCGATCATCTTCATACTTGGCATGAAGGTGTATTATGGTTAGACGAAGAGGCCTATTGTTTTTGGTGATGGTGCCCTCGCTTGTTCCGTCTTTATACATGAAAAGGTAAATTCAATAGGGTCTGCTTTTGAGCGCTCTACTGGCTGCAGTTCTTCGATCATCTTCAAAGTTGGCATGAAGGTGTATTATGATAAGACAAAGATGCCTATGGTTTTTGGTGATGGCGCCCTCGCTTGTTCCGTCTTTATACATGAAAAGGTAAATCCAATAGGGTCTGCTTGTGGGCGCTCTACTGGCTGCAGTTCTTCTTCGATCATCTTCAAATTTGGCATGAAGGTGTATTATGATAAGACAAAGATGCCTATGGTTTTTGGTGATGGCGCCCTCGCTTGTTCCATCTTTATACATGAAAAGGTAAATCCAATAGGGTATGCTTCTTGATGCTGTGGGTTCGTGGGGATACATGTGCTTGGCTGCGCGACTTGCTGAGCACAAAATTTCTAGTTTCATAGCTCATTTACTATATCAGGAAATGCTTTTGCACACACACATCCTTTCATATACATGCTTTCAAACCTGCCTTTGTTCTTGTGTTTGCACAGGCTTTTGACATCTCTTGTTGAAATAGCAAGCAACTGCTTGTGCTGAGCAAGCAAAAGTTTCAAGTACAAGCAAAAGATAATTCACAAGGATTTAAGCAATTGCTTGAGCTTTATCTCTTGCTTCACAAGCTTGTGTTTGTGCTTGAAGCAATTGCTTACAAGCAATATTGCTACTTTTATACATACAGCCCAATACTCAGCTATTCAGTATAAAAGTGTGTGTGAATGAAGACACTACTCGGCTATTGAATATAGTGTGTTCGAGTGCACACACGTTATGTCATTCTTCACATTGGGGTCCGACACACTGAACATCATTCAAAACTCTGACATGCAGTTTCCATCAACCAGAATAAATTAAGATGAACCAAGCATTAACTATTTTTTGGAAATGTGTGAAACATCATGAAATAACAAAGTTTCTTTTTTTATAAGTAATACAGAAAAGTAACAAAATTTTGTTCAAAACAAAATCCCTCTGACTTTTAGCTCACCTGAGCCGAAGGCTCAAGTGAGCTATTGCAATCGATCTTCATCCGGCGTCTGTCATGCGCTGTGCATAAACTTTTTACATTTTAATCTTCTTCTTGAAAACCCCTTGACCGAATTTCACCAAACTTGGCAGATAGCATCCCTAGGGGGATAGGATCTCAATTTGTTCAAATGGGCACCATGTCCCACCTGGGGGCCCCCAGGGGGCCTTAACCCCAAAATTAAAGA
Source organism: Diadema antillarum (assembly GCF_040938485.1). NCBI lineage: Eukaryota > Metazoa > Echinodermata > Echinoidea > Diadematoida > Diadematidae > Diadema > Diadema antillarum. The sequence continues at coordinate 218,042 of NW_027272222.1, forward strand.
ATCTTAAAAAATCTTCTTCTCTAGAACCAGAAGTGATGGAGCTGAGTTAATACTATGAGTTAGTACACCAATGACTGTAGTTTCAAGCTTGTTCATGGCGGAATCAGGGGTGCGTCCCTTGGGACCCAAGGGAAGGGTCCTGATGGGGCCTAAATTGTACATTTTATATTTTTCTTGAAAACCCATTTCACCAAACTTGGCAGATAGCATCCCAAGGGGATAGAATTTCAGTTCCATCAAATCGGCACCATGCCCCACCTGGGGGCCCCCAAAGGGGAGGGGGGCCCAACCCACCCTCCTGTAAAGGAATCTTAAAGACTTTATCTAGAACCAGAAGGGATTGAGCTAAGTTAATACAATGAGTCAGTATATTGATGACCGTTGTTTCAAGTTTGTTCATAGCAGAATCAGGGGTCCTCCCCCCCCCCCCCCCCCATGTGGGACCCAAGGGATTGGGGTGGGATGGGTCCAAATTGGGAAGTAAATTGTACATGTTCATAATCTTTGAAAACCCCTTGATGAATATTCACAAAACGTGACAGGAAGTATGCTCCCCTTGGGGACCCAATCCCCCCCCCCCCCCAACATTAAGGAATATTTACAATTCTTCTTATAACCAGAAGTGATTAAGCAAAGTTACTATGATTTTGTACATTGATTACTGTAGTTCCAAGTTTGTTCATTGCAGATCCAGGGCTGCCCCCCCCCCCCTTTTTGGAGTCGGGGGGGGGGGGAGAATCCAAATGCGGACCTAAATTTTTGTCTTCTTCCTGAAAACAACATAATGGATTGAAATTACAATTATATGACAATTAAGTTGTACCGGTAAAAAAAATGAACTACAGTGTATTGGTTAGATCCAATGTAAGTTTGGATATGGGCCATTCTCTGCTAAAGCGTTCAAAAACTGAAAATATGTGTCGCCAACGTTCCTACGATTATTTCCATTGCTAAAGGCCTGGTTTGAATTGCCAGAATTGTCTATGCACACCTGAGGGTTTGAGGAGAAAAGTAAAAAAAAAAATATTGTTGTCGCATGCGTAAATTTTGAAATATCCACTGGTAAAGTTGGAGAAGTATCCCAAAACCCAATGTCGCCGCAATCATGTACTTTTTGTATTATGCTAAAAAATTATACAAAATGAGCTTAAACCCAACATGATATTGGTAAATATAATTAACGTCTGATATATTTATGCATAAACAAGCCAAAATTTGAAATCTTCCGCGTCATTTCCCTCCGGAGCTCACTGAAGGTGTGTCGCCAAAATTCATGTCAGATATGTTACCAAAATATTTTAATTGATAAATTAGTGAAAATAGCAGACGTGAGATACGACAATACATGTTTAATATCAGAAGGATATACTTTATCAAATACAGTTAAGTTTGATTTTCTGTTTCTAAATTTCGGTTTTCAAAATCAGACCATTATCTCCGAAAACACATTTTCCACATTTTTTTCGCAACAGATACGTTACCTATAAATCACGACCCCCTACAAAAGTGTTTGATGTAATATTGTTTAATTGTACATTGATTAAGACCTTTTGAGATTATGCATCATCACAAAAAATAATTACCCATTCCTTGCAAATGTTTAACAGTTATTGCGCTTTGAAAAAACGTGCGATCAGATACGTTACGTCAGATACGTTACTGAAATATGCGCGCTCTGTGAGCGTAATTTTCCGCTCATATGCAAATTTTGCAAAGAGAGCATCTCGTTTATCATGTGCTGCAGTCACTTTTTTCATGGCTACCCTGTGTGGAGCGCTCGGTAGTCGTTTCGACGGAGCATTTACAGTAAATTTTCACCGTTCTTCGGAAGACATCTCGTAAATGCGTTTGTCAAAATAATCTTTAGATAATAACGGTACATTTGGCATGTTTATGATATCAATAGTTTATGTTTAATGCTAATTTAGTACAAGTGCACCACCTATGCTATACATTTATTCAGTTGTCAGTAACTCGATCATGAATCTAACATTGTGTGTTGTGCCACAAAAAGCTGGTAACGTATCTGACAGGTGCGGTAACGTATCTGTCGGTTAAGATCTGGTGGTTTTTTAATAAGTTATTGTGCCGGTAGACGAATCATTTCTTCCCTAACTGCTTTGAAATGAAGCATAATGATACTTATGATTATCATTACTATTATCATTATCATTATTATTGGTATTATTATTATTATTATTATTAATATAAGGTCTTTCTTTAATAATACATTATTATTGGTCGACATCGCACCGAACTTAATACTGATCCACCCATCTCTGTCCTTCATTATACATACATACATACATACATGTATACATGCATGTGTGTGCGTGTATTACATATTTTATCTTCATTATTTTTTCCTTAATAAAGTAGAGCCCTGCATTTTCAGATATTTCACTTACCACTTTGCGCTCTTTCTCTTACCTTACAATGTACAGTATATGTTTACTTGTCACCTGTTTAGTCTCATTGTTTATATTTAGGTTAGATCTCATTAAGTTTTTGATTCCAGATTCTTTAATGCAGGCAGTATTCATCTTACATTGGCTAGTTATGACTAGATGAATTATTTTCTACACTACTATGATGAACATAATTATTTTGATAATCATTTTCTTGGTTTCATTTCTTCTTCAGAAAATGGGGAAAACACGAGCACAAAATATACAAAAGGCCTGTACAGGAAAAGGAAGAAATTAAATGACCCATCCTTCCTACAAAATGAAAGATATAGCCAGGCGAGATATCGTAAACCTGTAGCAGATTTGTCAAGCTCACCTCAATTTAAAAGACGGGCATCACACAGGATTCACACTCGAAAGTACAGGTATTGGCGTATATATCATGATGATCATATTTTCATTTTTGCTTAAATTAATTGTTTGTTTAGAAGTAAAACAAAGGTCCATAACGAAATTATTTTATTCAATTTGATAATCTAATAGATAGAAATTACAAAATTTGCAACTATACAGAGAAAACCGTTTTCTGCATGGTGATAGAGAGAATATCATACGTCATGAATAAATTAATAAACTTGTATAAATAAGAACTCAATAAATGAATATATAAATAAATCAATATATAATAATCATATATACAATATATATAGGATATATGATGTGCTGTCATTACAGGGCAAAGAGAAAGAGCGCTACAGTACAAACAATAAGGCATTATTTCACATTTTCTTTAACCCATCAAGTACGTGCTGCACTACAGTACATGAAAGTCATTTCCGATTTGCTCAAATAAATTGAAAACCATTTGAAAATTGAAATCTCACTTTTTCTCATCCAAATTGGCACCATTTCCAGCAGCATGACCTTTGAAATATTTGACTTTGCATAAAAAACATTGAAATATCACATTTTAAAGGAATCTTCTGTAAAATGAAGACTTCTATGTTGCAAATTTAAAGTTGTAATATGAAAATTGTCTCCTTAAAACTCAAATTAAGTTTTCGACCTTGATGGGTTAACATCTGTAATTATGGATGTGGAATTATATTTACATGCTTTTAATTTATGGCAAATCGTGTAAAATGCTATTGTAAATACGTGTTAATTACATAACTTTATCATAAAAATCATATCTTAAGCGTATGTTAGGACATTGCTTGAAAATACTTAGATTGCCTGCTTGAATATCAATTGAATTTTCATGCGGGCACTGTTGAAATGTAGCCGACGAATATGCATTATACAGTGTACTATCATGCATCCTTCTTATGGAGACAGATCTCCTCTAATCTTAATATTAGATGCGTATCAAAAAGGGATTTTCTATGATATGTGATCAGAACAGGCTACTAAAATGTGTCACCTCGATATGAATAATGACGACAGCCACACAAATACTGCATTTTATCATTTATTACACACAGGAATTACAACAGATACACTTACAATGATGTTTCGATTCTGCCAGGTGCCAGAGAAGGTTACATGATTTATTTGCTAGGCAGAAAATGGATAATTATTTTTTTGTCAGATACGTTACCATGACTTTTACCGTGAAACTGATATGTTAATGAAGAAGCATGTGAATTCACTGATTCGCATATTCAGTCTTTTTACTCTTTTACAATGAGCATAAATAATACAAAACATGAAAAAGTCTTTCTGATGTGATTTACACCGATATACGACAAGTTACTATTGCAACAGATACGTTACCATGATAAGATTATCAAAAAACTTCCTTTGGTGATTCAGTCATTTACCAAAGTTTGTAACCATGCAAAATGATATAATTGTAACATTGTTTTAAATCTATTTGTGTGCCTTTACAATTTGAGCTCTTCACAACACATGGTTTAGAATTTACGGAAAATTAACAGCTAGATTATTGGATAAATGTACAGTTCTGATATACAGATACTCACAATACCTTTGAATTTTGATCTATACCGTCAAATTTGATAGTAATTGAAGACAGAAAGTGTTACTCTTCCTGCTCTGAGCTCAAAATTCAAAAACAGATAGAGCACATTCATTAAAAGAGGTATCAATATCAATATGAGTTACGAAAAAGATGCAGAAACAGATACGTTACCATGGACATGTGGTCATTTGCGAGATTGTTATTCCAAAAGTGTACAATAAAGCCTTTTGGAAGATGGTCATTTTTGGTCGTGTTGGCCATCCATGTAGTTGAAACCAATTCAATCAAATATATTGGCATTTTTGTTCTTTGCATGTCTAACTGAAATCAAGTGAAAAAAAAAGTTAGGAAATATATAAAAATTTTTGCGTGGACTCCTTATCAATCCAGCAAAAAGACAAAGTATATAATGAGTTTGTCTTTATTCTTACTTTAAAAAGGCAATTCGTGTTGTTGTACAGGATCAGACGCCATTCTTGGGTGAAGTTCGGTTTCAAATAGTCCGATATATTGATCTAAACCTGTTTTATACCATGCTGTGTCCTATCGGTAACGTATCTGTCATAGAGTTATATAGAGAAATGTATGCCCCACTTTGTGCCATTGTTACATTGTACATGCGTTCCTTTGGGAATTTACTGTGTTTTGTTTCTTATCCAGCAAGTGTTGTTGTTTATATAAAGACAAGTTTTGAACAAATATTTCGTGGTTGATTTTTGGGTTTTACTCTGACTGAAATTGAACACTTTATGTGAGAATGGCCCATATAACATGGTAGGCCTCCTTCTCTACTTGAAGATCTTTAAAAAAAAAAAAAAAAAAAATGGGTTTGCAATGGAGATTGCATTTCTTGACAATGTGCATGAAAAGTTTAAGATATCAGGGTGGTCCACGAGGGGTTTCAGCATGTCGCTGCAACATGCTAAAATTCTTGTGCAACATCCTAAAAAGCCAGCAACATGCTATGCAACATCCTCAAGAATTTGCAACAAGCTCAAAGTAAAAGTATTCAAAAATGTGCAAAACATGTGCATAACATAAGAAACATCAAACCACTAGGTACTTTAGATATATAAAACATGAGAGAACATTGAATGTAAGCAGCACAAAGAGAGATAAGCAGCAAAATATTGCGTACTATGTACTCATCGTGTGCACTCCGCGCATATTCAATTTTCTGCAATATTCTCAGATTGTGAGCTTGCAACATGCTAAAATTTCAAGTTGTGGACCACCCTGAGATATATATTAAATTACATGTAACGTTACATGTAATGACACAACCTGTTTGTGATTCATGTAGTTGTAATCAATAATTGAGATTTCGATGATTTTTTTTTTTCTACGTAGCCCGACCAGACGCCGTGCGAAGCACGGCAGCTACTGGGCTGTGCTGTGTGTAGGCCTACCCGGAATAGTTTCTACGTACCCTTGACACAGCCCAGTCGCTGTATAAATAGCCCGGCGTTCGGACGGGCTACATAGTAGCCCTACTGTATGTACCGCGTTCACCTATCCCGTTTTCGGTACTTCTCAATGAAGAATCTTGTCATGGAGTTTGATGGCTTTTAGAATACACAGCCTACCGAGTCTTCCGACGATAGAACTAGCTCTCATGGCAGGGCTGTCAACTCTCACGCATTGAGCGTGAGACTCACACATTTTGGTCCTTTCTCACTCTAAAACATTATTTCATTTGCATGCATTTCTATTGATCTCACTCACTTTGACTCCTAAATTAAAGCATTGGCCTATGGGAGTCTCACTCTCAACTAGTTTCCAGTGTTGGCAGCCCTGTCATGGTGTCTTGGAAGAAGGACATATGAATCAGAATCGCAGGAGTCCTTTGATTTTAGGTTCGCGCTCTCATCAAATGAAAACACAATGCGAACTCTAACAAGTTATACACTAACGTTAGACTGTAATTTAGTAGGTCCTAAACTACTAGTAATCTAGCTAGCTAGCTAGCAGCTATACATGTGTACATGTTTTACAGCATAGCATGCAAGATCGTACAGCTCGAGCTTAGAAGCACTGCACACTGTGTATGATGCGAGTTATGGCAAGTGAAGTGCAGCCAGCGCTCGTCGCGCCCATACACAGCCAGCCGTAGAGCTAGCTAGCTACGTATCGACTACTAGTAGTTCTGCAGCTCACTCGGCATGTTGGCTTGATTTCGCTGTAAGTTGGCTTGATGTTCGCAGTCAACAAGCAGTATTCCACAATTCAAATATGTATCGCCATCGTATTGGATCTTTTTTCCAGAAAAGTATGTTTGGTTTTTCGCTTTTTAAAACATTTGAGGAGACTCCGATTTCCAAGATATTTTGACACATGTTAATTTACATATCTAGCTTTCATTTTATACCCAAAACATAGTTCTCTTTCGCATGTTTCGCACAACCGAACACTCCTCACCAGTCCCTTTAATAACACATATGAACGGCTCAAACGAGAACCATCAGGAGCCTTCAAGAAGCGCGTACATGAATGTCTACAACAACTAGACAAGGGGGTTACATTGACAAGCAATCTTACTATAGTCTGTGCCCTGGAGATGATATTCCAGCTTTTGATGGACCCCAAAAGATCCATGAGACGGATACACCTCTCCGCCCCATCATCAGCAGTATCAACAGTATCACATACAGCATCACCAAATTGTTAAAATCCATCTTGATCCCATTAGTCACATCCAGAACTCAAGAGACTTCATCGAGAAAGTGCTAGACATCAAAGTTGAGGAGAATGAGACCATTGCCTCCTTCAATGTGTCTCCACTGTTCACAAGTGTACCTCCTGAAAAAGCTATAGAAGTAGTTAGGGAACGCCTAAGAAGTAACAACTTATTTTGTGTACAATGGGGCTTTCTTTAAACAGAAGCATGGCTGTGCCATGGGCTCACCCATATTTCCAATTCTTGCTAACCTGTTCATGGAGCAGCTTGGAACAACAGCTCCAGACTCATTTAGTGGAAAATCGCCCTTACACTGGTACAGGTATGTTGACAACACATGGGTGAAGATACAATCTGCTGGACTGGACAACTTCTTTCAGCACATCAATAACTTTGATCCATTCATCAAATTCAACATGGAGAACATCAAGGAAACAATCTTCCCTTCCTGAATTGCTTGATCATGTGTAACAAGAACGGCACTGTGTGTTCTTCAGTTTTCTGCAAACCCCACTCACACAGACAGTACCTGTTATTTGACTCTCACCACCCACTTATCCACAAACTTGGAGTTGTAAAAACTCTGTTTCACAGAGAATCCTACCTCCCTTCTTCTGAAGATATGAAAAAAAAGGAACACCAACACCTGCGCACCATCTTGAAAGCATGCGGATACAGGAACTGGAGCATTGATCAGGAAAAGTCCTCAACATACAGACAATAAAGGCAGTAACATCACCCATTTCACCCACCACGTGTGAATGCTTGCCAGCCAGACAGAGCTAAAGGCCGTGTCACACCATAACGCGGGCTTGTGGCGAGGAGGTAGTTTCCAGCACGTAGAAGATTTTCAGCGGGCGAACAAGAATGTTTGCAATTTTCATTCATGCCTTGTCATACCGTACGGGGGAACTTCTGCGGCTTGACTTGCGGGGAAAATTGTTCTTTGCAAGTCGCACGCAAGGCTGGTGTGACACGGCCTTGAAGAAGTGACTTTGACGAGTCACAAACCTGTTCTCTCTGTGAAGGTACAAAATTAAAGCAATTCCAGATTTAGTTTTTTAAGTCCAAGAACAGTTTCACATCCAATCCTGGATTCTTCATCAGCTTGTCTGACTTTATTTTGTACAGTGCACTTCTGTTACAATGAACACAGTTATGACGAAATTTCATTATAATAACGAAGTAAAACTTCTGGTCCCAAAATTATCGCCATTAAAGTATACGGTACAAAATTCGCTTATAACGAACACGGTTAAAGCGAAATTTTCATTATAACAAAGTCTTTTCCGAGCATCACTGACAAGAAAAACAAAAGAAATGTGCTCCGTTATAACGAAATTTTTATCGCTTTCGAAAATACGTAGCGGAACAAGCATTTATAGTGTTTCTGCATAGGCGAACGCTTCACATCACTGTGTGTTCGCTCTGTGTGTCACGCACAGTTTCCGAGGGGAGCTTGCGTTATTGTAATGCAATAATCTGAAATAAAATAAGGTGCGTTTTATTGTTCTGAAGGTTCTTTATTACAAAACACAATGATTCTGATACGCCTAAATGTCCGTTAGTTCAGAAATAGGGTTTGTTATTACGAACATTTTGGTGTTATTCCAAAGGTTCGTTATCAATAAGGTTTGTTAAAAATAAGGTCTGTTAATCCGACAAAGAAATATGGTTCTTATTACAATTCGTTAGTCTGACAATGATAGGAATTCCAAACGTTCGTTAAATGGAACATTAGAAAAAGTTTCATTAATCCAAAAGTGAAAAAAGTGAGTCCACTATTAACAAAACTTCAGAATTGCAAACCTTATAATCGTCTTAAGATAAATGAACCTTCGAAATAACTAACCTTTCTCATTTTTTTTGATAAACAAACCTTCTTCAGAATAACGATCCTTATTTCATTTTCGGATTGAAACACCTTCGGAACCACGAACCTTTGGAATAGTGAACCTTTCTCATTTTTTTCATTTACAAACCTTTGAAATGACGAACCTCATTTCATTTTCCGATCAACGAACCTTCAGAAAACGAACGATATATTTATATCTAAATTATGAACTTTCGAATCTTTGGAAGAGTGAATCTTCAAATGAACAAACCTTCGGAATCCCGGGAATAGCAAAACTTCAGAATAAGGAGCCTTCAGAGTAACGAACTTTAGTAAGAAACAAACCTTTGGAATAGCAAACTGTAACCAAATCCTAAACCTTCATTTTCTGTGTGACAATACAAACAATTTTATGCTCTCTTTTAAGTGTAATATTCAAACGAAATTAAAAAGGTACCATCCCATTTCACATAGCTTTCCAGTGTATGATGAGGATTCAACAAACAGAATATGATACATGCCTGGTTTCCTTGTTTTCGTTATATGTTATATTAAAACTATGTTCAGTTATAACGAAATTTCATTATAATGAAAGAAAACTGCCAGTCCCGACCATTTAATCATAACGGGAGTGCACTGTACCTTTATTGAACATTACTTGGTACCTGGATGAATCAGAACTTACAGCAATTGTTCCCTCCATGATTGTCACAAGTATGTCCAGTCAAACAGATTCAATTTACATGCTTTTATCGCTGATGTTATAATATATGTGTAATGTATGAGATCATATGTTTCAAACAATAAAGATGCTAGTGATGTAGTGCACACACACTCGTACATCAAAATAGTGCAGAGTGGGATTGTTCAATATTGTTATGCCGTATCTCCTTTTCTGTGCAGAAGAAACTGCCCAAGTCCTGGCTGATTTAGTACAAGTTGGGATACAGAAAGGAGCAGCAATTCCGCCTACACCAGAAATGGACAGCATCACTGAGCAGGTGACCTCTCTTCTACATATTCTGGCTTCATGTTTTACTTGGGAGAGCTGTGTCCATGCATGGTCCCCTTCTTGCCTGTAGAGAAACAGAGACAAAAACATTTAAAAAATATTCATTCATAAACCTCCTGAATTTTCTACAGTTGACTCTCAAATATAACAAACCTGATTGGACCAGTGATTCTATCTTGTTATACTGAAATGTGTTTTATCCACATTCAAGAAACAAGAAAATCAAAATCACTTGTTTTCACCACACCAAAAAAAAAAAATACATATTTGTTTTGTGTTGTGGTTTTTCATGATTTCACTGCACTCACAAACATCAGCATGGATTACATTATAAATAAAAATTTGGTGCCAAAGTCAGATTTTTGGCCTAACCTTGTTTTACCATTCACCCAATGTTTTTTGACAGCTTTACCCTATTTCTAGAGTGCTTAATGTGAATCTGAATGATGCAACTCTTGCTTCATTAAGGGTTTTGAGGTATTCAAGATACCCACCAACATGGCTGCCAAAATCTGAAATTCCCATGTCTTTCCTTGTAAATGGTGAATACTAAAAGCAATTGATGGTTTCACCATTTCCAGTGTGCTAAATCTGATCTAAAAGATGCTGCACTTGAATCCTAATGGTTTTGAGATATTCAAGATGGCTGTCCCCATATATTTCCATATTAAGGGTAAAAACCTCACAAAACGAGATATGAAACTTGTCACTGAAGACGAGTTAGGTGATACGCCTGGGGGTCATCAGATATCGGTCACCTGTGATCAACAACAAAAACAATGTGATATAGCGACTTGAAGTTATATTGAGATGATATGTTCATGAAGTGGAATTTTTTGTACCTTCATAATTAAGATACAATTGTTTCTATCATGCAAACCATATGGAGATCCCATCATGTGTCTGCGTGTGTGAGTAGGCCTAAGTCGATTAACAGGCTTTCTTCTTCTTCTTCTTCTGATTAAGTCTGCCTCCTTCATTAGGCTGAAGATTCTTGCAGACTGTGCTATTTACATTATAATACAGTTTATTTACAGATACTAATACTTTCTGAGTATACAGTGTATTAGTGCCATTCTCCGATAAAGCGTGCAAAACTGCGATTTTCGTGTCGCCAGCATGTTTATACAGTTTAAATCAAAATTTTGTCCCTCAGAAATCAATTTTTTTGCTTAAATTCATCTGAGAGGTCGGACCTGTATAATGAATACCAATAAAGCTATTGGGACGTCCGGGATAATATTAGAAATACGATCCGAAGTTTGATGTAACCCTAAAAACCCCATGTCGCCAGGACAGGAAGTGTTCATATAACAAGTTGTTACTTGTTAACATATCATTCAGATCAAATCTTTTGTACCTCATTACATTGCCCCTCGAGTGCCTGAATGAAAAATAATATTACATGACAATATGTGACTCTGCACCTCAAAACAAACAAAAAGTCGCCAGACATGAATTTTTAGTTAAGACCATATTCTGAAAGAGCAGACTTTAAGCTTTAAAAAGATGTATAACTCAAATCAAATGGACTCTCCTAACCTATCTAAATATTGGAAAGAAAGCACAAAACTCAGGAAAGGTGTGAACTGAGAAAAGATGCTCTGAAGTACAGTGTCTATTCAAGCGCTTAATCTTTACCAAACCGTGCTGGCTGTGCGATGAATGGGACAAAAAAAGAGGAAGTAAACCACCAGAGTAACAACAATGAAGGGATTATCAGATTGAAGTGAAATTAGGCGTGCCTCATTAACACATTCTGTCCATGATTAATGCCAACTTTCAAATCAGTAGCACTATCCTTTTAAAAGTTATTAGAGTTGAAAGTGGAGAGTGTAGACAAAGTTTTTCAGAAATGAGAAAGGGTTTCTAAAGACACACCTAATCACACTATTCTACCAAAAATGTTCGAGATAAACTGCTAAAAAAAACACACTTTCCTGCCCGCTTTATGATACCAAATTTTAGCATAATGTAAATGAAGACCCGCTCTTTCAGAAAATATGAAAAAGTCAAGTTCGGCTAGGTTGACCCATTTCACTAATTTTCAGTCCTCACGCAAAATCAGTGTGTGCGACTTTATGTTCGTTTTGAGGTGCACGGTCACATATGATGTTTTGATATTTTTCTAAGAGATAATTTAATCATGTCGCCAAATCGCAGTCAGAAACATTACCCTTTTTTCAGACTCTTGAGAGAAGATCAAAGAAATGCCGCATGGCAGTGTAATTTCATGTGTTAAACAAAGTCAACCTAACGCATACATGGAACCATGATTTATTCATTGAATCTCTTGTTACAAAATAGATATACTGATCCGAAGTCACGGAAGCCTCATGTTACGATAACCTCAAATCAGATACGTTACTTAAATTTTGATTCATTTAGAAAAAAGTATGCTGTGAATAAAACGAAGCTCAGATACTTTTGAATACTTAAGGCAATGATTAATCACACAACAACATTTTTTTGAGAAAATGAATATTTAAGTAGATAATAGTACGAGAACGGTAACGGCACGTCAGATACGTTACCAACAAAATAAAAGGTTATCCGCGCCGCGCTTTTGTGCGCGGATTTAACCGGTTTACAACGGGCTCTCTTGTTATGACTTGCTAAAAGGATAGTTCTGAGAGGAATTAGGAGTTTATTTGAAGAAAATCGGTTTTGAAGTGGACGATATGTCCAATATAAAGTAAAAGAATAAGTTTCAAACGAAATGTGGTGGCTCATCTCCTTTTACTTGGACATCTTTTTTGTACTTTATTTTGGACATCTCAGTCACTTCGGGGCCGTTTCCATGAAGTAAATACTTAATTCTTCATAGAATTATATGCTGTAAAGTATTTTGTGCAAGTGGATTTCGATTATCTTGCAAAAGGTTAAAACCTGTACTCATCTAAACCAGAAATGCACTATCACTTATTGTGGCATTTACAAAAAGTGCCGTCAGACATGTTACAAATTCATTTTCTTTCTGCTTTGTTGTGTTTGTGTGTGTGCCTGTCTGCGTGTTATGTTCCACAATAACATAGAAAGACTTTAGAGGCTGAGTTTTGGTACCCACCTTTTTTTTTTCAACTTCACAGCAAACGCAACTACATGAACGGTCTACCTTTCATTATTACCTTTCATTATCCTGTTGCATCTTATTTACATAAAATGGGGTTAGTATTATGGTTAAAGTCAAGATCACTCCCTTCGTTGCAGGTTTATGTTCTGAAAAAATCGATAGGATTTGATGTCTAACAATTTCTAACATTTTGCATCAGGTTTTTGAATCATATGTTTGAGTGATCGGGGTTTGATGTAAATTGGTAGTTTATTATGTCAATAAACATAAATACTTTGTCAGATACGTTACCATCGCTTATTGGTTCTTCAGACCTAATTTATTACAGACAGGAACAAAAGAATTTGAATTTATATTTATCACTTGCTTATATTTTTTCCAATTTCATTCTTACCGTCTTCCGTGTATCATAATAACAAAATTTCGGAACTATATCAGAAAAGAAGCATTGTGGAATTGTGCCTGCTTGACTCGTATTTTACGTACATCTCAAAGTTTTGTTGAAGAATGATCTAATCTTCTATCGATGACGAGAACATTTTTTTTTAACGTTTAAAAGTGCGGTGTTTTAACGAAAATAATCATATTGTGATGTTCTTACAAGTTAAAATGAATATATTGGCATGATTGGTGTTGGGTTTAAAATTGTATTCTAACGGAACGTCTGATGTGTCAGATACGTTACCACACACCGTTCTTCTTTCGATCTGAAATGTATTTTAATCTGACAGAGATGTTACCTGGCATTTGCTATTTATGAGAGGTATAATACTTGTTCATAAAGTTGCATTATATGATCAATGAGATTATTGTTGTAATTCAAATGCAGGTAAAAAGTTAGATTAGGGAAACATATTTCAAGCCGAAATATGTACATGTTCTTGATTTTTATTTAGCCTTCATTTTATAGATTACGATCATTCTTCTTACAGATTAGATCAAAGCTGACTCCAAAATGTTTCCACGATGCTTGTAGATGTTTAAGCTTGTAGTTTTACATTATCATTGCCATTTTAAAGCAGGAAATAAGCAGACAATCAACAGTTTTGTGATGCTACCTCTGGTAACGTATCTGATATTTGGTTTTAATAATAGTGATTATGCTAAAAAAGGACTCTACGTTTGGAAATGTTTCTAGGAAAAGTATGGGCTCTCAAAAATCACCCATTGATTGTTTTGTATTCCTAAGGGATTGAAGTTTCTGAAATGATGAAAAATAAATGAAATCTCTGATGTTCATTTTTTGTCATTTCTACAACGGTAATTGCACGCTTTATCGGAGAATGGCCCATTAACCATCTGGAAACTTTGAACTGCACATTACTTGAATATGAGACCATTCTGAAGCAAATAACTTTCACACAACAACAGATATATAATGTACTCTTAAATGAATCCCACAAGGATGGAAACAATCATCCCCCAGCATTTCCACTGATTCCCACTGATCATTTACTAGCCATCCCCTTTAAGATTCGGTTGCATTTCATTATTTCAATGGTTTGTTATTACGAAGATTCCAGATTCCAAGGCCCGTATTCTACTGTAGACCAAGGTTTAAACCCATTTTAGACTCACCTATGGTTTCGCTAGACCCAAGGTTTAATTTTGTACTCTGCTAGCGAGGTTTAGTTAAACCCAAGTCTATTTTGGGTTAAAATTAAGCCTGAATTAGTCTTGGGTCAAGCCATCATGGTACCCTCAGTGGAAAAAGAAATCTCCCTCTCCGAGTACTTTTCGCTCCACAAATCTGCCTGGCAGTGTATCAGCCACATTAGTGTGACTTTCTTGGACTGTGAATAGTTTTTACCAGTATTTATATCAAATAAGGGCATGCTGTATTTTTGCTTGCAATGACTCATAAAGCACTGTATATTAGTATACTGTACCTCCTTGTTTGTGTGTACGTGTGCAGCGCACATCACAGGATACATGGTGATACTAGCGCTATTATTCCTGGGTAGGTAGCAAGCTTTGAATGCTCAGTAGCCAGCAGAGCCATCATGCCGCGTCAGCCGGTGGCACAGTTGCTGTGTGCACAGGATGGGACATGGCTGTCGATCAAATGGTGAATTCAGAATGGATTGACGATTGACCAGAGGTAGGAAATTAAATGAAAGCTCTTCTTTGAAGGCGTGCGCTTAAGCACCCGAAATATTTTGAGTAAATAAAAATGGAAACCATTCTAAGATTTAGAAATATAAACAACCCTGTCTCAATATTAGAAGTAGATTCTACCTACCACAGTCCACACTAACCTAACTTTAGATTTAACTGTTAGGCCTAATATATATAGTCCTATTAGCCTAAGGTTAGAATTGTAGTCTAGCTATTCGAATAGGTCCAAAGATCTAGGTTCTCTAGCCTAGGTCTAGATCGACCTCAGGCTCTACCCTCTAGACCCCCTACATTAAGTTCTTGGTCTAGTCTTTAGGTTATTTTCATCGTAAGGTCTAGACTAATGTTATATTAGTACAGGTTATGATGAAGTACATCTAGATCTGTGTCTAGTGTACAATGGCATATCTCCTGTACACACGTGTGGCTGGCTAGCTGCTGTATGCAGCCACTCGTTTTCATGCCATATTGATCTGTACAACACACGCTCAGTGTGCTGGTACACTTACCAGTCATCGTTAGACTCAAATTAAACTCGAAATAAACCTCCTCCTGGGTAGGTTTAATTTAAACCCGATTTAGACCACAGCTGGACTTAGAAGAATACAAATAAAACCTGGGTCTAAACCTGGGTTTAAACCACTTTAGACCAGACACGGGTTTAAATGGGTCTAAGTTTTTAGCAGCATACAGGCCCAAAGGTTCTTGATTCTGAACACTGATTACTACAGAGGTTTGCTATTCCAAAGATTTGTTATTTCAGAAGTTTGTAATTTTTTTTATAACAAAGGTTTGTTTTTCCAAACATTCTGTTAATCCAAATATGAAATGAGGTCCATTATCTTAAGTTAGTAATTCAACAATGAACGAGAAATGAAACTCGTCACTTGAAGACAAGTTAGCTGATAAACTGGGGGTCATCAGATATTGGTCACGGGTAATCACCAACACAAAGGATGTGATATATTAACTGGAAGAAGTCAATGCTCCAGAGAATTCCTTTCTATTTAGGGGCTGTCCTAGATATTTCCCGCAGTCTAGTGCGTCCGGTGGAACATGGGATCCTATCCCTTCAGAACTTAATTCTTCAGTTGGTGTCCTCTCCACAGGCGAAAGCGAGGTTATGGCAGTCTTTCCTCGGCCATTTGGCCAACCTGGTGGATCTGGTCCCGCATTGCAGGCTTTTAATGAGGTATTTACAGTTGCATTTCCTCGTATTCTTTTCCCCGACTCAGGACAATCAAGACAAACCGATCCCCTTGTCAAAGGAGGTGAAGGAGTGGTGCCTAGACTGGGCTTCATTAGCTCGTCTGCATCAGGGAAAACCCTCTGTTCAAAGACCCCCAGAGTTCACCCTTACAACAGATGTGTCTTGGCTATGCTAGGGGGCAGTGTGCCAGTCCCAACGGCTGTTGGGCCGCTGGTCAGAGAGGGAGTTAGCTCTTCACGTCCTCAAGCCTTCCGTCCTAGGTCGCTCGTTACTGGTTCAGTCGGAAAACAGAACAGTCGTTGCTTATATAACAGGGAGGGAGTAACTCTATTCCGTTGTGCAAACTGACCCTCTCTCTTTAGGACTGGTGTATCCAGAGAAGAATTCATCTTCAGACTGCCCACATCCTTGGCTCAGAGAATCTTGAGGCCGACTTCCTCTCCAGAGGGAGGACTCTCCCTTCGGAATGGATGCTCTCACAGGGAGGTTTTCCAGAGGATTTGTACGGTGCTACCAGTTCAATTGGAGGTAGATCTTTTGCCTCAGCTCTAAATGCTCAGCTTCAGAAGTTCTGTTTTCAAGTGAAAGACAACCGTGCCTGGAAAGTAGATGCCATGTCCTTCCCATGGACTTTTCAGGGTCTTTACACTTTCCCCTTTTGTGATGCTTCCCAGGGTCCTGGAGAAGATCCTTCAAGACAAGGCAGACTTATTCCTCATAGCTCCATTTTGGCCTCGGAGACCGTGGTTTCCTCTCCTGCTGAGCCTTCTTGTCGGAGTCCCCAGAGCTCTGCATGTTTGTCATGATCTCTTGGTGCAACCTCTCTCATCTGTGAAGCATCAAGATGTCAAGGCTCTTCATCTTTCTCTCTGGTCTCTCTTTAGCAACAAGGTGTAGAAGCAGGTCTTCCTAAACAAGCTGTGCAGTTAGCGACAGAGTTTCTCTTCTGAGAGTCATCTCGAACTACTTACGATTCCAGACTTGAACACTTAAGGAAGTGCTGTCAGGCCCAATCTTGTTATCCCATTACTGCCTCTTTAGGTCAGGTTGCAGATTTCTTGTTAGATCTTTTCAATGAAGGTCTGGCTACAGTCAGGTCCTACAGGTCAGCTATCGCTTCCTGCCATATGGGCTATGACAATAGGAAGTCAGTGTCTACTTCCCCTTTCCTTACCAAGTTTTTACGATCCTTCTTCTTGAAGAGGCCTCAGGTGATGTCCTTGCTTCCTGCTGTTCTTCGGTCTCTTTCCAGAGCCCCCTTTGAACCAATGGCTAAAGCTTCTGTTGGAACCTCATGTTGAAGACGGTTTTCCTGAAGTGCCATTGCTTCAGGTCAAAGAGTCCGCGCTCTTTGCATGTATGTCTAAACCACGGTCATATTCACTGGGAACCTACGGACGTAAGGCTGCCACCTAGGCCAGGCTTTCTCGCTAAAAATCAGACCAAGTCCTCGAAACCAGCGTAGAACTTCCTTCCAAAACTCCCCTCGCATCCCTCGGTTGTGGAGGAAAAGACCTGGTGTCGCATGCGAGTACTAAAATGGTATGTGGAAAAGACATTATCGATACGGGCTTCGTCTTTGTTGTTCATCTCAACCATGGCTCCATTTGGCACTGTTTCAGCGGCTACCATCTCTGGGTGGTTAGTTGACTGCATCTAGATGGCTGGACCAGCAGCCATCTTTGCGTACTCAGAATATTCGAGTCCATGACACAAGAGCACTCAGCTCTCCTTGGTCGCTCTTTAAACCTCCTATTCATTGACTTTTTACCAAGCCAATCTTGTTATAAATCAGGACAAGAAGTTATACTTAATACAAATCTTTATGTTTTTTAGTCTAACATTAAACAAAAATTGTTCTAGAAAGACTGCAAAATGTGTCAATTTCCCCTCACTCACAGCCTCGGAATTTGTCTAGAATGTAGCTACTCACTCTATGACATCATCATATGACCGACGCATTCCACTGGCATTGTGTTTGAGTTTGCGTGCATTTTCAGTCACGGTGAGTGAAGTTCAAGCAGTCTGATACTTATATTGGCGCAAAATAGCCTAAGAAGATCTCGACCTCTGTTTTGAAGTCGATGAGGATGAAGACAAGAGTGATCTTGAAACCAAGAGTGATTACAGCGACAAATATGGCGATTTGGGTGAGTTGGGGGATGCGGAGGACGGCAATGCAAGCGGTAGAAGTAGGTGGTGCTGCCGCAGCCCGGCTGTATCAACAGTAGCCGGGGGGTTGAGGCGAACAAGATGGGACAGCTGGACAAACAGGCACTTATGTACTTTTGTATCCATGTAGAACAAAATTACACCAAAATCTGAATTTTTTTCTCCTTGTTCGTAGTTTTAACATATGTAACTGGCATGGTGGTACCTTTCGAAAACTATAATTCCCTAAACCTACTATAGAAATTGGAACATATCCTCCTAAAACTGCATTAATTTGCCAAACAATAATCCTCCCAGTAACATCTTTCATGTGCGACTTCGCATGGATAGTGTATATACACATTTAGCTCGGTCGATGCGTGCCAGCTGTCTCTGCATAGAATTAGATCAGAAGCCAGTTTCCGATTTTGGCGAGGAAGCACTCTCTGAGACTGCTATGTTGCTCATGTTATATCTTCATAATTACATATATATAGTGGAAGACAAATGTTTTGAACTAGATCTGGAGAGTTTATTTTTTGAAAAATTGAAACAGTTTGAAATTTCAAATTAATTTGCAATACCTCTTTAATGGTGAAAACTGTACCCTCCTAGAAAGCTGATTTTTTTTCACTTGTCTGTTTGATTTCTGCCTATGAAATTGGGGTGGTATAATCTTCAAGTGTAATACTGTATAAATCAATGTCAGATTAGTGTCTGGACATGTCCAGTAGTCAAGTAACTGTATCCCCGAACAGAGTTTGGAGGTATCCTCCAAACTCTATGGATTTGGCTTGAAGGTAAAACGAAGAAGCCTGTTGTTTTTGGTGATGGCACCCTTGCTTGTTCCATCTTTACACACAAAAAGGTACAGTTTTCAGGGTCTACTTGTGTGTGTGATTCTTTCCATGTTTCTTAACCTTTTTATTTTTTTTTTTCCGATTTGGTATATAAGTGTATCATAGTCATGTCTAGATACCTATACCTATTGGTAATGCTGCCCCCACTGTTCCACCTTCTACAGGGTCAAAGGTCACCATCAGGTCAAAATTTCCAAAAAAATGCTTGATTATTTGATAACTTGATTGCTACTCGACAAATTTTATTTAGACTTGTTAAGGAGGTGTATGGGTGGTCATTCTGGTAACAGCACCCTCAGTGTTCCGACTGGGAAGCCATGTCTCATTTCTTCTATATGCTTTATGAGCCACATTTCTTGTCAGATTTTATTCAGACTTGTTACAGACGATTGTGGGGGTTATTTCATACTTTGTAGGTAACAAAAGTTTTCATTGACAGCACCCTCATTGTTCCAACTTTTAAAGGATGCCATGTCATATTTCTTGTATGTGCAATACCAGCTTCATTTCTCAGTGCATTCCATTGTATTCTGCGACAGTTGCCACATTATACAAGATTTGGGCCTAAGAAGTCATTCAGATGGGGTATGGGGGACAGGTTCATGGGATACATGTGCTTGAATGGTTCCTCCGTGCAAGTGCTCTAGTTTTGATTTGTATTTCATCAGTCTTTATGCAAACTTCATTTCATGCATCCCCGTGTCTTTACCATTTTGTACCTCTCATCTTTCATGAATTTGGGGATGGCAAAACGAAGGCCTAATATCCATCATATAGACATATCTTCCTGGAATGAGACACAAGTCTGTATTGTCCTCTCTTTCTATGAGACAGATTTTAGTCAAGGAATCTAGAAATTATTTGAGCAGTAGGTAATCGAGAGAGAGTTTGCTCTGTGCTGTTGTAGTAGTCAACATCTTTTCAGAACTACTCGTCACATCTTGGTCTGTGTACACTGAAACAACCAATGCAAGGTTGTCTACACAGTCACTTGATGGATTGTTATCAATAGACCTATTCATCTGAAGACCATGAAAGCTTTGGGCCAATTGATAATTGTTTCCATAAAAGATTGCCTCTGTGCATTACTGTAAAAGTGGATATTTTCGCGCGTCTAATTTTTCGTGCCTGGCCGGGTAAGAAGAGTTTCGCGTGTTTTTAATTCCGCGGAATCAAGACATCACGCACAGGAACATATAGCAAGCAAAAATATTTGCGTGCTTTTATTTTCGCGCTAGTTTCTGGTTGCGCGAAACGTGCGAAAACTTTAACACCGCGAAAATTTCCACTTTTACAGTAGTAAATTTAGGACAGTGTACTCCAAACTAGCGACACTATCACCGTGGCTCTTGCATGTCTACACTTTTTTTTAAAGTAGAGTGTGTTTGGTTGACTAGGGAATGTGAATCGTAAGATGAAAACTCATAAGTTCAAGGGCACTTGATTATGATAATGAGCCCTGCAATTTACTTTGGTGCAGTAATGCATTCTTAACCCTGCTGGCCCTCATGAGTGACATCTCTCTCTGAAAGGAGTGCTGCTTACAAGTGCATCTAAAATCTATTCTAATATGCCAAATGGAAATTACAGGTAAGTAGAATAACTTTGACAAGAATAGCATAGAATTTTTACACTTTGTGATGGTGTATGCATTACAGAAGTAATGCCATTTCAAATTTGAATTACAGAGGTAAAAGGATGTTTCTGTTTTCTGATATGAAAATGAGATTCATGGTATTTGTTAACAATAGAAACACTCTGAGAGCACAGACCTCCGCCAAGCAGCTCATTTCCACCACTGATCTTGTACGTCTTCCACAGAGATCAGTGATTCCCACCCATACATATGCATGCTGAAAATCACCCAAATTCCCAACACAGATGCTTTAAATATGTAATCCATAAACATTCCCTGATCACTACCAAAATTCAATCATCTGTTACTTTTCATTTTCAACCTTTCCTGTAAGTTTCATCCAAATCCGTTAACAACCTTTTGAGTTATTTTGCACACAGACAAACAAATGCCAATGAAAACACAACCTCCTCCCTTGGCAGAGGTAGTCATTTTAAAATGTGACTGCAACTTCAGCAGTCAGCCATGTTATTTAGAAACAGCAGTGATGGCACTTTTTAACATGTGTACTTTGTATGTTAAGGAGTTTTGAAGTGTTTTTGACATTTTCAATATATGAGTTTGTGTTTATATGTGTATGTATATAATAATAATACATATTTTCGTTACAGGTCCTAAAGTTCTACCAGACCATACCTGGTGTGAGTTATGTAGCTGCTGTGAGCCTGATGCAACATTGTCTTTCCATAGAACAGCTGGGCTCTGCGTAAGTCAAACTGGATTAGGACTCTGATTTGTGGTCTATAAGCAGATATTTGTATGATTGGAGAAAAATGCAAGGAAAGAAAGAGGGAAAAAGAGGAAGGGGAGGGAAAAGAGGGCGCTTATCCAGGACTCAACTGCGTTATGTTTTCATGTTTTGTTATAATTGCCACGTGGACTTCAGAGCCTGATCCTGTGCTTAAGAGGATTGTAACTATATGCTATAAGTACATGCTGTCACAGGGGACTTTCCTCTGAAGGTTGGGAATGAAAGTCCTCCCTGCAACTGGGATCTTTTCTATATAGTCAACTATTGACTTCCTCAAAATGAAGCAGATTGTCAATACACCATTTGTGACCGTGCATCACAAAACGAACAAAAAGTAGCACACACTGATTTTGCGCAAGGCCTAAAAATAAGTGAAATTGGTCAACCTAGCCAATCTTGACTTTTTCATATTTTCTGAAAGAGCAAGTCTTCTTTTACACTATGCTAAAATTTGGGATCATAAAACGGGCAGGAAAGTGTGTTTTTAAGCAGTTTATCCCTGACGTTTTTGGTAGAATAGTGTGATTATGTGTGTCTTTAGAGTCCCTTTTTCATATCTGAAAAACCTTGTACACAACTCTTCACTTTCAAATCTAATAATTTTTGAAATGATAATGCTACTGCTTTGAAAGTTGGCATTAATTATGGATAGAATGTGTTAATGAGTCATGCTTAATTTCAGTTTAATCCATAGAGCTGTATCATATGTACTAGAGTGCGGACACGTCATGCGCGCGCACGTTAAAGGACAAGTTCACCTTCATAAACATAAGGATTGAGAGAATGTAGCAATATTAGTAGAACACATCATTGAAAGTTTGAGGAAAATCAGACAATCCGTTCAAAAGTTATGAATTTTTGAAGTTTTTGTGCAGTACCCGCTGGATGAGAAGACTACTGCAGTGTATGAATAACTTAGATGTCACATGCGTACAACAATATAAGGAAAATATAAAGAGAATTTCACAAAATTCCATCTTTTGAAAAAAGTACACATTCCCCTGACTCGTTACCGATAAATGTTATGGGTAATATTATTCCCCCTGCCTTTAGAAAGAGGCAAGTCAATTGCTCTTTTATCATGCGAAAAAAGTGAAAATATGTTGAATTTTCTTTTATATTTTCTTTATACTGTTGTACGCATATGACTCACAAGCTGTAGTAGTCTCCTCATCCAGCGGTTCCAACACAAAAATTTAAAAAATTCATAACTTTTGCATCGATTGTCCAATTTTCCTCAAACTTTCACTGATGTGTTCTACTAATATTGTTGCATTTTCTCAATCCTTATGTTTATGAAGGTGAACTTGTCCTTTAAGGCTCTGTGATTGCATGGAGCACGATCCGCCATTACTAAGAGTGGCAAAACTTTAGTACAGTGCCAATTGCTTATGTATTAGCAATGTACCGTTGTGTTGACTACCGGGGTTGACAACGCCGGATTTGCTCGTTTGCAAGACGTACACGCATGAAAATCAAAGATTTGAGTGATAATTTGATAATCTCATTCTAGTCCAGTCAAAATATGAAATACCCCCAAAACAAATTGCAACAGAAACGATTCCACTTGTATTTAATCTGTAAGAGCCATCAAAACAACATATCAAAAGTTTTCTAAAATTCGAGTGGTGGATCAGTGTCTAATTTGCATAAATTCAAAATGGCCGCCGTGTGACCTATTTTTGCCTATGTCTCTGAACATAATACTTGTAGAAAGTCAATTTCGGTGTCTATACCCATGTTTTTGGGGTCAAGGAACACGATTATGCTATAATTAGTAAGTTTCTAGCATTCCAATATACATAATTTGCATAAATTTGCATATTAATGCAACTGAAATGGCGCTCATATGGTCTGTTTATGACCCTAAGTTGAATATAACATCAGTTAAGGTTACCTTGGTGTATTTGGACATGTTACCAATATAAAGAACCACTTCTATGGTATATGTAATGGTCAGGAATAATGCACTGAAAATTTGCATACATTACTAATCAATGTTTTCAGATGATCCTGTGCATTATACATACACGTATACATCAAGGGTATATACTATGCACCCAGTCGAAAGTTGATTTTGCATGTTGAATGACTTCACAGGCCATTTGATGAACATCATTGTAGTGCCATTCACCACTTCAAAGCAGAGGCCTACACGCTTGCGACCTAAGAATTATATTTGCATTTGATTTTAAATGAGATGATGCGCATATTGTCATCAGATAATGCCTTTGAACATTATGAAAGTGAAAATAATGTTTAAGTGACCAGATTTCACCTGTACCCTTAAGCTAATGCAGCTTTACAACAATGAGACTTAAATCACAATTATCAGAAATCGATCAAAGAGCTTGTGATAAATTGTCGCCATGTAGCCTACAAAGCATACATACTTGTGTCTATGTTGCAATACATTTTACAAGGGTGGGTACATATCAAGAGCGTGCTTATCAATGCAAACCCATACATATAATACTTAAGTTATGGAAATGCATTATATAGAAGTTGTCCTTTGCATATTTTTTGTGAGGTGTTAATCACTGACTTTTTGAAACCTCCAAAACATAGTTTATATGTTTCATTTTCTAAGTTGAAATATTACAGAAATGCTTCAGGATATGTAATCTGTGAAAATATAAGGTCATCATAAAAAGCGTATTTAAGGTAAGAGACTACTCACTTAAAGACCTAAAACTATTTCACACTCACCATAACTCGTGAGCTGGGCTAAGGTGTAACAGTTCAGTACGATATCAATACTTCAAGCAGCACCCTTCTCGACAACTTCCAGTCGATCCGCACATACGAAAAGTCTGAAATGGCTACTTTTACCCTTACAACTGCATGTTTCTTTCAAGAAAATCCTATTTCTAGTCATCATTAATGATAGCCTCATCTGACTCCTTAAACATGGAAGAGACATTTTTGCTAGCACCTCTGCGTACTCCGCATCCATATGTGCAGCAAAGTCCATTTGCCCTGCAACTACACTGCCTGTTGCTGCAGCCCGTCTTACAGTTGCATCGCACGATCTTCAAGAGATCCTTCAGAGCTGCAGCTTTGTCTGTTGTGATCGGGACATGTTCACCATCCTTCTCAAACCATCCCCAGTCCAATGGCTGCATTTCATTTCCCGTCCACTGCTGAACTTGAAGAAAAATGCGCTGGCTGTGGAGGAAAGCTGCTGCTGAAGTTGGGGGAAGAACCTCTGGTTTTACAAATACTTTGCACTTGCTAACTTTCTCCTGAAAGCATTGAAGACGGAGAATATCTAGTTTCTCATGTGGCTTCCCTTTGTAGAGACCCACGACTGCTTTTTCTCCAGCAGATTTGATGTCAGTCTTTGTGCTGCTTGCATTCCTAAACACTTCTGAGTGTTTCTGGAAGTTTTCATCACTGAGAAGGAGCTTCAGTGAAACTCCCTTTCCAAAGCCATGTATGTGGGATGTTGTATCACAGCCAAGGATAGCATGCACAAAGAGTATGTTATTGCATACCTGCAGACCAAGTGTTGAGATCAGAGCCGACACATCCCAGCAGCGTGGCTCTTTCTTTACCCCATGTCGAGGTTCTGGGCGAAGAAAGAGGTTTTGTATCTTTGCACTTGAATGAAAACAAAGAACAAGTATGTCTGTGTCATCTGCAACAAGAACAGTCGGGGAACTTGTTTCTTCAGCAATGGAAATGGCTGTCTTTACTATCAGTAGGTCGGCATCTGCTGGAGCCCATTTTGTAGGACATCCATGTTCTTCTAGATGCTCACCGAGTAATGTGATGAATTTCTGCTTGTTCTCCTTGTTGGAGAGGAAGTCCTGCTTTTTCCCATTGAATATCATGGGACCGGACACTTGTACTGGCACACCAACACGAAATCCAGCTCTCCGTCTGTGTGCTGAATCTTTCGTACTTGGGCCATTCGAGTAACCATGGAATATCATAGTTGGTTTACCATAATGTTTCTGTACATAGAGACATATTGCATGCAGATGTCATCATACGACGAGCCTTTGTTCCACATGATCCTGTGCCATAATGCTCCCCCATCCAGGACGAATTGAGAGTTTCCTGTTGGAACAGACATCTCTTTAGACATGATACTCCAGATTGTATTGGCTAGTTGTGACTTGTTTGCCAGTTGTGGGGTGAAATGCCTCAAGGAGACTGTCTTGCTGTGTTCCTAAAGTTATGAGTCTCTGAAATAGTAGCTGTGGATCGATTTGGATGGCTCCCTCCTTTGTCTTGACTGATGTGCTTTCACTCAGTGTCACAGCTTGACATTTTTTCCTAAACGTGTACTCTGTAACGCACTTCCCGGTCATGCCATTCAAGATCTTCTCCCCCACGACTTTTGAAGTGTCTACAGTGACAGAGGAATCAGCCTTGACACCAGTCACAATGTTCTGAAGTGTATGGTTCTCTTGGAAGGGATTCCGTGGTTCTAGGACGTTTAGAGTTTCTCTTGTATCTGACATATCCTTTCTCTGCCTTGCAACTGACATATCTTTGTGCTTCTTCAACTTCTGGTGTCCTTCTGGTAACTCATGCTGTTCACTTGTAGTGTACAATACTGTCGTGAATTCCTGCATTGCTGAGTTTACTTCTGAGCAGACATCAGCCAGACCAGTCGCTGCGTCTCTCCCATACTACGTCCTCTTGTTAGACCTCCAGTGGTTTTCATGCTCCTCATCAATGCTTGTTCTATGAGTAAATCTTCAGATAGACCGGCCCAGTAGCGATCTGATCTCCGCCCTACATGGAAGCCATCTTGAAAGCTCTGATACACGTCTTGATGCTCCTGCTCTAACTTCTCCATCTTTTGTAAGTAGACATGGAGAGATCATGTGTAATTGATATGTCCTGCTGCAGCCAGGAAAGGAAGCATATCATGCATTGACTTAAGATGAAGTTTCCAGTCTCCTGTGTGTTCAGCTTTGATGAATACCTGTAGAATTGCCACCATATCCAAGTACTGTAGCCACAACTTAGCAGTGTGATTGCTTTGCAATGATGCTTTCAGTTGTTTCAGTCTTCCATTTAAGTCAGAGAGGGTTTGTGCATCATGTAGGCTTTCTGCTGAGACTGACTGGGCCATCAAGTCATCATAAAGCTTTCCAGCTTCTTCAAGAATACTACAATTTGATGTTGTCTTCCATCATTTTTCTGGTGTTCATCGGTCTCCCTGTCAGGAGTACTCTCTTCTTTTGAACGGCATGGCATTGATTCTCGGGACACATCATCGACACATTCTATATAATCATGCCTTTGAAGAAAGTCCGAACCAGAAGCAACGGGTGCCTCACAGGATGCTTGTACAGAGGATGTACTTGGGAGATTGCTTCTACCTGATATTTCTGGAGATGAATTTTCATTCACATCACCTATTTCATCACTGCGAAGAGGTGAAATGCCAAACACTTGTGACATCAGAATTGCATGAAGAACACCAGCTACAAGAATATGGGCACGCACAGCTCTCGAAACAGCCTTGCCACTGATTATGTGTGTGACTGTGCTGCTGGTGTATACACTTTCGATCACTTCTTTTAGGCAAGAGCCACCCATCAAGCGTCCTATTGCACCAAGGAAGCTCATCTGTGTGTGGAATCCGCCCATCCTGAGAACAATGTCCTTGATCTCACTGTCTTCAGATGCGCTCTCCTGGATTGTCATGGCTTTCCACCATAGTGGCTGGTCAAATGTTAGGATGGGAGTAACTTTGCACTGCCTCGCGTGTGATGCAACAAAAAGCATTGTCGAGTATAGGCAGGTCATGTCGCTTGGATTCAGGTCAATCATCGGAAGAAACTCGATTGATGACTTTCCTGGGTATTTACCCTTGTGGATGAACTGCATCATACCTGACCAGAGAGGACGTGGGGACCAGAGAGGCAGCAAGATGTTCCAGAGGAAGTCTGTGTTGGCGGTACAGTCTTTAACACAAGGATCTGCTAATTTCTCAAAGCATACTTGTTTCAGACCATCCCATTTGGGGATAAATGTTTTCAGTTCTATCCGACCAGCGGCTGCAATATCATCCGCAGTAACATTCACTCTTGGGATAGGCTTTGTGCCAAATGCGCCTGGTGTTACTGTAGCAATTATCCCCATTCCATGAAATGTGTTGTGGCCATCAAGCTTGCAGACATTGTGATCAACGTTGTCAGCGGAATACTGAACAAAGTTTCCTTTTGGCAGTTTTTGAACTTCTGTTCCACTGTTGACTGCTGCGCTTTGCTCATATGATGTGACCTCTTGGTAACTGGAGGTGAAACTAAGTTTGTGCAAAGTATCAATCAGAAACTGGGAAGCAAAGTGGTGATGCAACTGGACTCCCAATCCAATCTGAAGTGGTGCCAATATTGCTCGTGGGCGAGTGGCATGGATCACCGCTTGACCAATAGAGGCAACTTTCAGGACTCTGTCTGTGCTTGAAAAGAGACTTTCGAGGAAAATCTTTAGAGAAGCCGGCAGAAAAGAGATTCCATCTTGTACAGAAGCGATTTCCTCACACAATAATTACATGCACATGTTAAAGCAGCTAGAGCTAATAAAGTCAAGGGGATAAAAAGAAATTAAAAGAGATGAGAAAATGAAAGAAATGCTCTTGCTGTAGCAATAAATGACAGGGAACAAGCTGAAATACAATGTGGGCCTACATTAAATTCCACTCTTCACAAGAGATTCACTGTTTCTGATGGCTGTAACAACACAAGAGCGTAGATTGCAATTCAGGCATGAGATTTCTCCGCGGATCCGTGGATTTCCGCGGATTTTGACATTCTGGGGGGGAAATACACAGTCGGGAAATTTTCCATGATTTTTCTCTGTTTTTTTTTTCTTCTTTGTTTTTTTTTGCAGCCACCATATCTCGCCGTACTATCTAAAGCAATGGGTGCTGCGTGTGTGATACCATACCGTAATAGCTGTGATGTATCAGCATTGCATTGTATGAATGGTGATGAGTGCATTTTGTCAGCGGGCAGCTGTGCGATGTTGCATGCATGATGATGCGTGAAATGGACTGTACATACTGGTAAGGAAAGAGCGCATGTGCGTTTCTATACTCTTTGCTGCTAAGTACAGTACAAGTAAGTGGTTATGCACCTTGCTTTTTCCGATAATAGAATGCCAATTCGGGATCTTTTTAGTGCTTGGGTTTGTAACCCTTTCATACACGGGACTTCCACTCGATATTTCCTAGTGCTGAGGTACAAAGTGATGTGCCTCTTCTAATAGAGGGAACGGTATGACAACTCACACCATTGCCCAGCTAGACTTGAGATAAATGCCCGAACTCAAGTTTTTAGACTGCAAGTCATATGCTTCCGACCTCGTCACCTTTCATGGTCAATTATACATTTTTGCAGCTGGCAAGCGATACGATTCTCCTCCTGCTGAAATTGGTATAATATGCCTTCTCTCCCTTGACGAGACAGTTTCTGCATTTTCAGTGAAGGAAGCAATGGCCGAAGCTTTGATTCCTGGGAATCGAGCTCCTCAATCCAGGTCAAACCAGCATTCTAGGTGCAGTTCATTACATGCGATCATTAGAGTCCTTTAATGCCAGTATCTTATCGGAATAGGTAAAGAAGGCTTTTTCTTTTTATCTTTATTTTTCTTTTTTTATCAAACAAAATCGTTTCTTTACTGGAGGCGCAAATGACTAGGGAAACTGAACACCTTTTGATGTTGTATGAGATACTGATCCTAAAGAAAATAATCCTAACATTTTTGCAAAGCAACAAGAATATGTGTTGTCCTCTGACAAGAGATAGTGATGGCACCACTCAAATCTCAAAGTATGATTAGAAGAGCGCAGCGGCTTCCTGAAAAATAAGATTGATAGATAAAGAACTGCCCTCATTTATCAGTGCACAGGTCTCCAAGAATAAATGGGACGGTAAACTCATCCTGACCACCTGATTCAAGACTGTAATATCCAACAGGAATTGTGATCTCACAACACTTCAGCCTTCCAACAACTTTGAGGTGATCTACACAAAGATATCCTCATGTAGGGTGACATAATGTTGCAGAACATTTTTCTGAAAACAGTATACAATCGCACGGATGAGCGTAACATCACATTTTTGGCAGTCTGCTTTTTTAAGATCCCTTTGATCGAAGGGAGTTACGGGTGGGTCATGGTATTGGAAAGATAAAGGCCTTTCCAGCCCTTTCCTATACAGCATACCTCTCCTCCAGAGCCCAACTTCAAGCACTGATAGGATGCGACATTACTTCAGACTTGCTTTGATGTGGCATGCAAAATGTCTAAGTAGTACGGGTCAGCAAACCAGAGCTCACTGACACATTAACTACTTAGATCTCATCCTGGACCCCGAGCTCCTCTGTAGTATCAAGTCCGTTCACATGCAACGGGTAGAACGCTTTAATAATCGTGCTCATGTGCAGCAAGGGCTGATAAGCAACAAGGTTTGTGGTGCAGCCAGTGTCAATGAGGGTAGGCATCATCTTGTCATAATGTCGGAGCAGATCATCAGAAAACACCCCATCTGCTCAAGTAGCGCTGTATCAAAATTTCGAAGATGAGTTCTGCTACAAGCAAGTTTCTATACTGGAATCATGACGGCATGGGTCATGATGTGACCCCTCACTCTCCGTAATGCTTCAGTACCAAATTTCATTCTTTTGCACTATAGATGTTTCAAGGCATGCATTGGGAGGTGGAAAAAAATTTGAAATGGAAAAAAAATGAATGAATAAATGAATAAATGAAGGTGCAAATGCACAATGGAGAGCAGGATGTAGATGAGCCATGATCAGTAGTTTGATATTGCTGCACACTTAAAGGGGGGGGGGGTTTTAAGGCCTATCTTACTGGAGGAGGCATTGTCTTAATGCCAGCATCTCGAGAAAAATATTTGCGCTGTCACAACTAACACGATTCCAGGGCAACATCCGAGACGTCTTCACACAAAGGGACTACTTATCTGTTTGGAAGTCATGGGGATGTCGGCTTTTGCAGACACAGTAGGGACTTATCAGAGACATCTTCTCTTGGCAACTTCTGCATATTGTTGCCATTGGGTTATTACGGGTCTCCGCAAGTTGCAGGGATGTCTCAACGATGTTGCAGACAAATGTAGTCCCCACGAAATGGTCACAAGTGATGGAGACTTCGCGGAGACGTCTCCAAGACCAGCCGGAAGCCGGAAATAGTCTCTGCAAAAAAATTGAAAATGTTCGATTCTCCAGCAAATCCTAAAGATTGGGCTTGTATCCTGGAGACGTGAGTCAAAGATTAGAGACTAGAGTTGCAACCTAGTCTTTAGAGCAATGAGATACCAACTTAAAGTCTCAGGCAAATATGATGTCATACCCATCCACGTCCAAGCATTTTAGAATCTTAAAGGCATAATTTACCATTTGCAGATGAAACAAAAACCCAGCATCAGTGCTTAAAGATAGTTCTTAAATGTGAGTTAGAGATAGAAACAACCACTGTAAAAATTTGAGTCGGTAAAATGGATGTTAAGTATTGTTAAGGGACATTATCACTTTGTGTTATGCGCTATATAAGCACTGTCAATTATTATCAAATATCCAAAATGTGAACAATAGTTATAATAAGAATGTTTCAGACTAAACCTTCTACAGTTACAGTTTACTGAGAAAAAATATTGATATCTCCTTATATTTTAGGCTTTATCGCGAAAATTTTGTACAGGATGTTTTGTGGTACAATAGACCTACACATACGTATGCATTATACAAGTACGTCATATCTTGATTTTTTTTTTCTAAAGCTCTGTTCCCAAAGGTAAACAGGACCTTATAACCCTAGATGGTGTCATGAAAGTTGTACTGTGGCATATCTAATCTGTTCCTCGTTAATAGTGTCACTGGCACTTGTGAAATACTGTAAAAGTGGAAATTTTTTATTTTCGCGCAACCAGAACCTAACGCGAAAGTAAAAGCACATGAATATTTTTGCATGCCATATGATCCAGCAGTTGATGTCTTGATTTCGCCAAATTAAAAACACGCGAAACTCTTCTCACCTGGCCAAGCGCGAAAAATTAGTCGCGCGAAAATATCCACTTTTACAGTATGCTTGTACCCTACATGGGGTCACCAGGACTGTCATATTCTCTAAACGGCATATTTCACTGTGGTGGCACATAAAATTTCCTAGAAGGCATTTCGAATTGAACTTTCTTACACAAGTTCAAAAATAGCAAATTTTTACAGTATGCTTGTACCCTACATGGGGTCACCAGGACTGTCATATTCTCTAAACGGCATATTTCACTGTGGTGGCACATAAAATTTCCTAGAAGGCATTTCGAATTGAACTTTCTTACACAAGTTCAAAAATAGTAAATTTTTACAGTATGCTTGTACCCTACATGGGGACACCAGGACTGTCATATTCTCTAAACGGCATATTTCGCTGTGGTGGCACATAAAATTTCCTAGAAGGCATTTCGAAATGAACTTTCTTACACAAGTTCAAAAATAGCAAATTGATGCCAACCTGATCTACTAAAATCTCTCTTAAACACTTACACACAACAGAATTTTTTTTTTTCATCCAGAATAGGAGTGATCTTCATAATTATTATTCTATTGAATTTAAGTCTGAATTATGAAAATCTATTGTGATTGAGGATCCCTGAACTATGACAGAAAAATACAAACACTTCTCTTTTTAGTGGTAATGTCAAGGACACTGGCAATATAAAGAGTAGGCAACATAAAGAGTAGCCCTCCCCCTTATCGCTAAACTATTAATGTATTAGGTAGCAATAGGATTTCTCATGTAAGTATGTTTTTTATCGCATTCCTTGCAGATGAAGATGAAAATAATAATCCAACCATCAAATCTTGAAAACTCTTTGAAAGGGCATTACCCATAATTCTAACTAGCTCTTTTGGCTGCATGCCGTCAATCCCTCGTTTGAGGCGAGACCCCACTTCCACGAAGCTGATGGGGTGCTATACCTTGCTAAAGATTTTTCGTTTGGGAGTTGGGAGTCGAAGTATTTGTCCATTGCAAATTAACTTTCTGCTCAGGCGTGACAAACCTGGAGGCCAAGCCAGGGTTTAATGACTCCAGCAGCTAAGGTATTACGTAAGAGCATGATAAGGATACCTGCCTGTGGCAGACCATTCAAAGTGAACTCAATTTTCTCTATCCTTTCTAAAGTTTTCAATTTTATATTCTATTGAGAAATTCTATGGTCATCCATTTTACATTTCGAACGAAAACAATTGACCCATAAATAACGAAAATACAGGAATAAGAAGGAGAGCATTGTAGAAGTTTGTCAACACACACACACCATGGAGCTACATAGCCCATGCCAAAACCAAAACAATCTCCTCCTCTTGCGGGTGCCCCCCCCCCCCCCCCTGGCGCTGTGGCGATGACTGATGCTTAGATTAGGCCAGGGTCAAGAAACAGGTGTTTTATATCTTTGGTTTTTAAGTCATTGATTGCCAAGATATACACTGGCATTATTTACGGGGGTGTAGCCTCTTCAAACTAGAGATTTGCGTCATGGTCATTAATTTTAAGCGAATGCAAACATATCAAATCATATTTAGTGGCCATATCATACCAGGCCATAATTGAAATGACGCAGAAAAAAAATCATACGTAGTCATTGTTTCAAAGTGAAATTGAAGGGTAACCAAGTTTTCAAATTAAATTTTCAAATAAGGATCTGAATAAGATCCTCAGAACCTTTTTACTCTCAGAAAGGGGTTGCTATATGTTCATGAGTGTATACTGAGTGTTTGAAATCTTTAACACGACAAGCAGACATATTGATGTTACTCGTGAGAAAGCCCACCCCTCCCTCTCCTACAGCCCTCAACAACTGCAATTCTATTACCAAGGCTGGCATTCCTACTTTATTGACTATAGGCAAGCCATTTTTGAATTACGCACCTATTATGAACATAATGGTTTGGCCCCAAATGACCTTTAGGGTGACCTTATCAGGAAAAGTTGACTTCATACCATAAAAACAACTTCAGAATCGAATTCTTTGACCAAAAAATACCTTTACAGCTGATTTTGCAAATTATTGTAACATTTTTAGGGTATTTAATTGATATAGTGACGTAGGTGGCGGCCATATTGGATTTTACCAATATGCCGCCTTGGAGGGCGCCCTTCACCAGAAATACGCCTTTTTTTTCAGCTGTCGACAACTGCAATTCTATTACCAAAGCTAGCATTCCTGGAATATTGACCAGGGGCGAGCCATGGTTAAATTACCTGTTATGAATCCAATGGCTTGACCCCCAAATGACCTTTAGGTGACCCTATAAGGAAAAGTCGACTTAAGACCATAAAAACAACTTCAGATTCGAATTCCTTGACCCAGAAAACCTCTAAAAGTGACTTTTTGAATGATTGTTACCCTTTTATGTTTTCAGTTGCAAGTGAACTTTAAACCTTAGGTGGCGGCCATATTGGATTTTGCCAATATGGCCACCCCAGAGGGCACCCTTTTTGGCGCCCATCAAAAATCAAAATAGTACGGTTTGGGCTACATGTGTAGTCCCTTGTGCCCCCCCCCCCCCCCCCCCACTATATCTTTATTTTGCGAGACTGAGGGTGACATTAAAAGGTAATGCAATATCAAGGCACAGGTAAGACTTTATCACATACAGATAAGACGATTATTACTGATCCTCCAAGTCTGTTAGGTTGCTAATGCTTAGATGAACTCACAGCTGAACAATGCACCATCTGTAAACATCTTCGTAACAACTTGCCTCTCATTGTGTCTGCATTCCATTTTTCTTATACTGCAGCCACAAGTCCCTGCTGCAGACAATGGTGTCATCTTCAAGGGTACGACAAATCCTGAATTACCTCACCCACTGCTTTGACGAGCAAATGACAGGATCTGGATGACAGGCTATGAGCTCAAGATGACCAGTCAGCCATCCATGTCGACGTCAAGTTCAACTGCTGCAAATTGAACTGGCCAATTGTCTGTTTCATTAGATGATACACTGTACCAACATATCAACCTATTGTGTTTGTCAGAATCGTTTTTTCCTTTTTTTTTTCTTCATTTTTTTCTTAGCCTCCAACAGCAAGTGTCACTGGAAGCATAGTGTTTTCAGGTTTTCCGTCTGTTTGTAATCAATTTTATAGATGACGTAACATAAGAATTGATTGAAGTATCCAAGTGGCATTTGGCATATTAGTACCAGAAGACGAAACTGCGCCTATCAACTGAGTGCACATGCTCAAGGACTAATTCTACATTTCACTGTTTCTCCCCACATCTCTGCAATGTCTGAAGGTATTTTTGTGAAACTTTAAGTATACATGTAGAGTCAAGTCCGCGTAAATACACAGCAATAGCCATGATCATGGTTTCAGTTATTCCAAAGATTCATCAATGTTAAGATTTATTAATCCAAAAATGAAATAAGGTTTGTTCTTCCAAAGGTTCGTGGACCTCAAAGTGACATACACTAATACGGTTCATTATTCCAAAAGTCCATTAATCAAAAAAAAAAAAAAAAGGAAATAAGGTTCATTAATCTGAAAATAAAATAGGGCTTGTAATCATGAAAGTTCGTTAGTGTGCACCTTGGTTTCATTTTTGTATTCACAAACCTTTGAAATAGCAAACCTTATTTCATTTTAGGTATAATGAACCTTTGGAATTACAAACTTATTTCATCTTCAGACTAATGGGAGAAGTAGAATGTCTTCAGAATGACATGTACATTTTGAATTTGTGGCAAATCAAGAAGAGATCATCATACATTATGCATTATTATACACTGAAATAAATTAAACTGCAAACAAAGACCTACACAGTACATTCAGACACAGAAGCAAATTGCCCAACATAAGAATTATTCTTCCTGTACAATAATGGCCAATTCCACTGCTCCTATTAAAGCAACTTTGGATACATATATATAGGGTTGTACGTTTGTAATGTACGAAATAAACTCTGCATTTTCCAAAATAGAATTAAGTTTTATCAACTGTGTCCCTTTTGCTAGTTTAATCATGCCTCATTTGAGCAAGACATACTAGAAATGCTGTGATCCATGATTCGAATCCTCAGTCTCTTACCATGGGCATGGTTTCCTTGAAGGCAAGAGGATAATGAAAGGATAAACTGTACGTAAACTTTGTTTACAGTTCTTTATTCTTTATTATTGTTAACACATTTTTCATTATGAAAATGAAATAATATTCATTTTCCCCAAGGTTTGTTAATCCAAAAACAAAATAAATTTCATAATGTCAATGGTTAATTACTATGCACCTTTTATCAGGTTGGTATCAACGAACCCATTTCATTTTTAGAATAACAAACCTCATTTCATTTACGGAACACCACAAATGTTTGAAATAATAAGCCCTTTTCATTTTTGCAATAACGAACATCTAGGTATAAACATCTAGGTGTTACTTCCTTATGAATCTGACTTTCTTTCTTTAATTATATCTTATTGTTATGCACAGTTGAGTATATATGCTTCATAAAAACTGCGCAATATAAATTCACAATTATATATATTATATATATATACGTATGTATGTATAAACAGAATTTGTGTTTTTCAGAAAAATTAATTTATTTTCAGATTAACAAACATGACTTACGAACATTACCTGTAAATTTTCACCATAATTTCTTGATAAATGCACCAGCTATTTGTGTCCAGAATAAAAGGCAATTTTTGGCGCTCTTAGTCCCATTTCTCGTCGACCCAAGTGAGCTAATGCAGTGTTAATAGAGCGTTGACGAGCATTTATGACTATACACACGGTATCAACATAGCAGCTACACAGATGAGGCCGGACTAGCATGGCATCTACATGGCATCTACACAGCACTAACACAGACCATGCCGGACAAAGCCGGCAACTACACAGTCCATGCAGGCAGAGCATGGCATCTACACAGATCAACGGGGCATCTACACAGACCAACATGGCAGCTACACGTGCCATGCCTGCAGACGAAAAAGCGAGCAAATTTTTCATCAGTCACGGTGTGGTAACATATCTGACGCATCAGACGCATCAGAAGTTCCATTAGCATACGTTTCAGACCCAACACCAATCATTCCAATAAATGTAATTTAACTTGCAAGAACAACACCATGTGACTATTTTTGTTAAAACACCGCACTTCTAAACATAAAGAATGATCTTGTCATAAGTAGAAGAGATAACTCTTCAATCATGTCAATAAAAACTTTGAGATATACATGAAATATGAGAACCAAATAAACACAAATCGACAATATATTTTTTTCTGATATAGTTCCAAAATTTTGTTATTCCATGGAAGATGGTAAAAATGAAGTTGGAAAAGATTTCTATGCAAATAATACACATGAATTCAATTTTCCTTTGTTCCTGTCTGTAATAAATTTGGCCTCAAGAATTGTTCATGATGGTAACATTTCTGACAAAGTATTTACAGTGTATGTTCATTGACACATTTAACTACCGTCTATGGCAGCAGAGAGAAGAAGTGAGATGATGTTGAAATCTCACCTTATTTATAGGGAAGTCGAGTGGGTCCATGTGATCTTGATGTGAAAAAAAAGTGATGGACTGCGAAGGATACTCCTGGCACCTACACGGTCGTTCCAGGCAGCCACACAGACCTTCACGGCATCTACACGGCAGCCACATGGACCATCCCGGATTACTCGGCCAACGCAGCAGTCCCCAGATGACACCGGATGTTTTTGACCTCCAAAAGTTGCCCTGTTGGCCTCCCGGATGTCCCCGGATCTACACAGACATACGCGGACCTCCAAGGATGCCCAAGGCGTCAACATGGATCTCTCTGTAGATCACCCTGGATCAGATCCGCAGTGATCCAGCATGTCTGTGTGACTGGGGTTTTATCACCGCACAAATGGCTGATATACACAGTGTATACAAGACTTTAGTGTACAATACACTACAAAATAACGGAGAGACACAGCGGACATGTCCACCTCCATCAAGTGTTAGCTCACCACTCCCTACCAATACCAACGTGCAACAGTGACCACCCACCAAAACTCTCGTGGCCGTGAGGTAACCGCACGCCCCCTTCGTCCCACCAGACGAACTATGTACTAGAGACACCAACTCCAGTGCTCTAAACTTATTTCATTACAATATATAGACCGTGCATTACTGCACAATGAATCTACTTCATTTCGCTTTACTTAACTATCCATTTCATAATTGCAATTCCAATGCCAATTAGAATTGCCCCCGGTAGCCTAAAAGTTTTTTTGAACCCCTGTTGCCCCGGCAACGACAGGGAAATCCCTCACACATGCGTGCACGCGATCTCTTCCTCTTTCTTCTGCAACACGTGAACGTGTCATATGCCCACCGAAGTAGCTCTCCAAAGACGGTTACGATCGTTCCTTTTATACTTTTATACTTTTGTATCCCGAATTTCAGTCTGATATTATTCAGATAGATTCTTCTTTTTGAACTTCTTTCAGCTGCCTTCTTAGCTGATTATTGGTTTTGTTAACCTGTTTGCTTCCCATTTAGTGCGACATGCCAAACTCTTCACGGTCTTCGCTCAACTACGGAGGTAGACAACAGCGATACGTATACCAAATTTGAGTGCTAACATCGTATCCTCCGCTAAAGCAGGGCAGGGTGGGAAGAAAAGACCTAACATCCCCGCTTCATCTGCCTCTGAACCTCCCCCTAAAAAAAGACGAGAACAAATCAAAAATCGTACCTCATTCTAATCCCAAACCGGCCTAAAAACCAGCCTCTCAGACAGCAGTTGTTTCTGCCTTGAAGTCAACTGAAACAAACCTGGCCCCGCCAACTAAGTTGTCAGGCACCAGCGAGTCCAAGAACACAAATCAGCCTGCTAATGGAGATTCTAGCAGTGCAAATTTCTCACCAGCCAGCTCGATTGACCCCACAGCGGCCTGCAATTTTTTCATGCAGGCATTACACAGTTTTTCTTAGGCAAAGCCAAGGAACCCTTCCTGCACGGGCAGGCGCTTCGACAGGCCCCCGGAATCCCGCTCCAGCCACCATATCACAAGCTCTGGCTTACCCTGGACCCCGTCTGCCTGCATACACACGAGGATACTCTCACACTGACTCTAGGACTTCCCCCGCCACGCCATCGCGAAGGGGAAGATATCGGGTCTCGCTACTACTCTCGCGAACCAATGGTTAGTTTGGGTGATTATACCGATGATGAGTTTGACTACCACCCTCCAAAAAATAGCATCTCAATCGAGAAACTGAGCAGACGATGATACATGTACATGTACAAGTTTCCCATCCTCTCACTTAGTGCACTCTGATCAGATCAAATACAATGTAGTTGGGGAAAGCCATTTTACCAATGATCAACCTCCCTCCGAGAAAGAAATGAAAAAAACAGGCAGGTAGAAAGGATGGAGATGCACGCAGATTTCTCTCATAAACAATGTAGGACGCTCCTCTATGAGGATAGCAGCGTATCAGAGTTATTTGAGCACATCCCAAAGGGAAGCAGACCGCCTATTGATAAAGAAGATCAGAACAAGATTTCTGACCTACTTCTCCGTATCTCAAACCTTCAGTTTGAACAGGCCGCCCGAACAGCATTACTGTGCACCAAATTCTGCAAAGCTCAGGTGATGGAACAGCTCAAGCGAGAAAAGGAAGCTGACACCATACTTGGAAAATTGCCATATGCGGGTGCAGATCTCTTTGCTGGAAAGTTTTAGCAGGTGCTGGAGAACACCATCGCGGCACCTTGCACAGCAGACAAGACCGCCTACAAACTGAGCAAGTCCAATCCCCCCTTTCGGTCCTCAGGGGAGCAATTGCCTCCGCAGTCAGGATCCTTCCGTGAAGGTGGCTCTCCTATAGGTTTCTTATATTGGAGACAACTGTAGAGCCAGTCTTACAGGCCGTCGTTCGACTCTCGCAGGCCAGAAGGTAGAGAGCGTTGTGGCAGACCATTCAAAAGACCTCGGGGACATCAGTCAGCCTCCCTTAAAACGCAGTCAACTGCCCCTCAGAGAGACCACTCATCGCAGTTATCACTATCTAAAGTTGCGTACAGTCACAGATAATGACAGACAAATTGGTTCATTCAATAATCACACACAAGAAAATGAAACTGCCAATAAACCCAGAAAAAAGAAGGGTCTTATTAGAAGAAATATAGCCCTTACTAATCAAACGGGCAATCACAGGTTCACGCAAGAAGGCATTTTGTAATTCCCCCAGTCTTCTTGTCTCACAAAGGAGAAGGCAGTTTCCACATGGTGTTGAATGTAAAAAAAAAGGGGGGAGCTGAACTGCTACATTGCGAACTCAACATTCAAAATGGACAATCTTCGCATCATATATCCTCTCATTAAAAAAAAAAAATGCACCAGTATCAGGCTCTGCCGTTCGGACCCAAGACTGCATCCCGCATATTCACACGTACTGCATAGATAATCGCAGCCCATTTACAACAAAGGGGTATCCAGAGATGCCAACCAAGATGATTTATGATATTAGTACGATAAACAGTGTGAAATATAATAAAGTACGGCTTTCATCTTTCAAGTAAAATTTAAAATGAAGCCAATATCAACCACAGAAAACTACAGAAAACGGCGTTATCATATATAGAAAGATATACTATAAGTACCTGTAATTCCTACAAAAGCATTGAATTATGAACCTAAATGAGCGGGAAATGCGCAGATGCTTTACAATTTTCACATCATTGTTGATGAAGTAGCAACATTTTTACATGCCTGTCCTTACTCGGGAAACATTTTTTTTCTGACGTTCACTTGCCCAGAGCCAACGGGCTAGTGATGGTGTCAATATTTCATGA
Source organism: Diadema antillarum (assembly GCF_040938485.1). Taxonomy (NCBI): domain Eukaryota; kingdom Metazoa; phylum Echinodermata; class Echinoidea; order Diadematoida; family Diadematidae; genus Diadema; species Diadema antillarum. The sequence continues at coordinate 258,592 of NW_027272222.1, forward strand.
AAATCTGATTTTTTTTTCTTATATTTTATCTGTTTTTCTATATCAAGAACTTAGCATCTCTTAGTATCATAATTTCCATCTATCTAGACGACTAGCTTGTGGTAGCAGACACTGCAGCCATGCTGCGCCATCACTTAAACATAACGCTACTCCAGTTCTGGTTACCAAATTAGGGTTTCTCATAAACCACTAGAAGTCCTAGCACGAACCCACCACCAGTAAATATGAGGAAGAAACCGTAGACGATTCGGATGTGGTTTGGATCAGATTTATTGCCGTGGCCGAGACAACTACGGCAGGCCAATTGTGACAAATGTAGATTACTACATGTATAACACAACCAATACTGGCGTGACTTCTTCTTTCTTCCTCTGTTCTCTGAGAGCTTAATCATTACTTTCCATTAGCAATCAATCATATGTTTGTACAACCTCAAAATTTGCCTCTGTTGAAACACTCTAAAAAACTGAAACCAATCACTAGGTAAAACCACAACTGAACAGTTAGCATATCACCCATCACTGTGATAATATCAATCACTATAATTAATAACAAAATTCTATCACTGTCAACAAACAACTGATAACCTTATGCATAAGCACACTGATCATACAGACTATCAACATCCAACAAAAATATTGCCCATTTAACCTCCACATACATGTATATCGACACATGGATGTAACTTGGCTTGCTTTACAATTTTCAAAAAAAAAAATCCCAAAATCATCATAGTCATGTACACTATGCTGTATGTGCATCAAACTCCACTCAATTACCAACATCATATTGTTTCTAGATTTCTGATAACAACTGAACACAAATCACATTTCAAAACAATCTCACTATTGTGTACTGTATCCCAATATCCTCTCTTCCCCCATTAATTAACTAACTACACTAACATGACACTAGTGAAGCATAACACAATTGAAAAAGCCCTATACATGCATATACGTCTGTATCACAATCAGATACATACACGTACAGTATGTAACAAAACTGCAATGTAGATGGTAAGTAGGGCATGATACACTGCAAATCTGTAACACTAGAAACATATACAGTCATACCAGTCTAATTTACCGTGGACAGCAATCAGGCAGCAGGAAACTTTGCCTCTATATATCAATGTAAATACATGTATGTATAAATAACTACCCAGAATTTTGATCTCCCATGAGTACAAAACAATATAGTCATAGATGTATGTACATACATCCGAAAAGACAAGTACAAATGTAGACAAATACTGGTGTGTTTTTTTTACATACCAGTACATCCCATACGGCTATGAGTATAACAATTATTCCGTGCACCTTATATGATTAAATCAGTATACACGTACAATATATGACCATCAATAAAAAACGTGTTGCAACTACAACAAAATCACCTTAAGACATTTTATTTTGTGTGTACCTATACACACTGCAAAAACAAACTTGTTATCAGGTATGTGTGTGAGTCAAACTACATTGTACAACTCTGCTGAACCAAAAACCATTAAAACATCTAGAAAACTTGTGCATTGCCATACACAGTCAACCATATGTTGACATCAACTGTAACAAAAATCATTTACGTTCAGTCAATCTACACATCTTTGTACATACTAAAGTGATGGTATTGGTATAAAATAAAATGGTGCACTTGTACATAGCTGTCATGTTATTAACATAAACAAAAAGGCACCAATATCCCTTTCTGATATCGAAAATGGGAACAATTACAGAAAGACACATCACATCCTAAATCAACTGTAACAAAAATCATTTACATTCAGTCAATCTACACATCTCTGTACATACTTAAGTGACAGTATTGGTATAAAATAAAATGGTACACTAGTACATAGCTGTCGTGCTAGGAACATAAGAAACAAAAAGGCACCAATATCCCTTTCTGATATCCAAAATGGGAACAGTTACAGAAAGACACATCACATCCTAAATCCAAAGGAAGAAAACCTTTACTTAGAAACATACAAAGATGTAAATCTAAACAAGGCAAGTGCCATAATGTGTCTTGCCCATTCGCGTACAAGAAATTGTACGCGAATGGGATATAACAGATTTTTAAAAAAAATACAACATAAAAAGAGATATAAAAGGGTAAAATTTTTGGCAAAAAAGAAACGTGCCATTGAAACTTAAAATTGGGCCCTTAAAGTTTGCTGACCCCTGCCTGTAACCTTTGACCTTGTGGTGACCATCCACTCCCCAAGGGACATCTACCATCCAAGTTTGGTCACAAACGGACCTATGGATCAAAAGTTATGACCCATAATAGAAACGCGCCATAAAAACTTAACATTGGGCTCTAAAAGTTCGTTGACCCATGCTTGTGACCATTGACCTTGTGGTGACCATCCACTCCCCAAGAGACATCTTCCATCCAAGTTTAGTCACAAATGGAGTAATGGATTAAAAGTTATGACCAATAATAGAAACGCGCCATTAAAACTTAACATTGGACCCTAAAAGTTCGTTGACCCCTGCTTGTGACCTTTGACCTTGTGGTGATCATCCACTCCCCAAGGGACATCTACCATCCAAGTTTAGTCGCAAATGGAGTAATGGATTAAAAGTTATGACCCATAATAGAAACGCGCCATAAAAACTTAACATTGGGCTCTAAAAGTTCGTTGACCCCTGCCTGTGAGCTTTGATTTGAGGTGACCTTCATAAATAGTAAAATGTGAAACTTTGTATAACCCCCCTTCCCTGGAAGTTTGATTGCAATTGAAGCCCAGAGTAAAGAGTTATTGAAGTTTTTGTAGCGTTACGGACAGACGACGGACAGACAGACGCCGCGGGTGATCCCTTAGTCTCCCCACACCTCCGGTGGGCTCGACAAAACACACAACCCAAAATGATTAAAACATCAAATAACACTCAGACGTTTGTAAAACAAAATTATCCATCCCATTGACAAAAGGGTACGTATAAAGACGAACTATACATCTGGTGCATGTGGAAATATGTGTATTAAAAAAAAAAACTGTGTGCACCTACACACTACAAACATGGACAGAACCCAAATTAAAAGGACCCATTAACCTGGAGGAGATAGGGGCATGGGAGGACCATGGGTTATCACCGGTAGGCAGGAGGAGTCAAGGGGTGCTGAGGGATGGGGGATCCAAAGCACGCGGGGGAGTAAGACATCCATGATACCCACATCAGCGAAGCCATGGTTAGGAGCTCGGAGATCATCAGATGAGTGTTCAATGTGGATCATCTGGTAGAATGCACGCGAGACTCCATCATTGGGATAGGGAAAGGGATCTCCTTCGGACCATGAACAGGACAGGCAGAGGCCGTTGTGCCATGGTGGAGCCTTCCAGGTTGGGTGTGCGCCACAATCGGCTAGGCAAATGTCACTCGTAGGGGGACGGAGGCAAACAGCATTGTAGGCAGGAATACCCTCTGATTGGATTTTGGAGACTACGCTGACCATCATGAACTGGTGTTCAATATCTGGCGGCGTGGAAGTGGGAGAGACATCAGCAGGAATGAGGTAGTAGCCAGGAGGAGAACCTGTAGAAGATGGTACTTCACCCTGCACACGAGCACTGGGGACATCGACTGGCTGATGGGTGAATGTCGCAGTGGTCTTCTCCACACAGGCGAACCATGACTAGCATGATGTTGATCAATGCCAAATACATGCATGTCCATGTGAGTTGACACCTTGGGTAGAAGGACATTGTCTGTGACAGGAAGAGCGTCCTCACCTGTCTGACTGGGTAGATGCTTGGAGGAGCCTTGAGGTAAGGTAGCTAGCTTCCACAAACTGGAACTGCTCATTGTGACTTTGAGGATCATTGCTAGTATTACACCAATTGTCAATGGGCGTGTACAGACCTTGGTTGTTAGACTGAGTGTACATGTGAGTTCACTCATGGTTGGTGTGAAGTGGCTGTGAACGTAATGTCAATGTAGATGTGAGTGTTTGTATTGTCCATGAAGATGTTTGTGCTACTCTCATTGAAGGGAGTAAGAGATCTGGGCTCGGTGAAGAGAGTAACAGAGCTGGGCTCAGTGGAGGGAGGAACAGAGCTGGGCTCAGTGGAGGGAGGAACAGAGCTTGGCTCAGTGAAGGGAGGAACAGAGCTGGGCTCAGTGGAGGGAAGAACAGAGCTGGGCTCAGTGGAGGGAAGAACAGAGCTGGGCTCAGTGGAGGGAGTAACAGAGCTTGGCTCAGTGAAGGGAATGGCCATGTTGGGACTCTCAACACCACAGACTTCAATGCCAAACACACCTGCAGGATCAAAAGTCCGTATTAAATCACTGTCAGAATTTGTCCCATATTCCTGTTCACACTCAAACCAATCACCTTCGTCCACAGCAGTGATCTCGCTCTGTTCATCATCATACTGTTCATAGTTAAGTGATTTGCACATTATTACTTCATTTTCTGTATTCCCCATCTCACATTCAGTCCCTGGATCATGCACTTTTGTCTCCTTCACCATTAAGCCTACACCAACACCATCAAGCTGCATGTTGTGTGGATTGCACTCCGTTTCAGCATACTCTGTATTTTCCATCTCACACTCAAACTCATCATGATTATGCGCATTTATCTCTTTCTCCATTACACTGACATGAACGGCTTGTGTGTGATGTGTGTTACGTGAATCATAGCCAGCGGATTGATCGCTGACACTGTAAGTGTACATAGTATCATCTCCAAATGTAATCTGACCTTTGGAGGGACGAACAGCAATATCATTTTGTTCCTAGAAATATCTGAACCTGGAAACCCATCTACACCGTCATTCATCACATGATCATCCACAAAAACAATGTTAAACATTGAGTCACACTCAGAGTGATACAATGTACACGAAACAATAACTATATCAACCTCTGGAAGATCACCAGCGGATATAGAGCACATAGGGTGAATCATGCACATTATGGTAAAAGCACCATACTTGGTACACATGTACATGATGCCAATACAAGTCATTTCTGATATGGAAGCCACTCTGATTCTGCCTGTGGCGGCCGTGGCGGCCATTTTTCAAAATGGCTGCCATGTGATATAGCAATGTTGTGTATTTTGGAAACTATAAGTCCAATTGTCGTGATTCTTGTACCAAAGTATAGGTTTTGAGGGTCAAGGATTCCAATAAAATAATTTTTTGAGAGGAAAAAAACATGGCAACCTACTTATTAGCGGCCATTTTGAAAAAAAAAAAAACCATGGCTGCCGCTCTACATTCTATATCTTTAAAACCAATGGATGCATCTTCATGATTCTGGTACGAAAATATGTTTTTGAGGTTCAATTATTTAAATGGATACATCTTTTCGTGCATACAACCATCACATCCTATGTTTTGGCTGCCATTTTAAAACATGGCCACCGGAATATATACTATACTGTACGTCTTTGAAACTAATTGGGGTCAACGATTTTAAACAAGCATTTGTTGATGAATAGAACAAACACATTTCGTTTTCATGTCCATTTTGATAAATATGACTGCGCACTACATAGAGTATGCACACACACACACACACACACACACATACAGTGTGGCCTAGAATTAACGGAAAAACGAGTTTTCGCAAATATTTGCACATTTGCATTACTTTGATGTAAAAATGAATGACACAGATTTATAGAGAATTTATTTAGAAGAAGAATGACACCAAAATCATCCAATTTGGTTGAGTAGTTTTCATTCTACAGATGTTTTTGTAAAGACGGGTCGAGCGTAAATTTCTTAGCTCAATTCAACAAATTTCAGCATCGAACAAAAGCCACTGCCTTGGGAGACTAACAAAGAATTGTGGCCGCAAATCACAATGTGGAATGCTTGAATAGGATTATTGTCGAAAATTGACCTTCAATTGTTGGGTAGTCTCCGTTGCTGAACTTTGATAAAATAAAGTAAGAAATTAATGATTAACAAAAACATGTCTAGAAAGAAAAGTACTCAACCAAATTGGACAATTTCGTTTTGGTTTAGGAAAAAAAAAATCGTTTTCTGAGGGGCCACCCTGTATATTTTATATATATATATATATATATATATATATATATGAATATAGATACCCTCACTTGCCATATGTATTGTCCCATTGACAAGAATCGTGCACCTATTATTGGTAAATGACCCTCCTTTGTTGTTGCGGCGTTTAGTTCTTTATTGTTCATTGATTGTTGTTGATTGACCAAACCTCTATCACATTCACTATTCATGTAGGTATTGAACATCACATAAGTACAATTGTTGCATACCTGGAACACTAAAGATAATTATGTTGAATATCAAAGGTACAATAAATGGTGAGAATGGAATATGTAGAAGACTTTCCCCCCAATTTTGGATGCATAGACAGGAGAGTATAATTAGTGTACTGTCATAGTTTCCAGCCACAAAGACATGATTATTGCAGTCTAAGACCTACTGATTTCTAAAGTTTGTTTTCAGTTCTTGTTCATTATTTCATAGTATGACCTTGTCAAAACTGTTACACAAAATCAGGAATCATGAAGGAATCGAATGAGCTATGACAATCCAAAACAATTATTGTTCCTGATCATCCATTGATGAGCGGTGATGAACGTGAATGCATATAATATAGATGCAGGTGCGCTTTAGAGAACGTCTTCAGTATTTCTACTGGTGCCGGTAAGTAAGATCGATTTACCGAATATTTAATTCTGCAGTTTTATCTTCCAATAGTTATGAACCTAAGAATTTGGATTTCTTTGAGGTTTTCCTTAAATTCATAAATTAGCATAATTTTTCTTGTAGTTTATATTTTGGATGGGCGCTGTTATACGTTATAAAATTGTGTTGAAATGCCCACTGTCCATTTACCTGTAGAAGTTGCTTTTGAATTAGGAGAATGGCAAATGCATCGAATATATATTTGTATAATTTCTTTGGGGTTAGGGTAGGGTGAATTCAGTTCAATAGGCTAAAATCATTGATAAAAATTAATGCATAGCTCAACCATAACAAGTAATGTATTCAGAGTAGAACGACACACAAAAACAGATAATTTGATTTTTCCTTGTTATTGTTCTTTACAAATTATTCTACATCAAAAGGTAAAATTCACAACCACAAATCCATTTTAAAAAAGATGTTTGTCACATTTCTAGAAAAATGTACGCATAAGTTTTTTGCTTTACCTCTGTTAAAGGGATCATATAGTTTTGGTTGAGACCTAATTGCAGGTTTCTAAAAAAATTTTGGTGAGATAATGAGAAACCTCTTATGAAATATGAAAGATCATGTAATTCTATGAGGAATTCAACGTTTATTTGATGAAATTTGGTTTTGAAACAGCTGAGATATCCAAAAAAAAAGAGCGATTCTAATCAAGTGTGGGACCCACATTTTATTACGATCGCTTTGTTTTACTTTGTTTTTGAATGTTTTAGTCATTCCAAACCCGATTTTCATCAAATAAACTTTGAATTCCTCTTAAAATGGTTTGCCCTGTACAATATCATAAGTGTTTTCTTGGTATCTCGCAAAAAGTTAAAAGTCCAGTCATCTTCACCAATACTTTACCATCCCGGCCTTTAAGCACATTTACATAAAATGTTATCATTTTAAGTAATTGGTAATTGGGTTTATTTGTAGGATAACATGGCTTCAAAAGTAAAGCTTATTTCAACCGAGAAACCAGCTCCCAGGAAAGAAGCAGATTGGACCAAGTTCATCATATGTCAAGATGATGACACAAAAAAAAACCTATCATGTCCAACTTTGTCTAAAAGAAATAATGTTGGTATAGGATACAAAACTTTGGCAGAAGATCTGATTTCTTTTCATGAGGCCGATTCTTTACCCACTACGCTGCAAATGACAATTAGCTGTAAACCTATAAAGATGTATTGTGTAATACCTATTGTATTTACTTTATCGTTTGATGTATAAGATTCAGTGAAGTTGTAAGTATCAGAACAGCCTGGTTCAATCATGGATTTTATAGACATATATAATTATAGTGTGTTTACATTTGATGTAAGTGACCCAAGAAGTTTAGAAGTTTTCTCACACTTAGTGTCATGTTAACAAAGAAAACAGATGTACTATATTGGTTGGAAACTATGATTTTCATTCCATGGTCCAGGGACCAGAGAAAGCGAGAGTCTATATTTCTAGAAAATGTATAATCTTGGTTAATATGTACTTCAGACATGAAATTGTGAAGATCATGTTTTTCACATATACACTGTACACACAGAAATCCTATAAAGGAAGTTGAGCATATTTTCCAAAATGCTTACAAAGTTAACTATGCCCCGATGTACCACATTAGAATACTAAGAATGAGTGAACAAGTAATTGTTGGCCCCTAAAACAAACGTTTACACCAGAATCAATCCACAATTTGCATCCCGCTTTCATAACACTCGCACGCTATATAACTGGAGGGAGGCCGTTTTTATTAAATGACCGCCAAAACAAAGGATGTGATGAACTTATTCACTTTGCTAAAACATCATTATATTGAAAACTTTCACCCCAAAACTATACTTTTACACTTGAATCGTGATTATATATCTTTTGAGTTCGAAGATATACAATATTCATTATCTGTTGTATGGCAGCCATATTTATTAAAATGGCCGCCAAAACGTAGGATGAAACGATTCATATTCACTTACAGTTGAATTTATCGGAATCCTTGACCCCAAAAACATATAAGTTGGTGCCAGAGTCATGACCCTTTGTCCATACATTTTAAGGATATGTTATATCTAGCATGGTGGCCATATTTTTTCAAAATGGCCACCAATAAGTAGGTTGCCATGGTTTTATCCTCTAAAAAAATTATTTTATTGGAATCCTTGACCCTCAAAACCTATACTTTGGTACAAGAATCACGACAATCGGACTTATAGTTTCCAAAATACACAGCATTGCTTTATCACATGGCGGCCATTTTGAAAAATGGCCGCCACGGCCGCCAAAGGGAGAATCAGAGTGGCTTCCATATCAGAAATGACTTGTATTGGCATCACGTACATGTGTACCAAGTATGGTGCTTTTACCATTAAGTGCATGATTTTTTTTATATCCGCTGGACTACAAGGGGTACATATATAATCCTCATATCCAGACCCATCAAGAAGGATTTCTAAACCAAGCATATCACTCCACACCTGCAGATTCACTGATTAGAGTACAGACAGAGCCACTATAATTCGAACATCAATCTGTATGACCCGATTTTCCTTCCCTTGCCCCGTTGCAGGAAAGCGTGGAGGTTCACGTTTTGTTGCGTCTGAGTGATAACGCGGATTGCTGGCCAAGGCCAACCTGCTGGCCCGCTGGACACCCACGCTTGGGTGCCTCAGCGGCCGGGGCTGCGCGTCGCTGCATCGACGGGGAGCCGGTGGACCCGGCCACGGCGGCGCATCTCTTTGTTGATGCAACGTGCATATCTCTACGTTTGACTACACACTGCTTTAATCGCCCAAATATCATAGCTGTCACCCGAATTATCACTGTAAATTACAACAGAACGCCTACTCCTGCGTATATCAGGCGAGATTCTCCTTTCATTTGGACTAGGGTACAGCAAATTATTGGCATTGAATCCGCATCCGGCTGCCACCACGCCAGTATTAAAATAAAAGGAAGAAACCATAGACGATTCGGATGAGGTTTCCATAAAATAAAAGGAAGAAACCGTAGACGATTCGGATGAGGTTTCGATCAGATTTATTGCCGTGGCCGAGACAACTACGGCAGGCCAATTGTGACAAACATAGATTACTATAACACAACCAATACTGGTGCACGCTAAGTCCGGAATCCCTGGGTGCAAAACTCGACATAGGCCTTGCTTGGCCTCTCCCTCACAGAATAGACAAGGTACACTAAGTTCAAGGGCCTTGGAGAAAATAAAAACAAAGGGTCGGCACAGAAACATTTTAGAAATGCAGGCCACACAAAATGCTCTGTACACTTTCAAAGATAGAGTTCGGAAGGAAACGGCTCTGAAAAAGTCAGACGACCTCACAGTATAGTACCGTATCCTATGTAAACAAACAGGGGACACAAGATCTAAACACTTTTGCAATCTAACCTAAGAGATCCTAAATTGGTGCGACTCCATGGCATCAAGACTATTACCAGTGGCGGATCCAGAGGGGGGCGCAACCGGCGCACGCCCCCTTTAATTTTCGTCAAAAACAAAGAAAATAAAAAGACAAAAATGAAATGAAACCCGGAAGTGGCACCAGAAATATTAGTCACGCCCCCCCCCCCCCCCCCTTTACAGAATTCCTGGATCCGCCCCTGTTTACCTTTGCACATACCAAGAAAAGACAGCTAGAATATGTAGCAGACTTCTTGTCAAGGGGCTGTCATCTCCCCTCAGAGTGACAACTCAATCCAAGCATTGTCAAACGCACTTCCCCAAGTTGACCTGTTTGCATCGACTCTGAACAGGCAGCTGCCTGTGTATTGCACGAAACACAATGATCCAGCAGCTCTAACGACGGACGCCTTCACAATGCCGTGGAGCAAATTTCTGGGGTATGCATTTCACAACGACACATCATCCTAATCAATGTGCCCCACCTAAAGCTGATGGACTATGGCCCAGGGCCATTTCGGGAAAATCACATCCCAGGCGGGCCTTTCGGGAAGGGCTGCAGCGAGCTATCCTACGCATTCTTTGGATTTTCAACAAGGACTACCTATGACTCTATAGACTGCAGTACTACTTTAAATAGTGCAACAATAAGGAGGTGGATCTTTCCACCGCACCTGTAGGTGAAATTGTGGAATTCCTCCTGCACCTATTTGATAAAAGCTTAGCCTTCTCGATCATCATGCAGAGGCTACAGATCAGCTATCTCAGCCTTACACAAAGGCTTGGGGGATGGAGAGACGGTAGGCTCATCAACACACATGCCTAAACCTCCCCCAGAAGAAACTGAGCCCATCTTGGAGTTTATTAAGAGTCTTGCGTGCCCTGCCTGAGGCCCCCTTTGAGCCCATGCATAGCAGTTCTCTTGCTAATTTAACCACGACAACCGTCTTCCTCATTGAATAGCAGTTACATGTGGGAGAAGACGTAGTTTTCTATATGCTCTCTCAACTAATCCTGGACATATTCGTTGGGAAACTAACGGGGTTATAGGCTTATCCCCCATGCTAAATTTGTGGCCAAGAACCAGACCATGAATTCTTCTCCAGGTGAGACATTCATTTCTTCTCTTAAGACTCGGTCTTCAATATCCCAGGACAAACTCTGATGCCCATTCAGTATGGGTCTTGAAATAGTATCTACACAGAACAAAGGACTTGCGTACTCGGTACTTCAGATAATCTGTTTATCAGTATCAACTCTACCCATCATATGGGCCTGTCTCCCCTGATACCATTTCTCGTTGGTTAGTGCAGACTATTAAAGCTACGAATACCACCCTCTCCCACAAGGTACAGGCCCATGATACTAGGGGTATGGCTTCCGCTCGGGTCCTTCCTTTTTCAGGGAGTTCCACTTGAAGACATGCTAAGGGCCGCTTACTGGCATAACCCATACACATTTACATCCTGCTACATTTATCAGATGTGAATTCAAGTGAGGCTACCTTTGCTTACATGTACATGTAGTTCCCATTCTTGACTGATCCACATTGCCCGAACAAGAGCCAGCTCACTAAGTTGTGGTCTATAAGATGGGGGAAGTTTTCCTTACGAATGAGGCCTCTCCCGCAGTCCCACTATCCACGGATCTGTTGAAATCTGGCAATTATGAAATGGATAGGTAAGCAAAGGGAAATGAACTAGATATATATGTTCGTTAATGGACACTTTATCTACGAGATGAGCTTGACTTACATGTGGGTCTCTCCCTCCTCCCTGCTCTGCGGTTTCAGCCTGTACGCCAGCATCGAAAGAGGAAGAGATCACACGCGCATGGGCCTATGTAGGGGAGTGGGTGAGGGGTTTCCCTGTCATTGCCGGGGCAACAGGTGTTCAAAGAACTTTTAAGGATGGCAATTAGGAAATGAATAAGTAAATAAAACTCATCTCGTAGATAAAATGTTTGATACCAAACATACATTTCTGTAGGAAAATATGGTCCTTGGGATCAAAGATCAGGTGAAAAAGGGAAAATTCTCCCATTTTGTTGTCTTAAAAGTGGCTATAAATTTAGTCATTAGATTTTGTGCATATATTACAAGGTAGTGATTATTTGCCAATCATTTGCAACTGTCATCTCAGATAAGTAAGATGTGCTGTTGACTTTGAAGGGGTTTTGTAGTAGGATAGTTAGTAGAGCATAGATAATACATCCTTCCACTCACCATTCGTTGATTTGGAACACACAACATATCCCGCGCTGCCGAGCTGCGCCTGGAGTCGATGCTGTCGCAGGAAATTGGTCCTCCAACTGAAAGTTCAGTTATTCCACTTCTCCCATTTGGCAAATACACAAGAACATTATAATGCGACACACAATATGATTCCCTGAAGTAGCACAAAGGTGAAATAGCACAATGTTGAATGCTCCACGAGACAGCGAGATTAGAGTTGGAAAGAGAAATAGTTAGGTTCGCGAGTCCGATGTTTGATGATGCAGTTTGGCAAATTTACAACTTGACGTTTTCGTACTTTCACGTTGGAAGCTGGTCAAGAAGTGTAGTGAGTGTGAAAAGTTGGATTTTTGTGAATGAACAGATGTAACATGCGTGTGAAACTTCTTCGAGAAGTGAGAGAAGGAAGAAGGAGATTGGTTGGAAAGGATGTTTATCTCGCATTGCCATGGTGACCTGAGGAGTGACCGGAGGTGAAGTTACGTTGTTCGCGAGGAATTTTGGTCAGATGATATATAAGACCTTGCGATACAGTGGGCCAGAGCGGTCGTAAAATTGTGCTTATATCACGTTGATAGTGTGACCACGAGCGGATATGGTCAGTGAGTGGACGAAAACAATTCTTAGTAAAGAGAGAAAATGAAAGTATGACTCATTGTGCTGCTTCAACTTGTACTGTTGACCTATGGGAGTTTAGTACAATATAGTAGAGTCATTCCAGTCACAACTACAATCGTAGATTTGTGTTTTTGTTTTGTTTTGTTTTTTTTTTATTGCTGGCATATTTGTGAAGCTTCATGGTCAGCTCATATGAGATTTTCTATGTTTTATTTAGTATCATGGTCATGTCTAACTTCTGAATGTATTTTCATTGCAATCCGTCATACATGATGTCATCTACGTGCCATTTTGTGATTTCAAGAAGTAAATAACTCCAGCAATAACAAAATAAAATTTCTGTTTCATTTCCACTGGGCATAAATTTCAAGCCACACGACGTCTTATATCATGATTATTATCAGTAGCTAGCATGACAAGCACATGCAAATGCTGACTGCTTTAAATTTTTAAATTTGCTCCATATCAATCTCTCTGTGCTGCCATGGACGTCACTGCCCGTTGGCGATCACTGATGCAGTATGTTTCCGCCATCTCCCTCCATCGTCGCACGAATGCAGCAATGTAGATCCTCTCTCGCCGACTAATCCAGCCATTGCAGAAAGGAAAGTGAGTCGCTGTCGTCCACGTGATCTCTTCCCATTCACAAATCCAGACAGGACTAGATGTTCAGTTTGCCTCTTCCTCACGACATGGCCCCGAAAAACTGCATCTGGCGTTTCCTGATGGTGGAGAGCAGCTCACGTTCAGCCGACACCATTTCTAGTACTTCTGTGTTTGATTTTCTTTCCGTCCATGATATTTTCAACATTCGCCTGTAGCACCACATCTCGAAACTTTCTATTCTGTGTCTCATCGGCTTATTAACTGTCCATGTCTCGGCGCCGTATGTCATAGCTGACCATATGTATGTCTTCAAGAACCGTTTCCTTGTGGCGATGGACAATTTGCGGTTCGTCATCACCTTGCGCATGTTCTGAAACGCTGTCTTTCCAATGCCAATTCTACGCTTGATTTCTTGTTCTGAGCGGCTGTCTGAAGTCAGCAGGCTACCGAGGTAATTGAAAGATGACACCTGCTTCAGCTCTTGTCCATTTATCATAATCGAACATCGAGGTGGCTGCGCAGTTTTGCTGAAGACCATGGTTACTGATTTCGCGATGTTAATCGATAGCCCCTTTTCCTCGCTTGCTCTGGAGACAACATCCATCAATCCCTGCAACTTCTCTGCACTGTCAGCTAGAATCACCGTGTCATCGGCGTACCTCATGTTTGTGAGTTGACTGCCTCCGATTGCAAAGCCAGGTAATTCGTCCAATTGTCGCATAATTGACTCTGTGTATAAGTTGAACATGTATGGCGAACCAACACATCCTTGTCGCACACCTCGCTCAATATCCTGCCAATCACCAACTTCTCCATCATCAATATCAACTTCAATATCTTCACTAGAAAAATGTCACCATTTCATAATTTTTGGAGGGCATAAACTTCAAGTCACTTGTCATCTTAGTATGTTATGATTATTATTTAGACTATTTAAAGTGCTCTAAATGAGTGCAAAGTATGTATGTATCTATATCTATATACCGGGTGTCCCAAAAAAAGCGGAACGGTGGATTTTCAGTACTTGCGTTCTAAAAGTGATATATTTTTTGACATCATTAGAAAGAGCATCTTCCGCAAAAGACAATGATTCCAAAATCATTAAATTTGGTTCAGTACTTTTTATTCTACGCCAAATTCTGAAAATGCCGTCATTTTCAAATTTCGCCTGATTTTTGCGACTTATGAGATAATAATTTGAGTGCGACACGCGATCCATACGGTGAACATTGTGTAAGCTCGATGATGCATGTCAACAAAAGATACAGCTTTCACATTGGGCACGGGCCAGGAAAAAACAGTGTGTGTGTGTGTGTGTCTGTGTGTGTGTCTGTGTCTGTGTGTGTGCGCGCCCAATATGAAAGCGTTATCTTTTATTGACATGGATCAACGAGCTTACACAATTCACCGTATGGAACGCGTGTCGCACCCAAATTTTTATCTCATAAGTCGCAAAAAATTGAAAATGACTGCATATACAGAAATTGGCGTAGAATAAAAAGTACTCAACCAAATTTAATGATTTTGGTATCATTGTCTTCTGCGGACGATGTTCTTTCTAATGATGTCAAAAATTATATCACTTTTAGAACGCAAGGTACTGAAAATCCACCGTTCCGCTTTTTTTGGGACACCCGGTATATATATATATATATATATATATATATATATATATATGTATATACTGTATATATAATATTGCGTCGTCTTATATCATGATTATTATCAGTAGCTAGCATGACAAGCACATACAAATGCTGACTGCTTTAAATTTTTTTATTTGCTCCACATCAATATCAACTTCAATATCTTCACTAGAAAAATGTCACCTTTTCATAATTTTTGGAGGGCATAAACTTCAAGTCACTTGTCATCTTAGTATGTTATGATTATTATTTAGACTATTTAAAGTGCTCTAAATGAGTGCAAAGTATATATGTATCTATATATATATATATATATATAATGCATTTATTTTTCAGGCTATCGTGAAAGCATTTGAAAAAAAAAAATGACATGCATGCACCTGCTTACCTGTATGTGTATGTGCTGACTGCTTTAATTATTTTAATTTGCTCCATATCAATATCAACTTCAATATCTTCACTAGGAACCTTTTCATAATTTTTTTAAGGGCATAAACTCCAAGTCACTTGTCATCTTAGTATGTTATGATTATTATCTAGACTATTTGAAGTGCTCTAAATAAGTTCAAAGTATATATATTGCATATATTGTTCAGGCTATCGTGAAAGCATTTGACAAAAAAAAAATGACATGCATGCACCTGCTTACTTGTATGTGTATGCGCAGCTCATACACAATAAATCTTTCCAGTTTCTTTTTGTATTCATTTGTTTATTTGTTGTTTGGGGGGATTGCATGGAATTGATGGCAAAGATAACTGAAGTGACTCGCTTTGATGTTATATTGGCCCATTAATGTTGAAATTCAGTGCTTTCATCAATAACATTGTACAGTGCAAATATGACCAAAAAAGGCTGCTCATCTTGAATTAACCGTAGATCCTCTGAAAGCAGAGTGACTTCTAAATTTTATTACATACACCTGTAGTTTTGAAAGTGTACAAGGTGTAAATATAAATTCATACATTATTCTGATCAAATGTTTTGATGTCGTATCGTCAGATGAACTGGAGCTCAAATATTGACTTTCATGTATCAGAATTTAATACAAGGTATTCACTTGCGCTCATCTTGGCACTGAAAACATGTTTCTGGTTGTCCGTCCTTCCGTCCTTCCGTCCTTCCATCCGTCCTTCCGTCCGTAATCAATTTTGTGGACAGCGTAACTAAAAGACCGTTTGAGGTTTTTTAATGAAACTTGGCAGGTATATGTATGAGGGGGATGAAGTTGTGCCTATCAACTTTTGGGTCCAGATGCTTAAGGTCAAAGGTCAAAATGTCAGGGTCAAATGCTCAAAAATTTCACGATTTCCCCCATATCTATATGCAATGCCCTGAAGGTATTTTCTTGAAACTTAGTATTACCCAATTAAGATTCTCTCTTCAGAGTTTTGGGTCATAAGGACAGAGTTCAAAGGTCAAGTGAAAATGTTAAAATTTCATTTTATTTCTCCATATCTCAGAAATGGTTCCAGGTATCTTCATGGAACATAGTGCATATGCATGTACTGACTGGCAGTGATTATCTAGGGAATTTTGGGGTCATGAGGTCAAAGATCAGGGGGTCAAAGGTCAAGGTCAACTTACTAAATTTTACTTTGCCATCATATTTATGCAATGCCTGCAAGATTTTTCTTGAAACTTAGTTTGTACATGTATTACCCAATAGAGATTCTCTGGGAAGTTTTTGGCCAAGAAGGTCAAAGGCTCAAAGGTCAAGAAAAGTGCTAAATTTCACTTTTTTCTCCATATCCCGAAGTGGGTGGAGGTATCATCATTACACTAATATTTATGCATGTTCTGCCTGACAGTGATTCTCTTGGGAAGTTTAAGGTCATAGGGTCAAAGGTCAAGGGTCAAATGCCAGGTCAAAATTCTAACGTACGATTTACTATTTAATACAGAAATTGCACTTTTTCTCTATACCTTGAAATTGCCTAATGCATAGACTTATAAAAGGGTTAAAAGTCAAGTCAAAATCCTCAAATCCCCAAATACGGTACATGCTCTTTTAGAAAATGTAGCCATTCATCCAATCAAATTTAGTTCGAGGAAAGTGAACACACAACACATTATAACATGTCATTTCAATATTTTGCCAATTAGATGAAACTGTCATCACACATTCTTAAGACTTTCTATAGACCTATTAGGAGATTCATGCATTGTGGCGGAGGCATACCAGTCGCCATAGCGACATTTCTAGTTTTCCATTTCTTCTGAAATTCTAAAATGCTCTCAATTGTAGAGCTAATAACCAGAGTGGTGACAATACATGTACTTGATTCCAGAAATATGTAACATAAAATGCCAAAATAAATGAATTTACCGATTTGACCTTCATTCATCTCTAAAGTCATTTTTAATTTTTATGTTAAATAGTCCATAACAAAATTCTTTACTTAGTGTAAATCTTCAAATGTGCAGGATTGAGGAAATCAAACAAAAGACGAAATGATACAAGAAAAAAATTAGGAACATTATTACAGCTTCACAGGGTGTGTAGAGTAAGCTTAATTTCAATAAATTTGTTAAAATTGACTTTTTTCCCCTCCCGGCAAAAGAAAAGATAGCGTCAACCATGCACACATTTGAAAAGTTTTGTTTCTTGAGACTTGAGTTATGTACTTTCAGTGTGTGAGTGTAGACATTCAGCGTATGCAGACAGAGCATGCCTGTACTGTAGTGACCGGAACTATTGTCATTCCATTTTGCTCTCCCCTTCTCCCTTCCCCATCTCTCCCCCCTCTCCCTCCCTCTCTCCCCCTCGCTCCCCCCCCCCTCTCTCTCTCTCTCCCTCTCTCTCTCTTTCTCAATGATCCAGTCAGCAGGCTGATTGTAACCAGGGAGGTAGTCTCACCTCCCCGTTGTAACTCACTGCCAAATAGCACATTGTCAGCACCGGCAAACTGGCAATGCTCTCCTTCTTATTCCTGTATTTTCGTTATTTACGGGTCGATTTTTTTCGTTCGAAATGTAAAATGGATGACCATAGAATTTCTCAATAGAATATAAAATTGAAAACTTTAGAAAGGATAGAGAAAATTGAGTTCACTTTGAATGGTCTGCCACAGGCAGATATCCTTATCATGCTCTTACGTAATACGACAGCTGCTTTCTCAAGATCCAGTCAGGTGGAGTATGGATCAGTGAATGTAGAGGGCTTCTACATTACACGTAAGTGCCTTTTAGAGATAATTGAAGCTCAACTTCGCTGAACTTGTCAATTTCCACAATGCATGTCATATTTGCGAATGAAGTACTGTTACCATCTACTTAATTCTACTGCCATTGAGAACACTTTACAAAATGTTAAACTCAATTTTGGTAAATTTGTTGAAAGTTATATTATTTTGTTGATATACAGCAAAACAAATAATTTTGTAAACCATATCCATTTGAAGATTTGTTAGAGACAGAGTTTCATGCTGTTGTTGGTTAAGATGTACGAATCAGTGATTTATGAAGATATTCTGTCATAAATATCTAGTAGATATGAGTGACACTCCAACTCGGGTGATTTGTCTACTTTGTCATTTCATATATCTCACGTTTCTTGAAATGAAGTAATGTCACCACTCGGTTAGTTCTGCTACGACAATTTAGGACATAAGAGATGCTTTGCAGTAGATTGAGTTCACGTTCAGCAAAAGAAATGATTTCTTCAACCATAAACGAGCATTTGACGCTTTGTTGCATTAGAACAAGTGTGAGGGAATGAACAAAATGTGCTCACCGACAGTGCAAATTTGTTGGTTCACGGCTCTGTTGGGTATATTGGCCGATTTTTATTTCAATCCAAACAAAAGAGAGCATGAGTGGCTTTATCCAAGACCTCTGAAGAATCAAAGACAATTGAAATATACATTATACATGTATCAATAGTTTCAAATTAGTGATGATACCATAACAAAGATATTTTCCAGTTCGCCTATTACATGTATAAGACAACGCATTACACAGCAGGTACTGGCTTGTATCAAAAGGAAATGTACGTAATTCCATATCTACCTTCATACAATGTAATAAGCTTCTATCCTACTCTGTATAAAGAACGTAAAGATCTGAAAATACAGAACATCCCAAAACTTCTTCTTTGTCGTATCCAACATCTACATAGTAATTAGATATTTGGCCAGGAGTTGGCACATCACAGAGCCTTCTCATTTGCAGCCATCAGGTCGTTTGGACTACACTGTCCCTCAAGGCTAGGGCACTGGAGGTGTGGCATGGTTAAAGGTGTGTCACAGTCACAATTTATGTTGTCATCACTTGAATATCCCCACTTTTTCATTCTGACCTTACATCAGCCCATTTCTGTGCGGAGTCGGTTAAGAGATCTCCACGTCTTCCAGTCATGCTTGTGCGCTGGGGGTAGCTGCTCCTTAGTAGGGAGAGGTAGCTTGTCATGATGATGGTTGCTGTTGAGTCTCTCCTCCCATAGTCTACATCTGACCACCTGTGGGGATTCAGTCAAGGATTAGACAGAGTGAAGGAAGCTTTTCCTTGATTTGAGCTGTTTCTGGGCTGGTTAGGAGCCGTAGCATGGGTGGCGGCAGTCCTGACTTTGTCTGAGATGCTCCATACTGCTGGCTACTGACCAGCGTGTGTCAGGTGGGGCAATGCCGGACAAGACAGCTTGAGACATCCAGTGATAATTCTACAGCTGTCGTTGAGACTTGAATCAAGCTTCTTGGAGTGACAGGATCTTTCCCAGACTGGGCATGCATACTCTGCAGCAGAGTCGTATAGGGCAAGAGCAGTCGCCCATAGTGTAGAAGCACTAGCACCCCATGAAGAGTTTGCTAGTTTCTGAAGGTTGTTCCGAGTTCTCACTTTCTCTTTCACCTTCTCAATGTGCTGCTTGAATGAAAGTGCCCGGTCAAAAGTGACGCCCAGGTACAATTGATGTTCACAATGCTCAAGCAGTGCACCATAAAATGATTCCATGTGAGTGACAGCTTTTTCATAACATCTCGGTTGCATAGATGAAATAAGCTATCCTGGTTCTTGGTTGGATTCGCCTTCAGCTGGTTGTCTCTGTAGTATATCATTAGATTGTCCAAGGCTAGTGTTAAGGTGGCCTTATCTCACTGATGTCGCTGTTTTGAGCTGCGATGCCAAGGTCGGCGGCGTAGATGAAGCTCCTTGTGCCTGCTGAAATAGGTTTGTCATTAATGTAAATGTTTACATTGAACAGCTTATTAAGGACAAGCCTGTGGTTCACTGTATTATAGGCAGCTGTAAGATCGACAAAAACTACTCCCTTCAGTGAATTGAGTCAGGTTTATAACTTGACTTTTTTCAATTCAATTCAATTCAGTTCACTTTCACTTGTGCATGATCTCCCAGGGTGGAAGCCTGCCTGCTCAGGGATTATGTGTTGTTCTGCAGTAGGGCCAAGCCTGCATGTTCAAGATGAGGCGTTTAAAAAGCTTGTAGAGATGACAGTAGGGAAATAGGTCTGTAGTTTTTGGCCACATATGAATGTTTGCCTGGTTTGTGAATAGCGATTACTCGAGCTTTCCTCCAGATCTTTGCTAGTTGAGACTGCAGCACACAGTTGTCGTACAGGGTGAGAGGCCACAGTTGACTAGCCTGTCCAGAATGCTTAATTTGCTCAGTATGGTAGATGTCATCAAGTCCAGCTGCCTTGCCATTCTTCATACTGCCGATTGCTGTCTTCAGTTCTTTCAAGGTGAAAGTCCAAGGGGATTCTGCATTACACTGGTTCCATGGTGGATGTTCTTTTTGCTGCAGCTTATGTTGAGTTTTCCCATTCAACAGAAGCTGGTGGGCAACATGGTTGGCAGTAACGTTGGAATGCACTGTTGCCTTCGTGGGGTCATTGTTGCTTTTTTGACGGTTGACCAGGCTTTCTTGCTGTTGTGTGACATATCCACACTTTCGATGAGATCTTGCCAGGATTTCCTTCGCTTTTCTGCTATGGCCTCCATAAGCGTTTCTCCTGCATTCAGGGTGTCAACTGAGAATGGATCTTCGTTATAAAGCCTCAGGTACTCATCATAGAGGGTTGAGCTATCTGCAGAGATGCAGGAATATAATGTTCCCTGCATCCACACGGGGGATATGCTTTTTAGATATTTCTCGTATTAACTTGATGAATCTGTCATAGTTGGCTGGAGTAGGGTCAAGATCAGCCAAAGCATTGTCGAGATCGTTGGTAAAGTTCTCCCAGATGGCTTTCTGGAAGTTGAAACGTTCAAACGTTGTCTGAGAAGAACTTCCTGGGGCACCACAGCAGCAGTGATATCGATAGAAATAGGCCTGTGTTGGGAATGAGGTATAGGTTCTAGTACATACATGCTTACTTCTTACTGAGGGCTGATATGCGCTCACTAGTGAAGGCCAGGTCTGGATTGTATCCCTTTTTCCAGCAGCAGCTGTTGAAGGAGGGAGGAAGTTTTTCGTCATGTATTAGGTTGAGTTGGTGAGCTTCAGCCCACTCCTCGACCAAATTACCATCTTCATTTGTTTCACTGTTGCCCCATCAGGTAGTGCTATGACTCTTGAAATCTCGAATGATGACATCAATTTGCTGGTGCATGGTCAAAGGTGTCGGGTTTCTTGAATGCGAATTAAGTGCCAGGTGGTTTGTACACTGATGTCCGACTGACAGTTTCCCCAGACTGATAGACAGGACCTCTACGTTGACGTAATTTCAGTCAATGATGAACACTCACTAATCAGTCACTGATCGACTTTAGTCGATAATTGTATGTCTCGTTTGGCAAAGATTAATTAAACTGCCATATATCTTATGAGGCCTTTCGACAGCAAGCTTCATTCCAGGAATTCTGGGACGAATCTGGTGTTGGCCTCTGTGCGTCTTTTGTAGGCGCAAGATGTCACAGTCATTCTCATGGCAGAGTTTTGCAATCAGTTGTCCTTTCATTGAGGAAAACCCTTCGACGTTGATGGACATCACTATCACCGTCCGTCCTGAGAAGGACGCAAACTTACGACGACGATCACTGATGGAAACCATTGTACTATGAAGAAGTAGGAACAGAGCAAAAGCTCATTTATGTAGATGAAGGTGGTGGTAGAATTAGTTCAGGAGTACACCTTATCCAGCCCCGCGAACGTGGACGCACCTACCATGAGGCCATCCCAAAACTACGATAACTACATCACACACACGGAGGATATTATGGCTACTTTTGTACAGGAATACATAACATTGAAACACGTTTCTTTCTTTCATCGTAGATACAGGTTTGTTTGTTGTTTTTTTTTTACTTTATCTTAGGTAGTTAGGGAGAGAGAGGAGCACATCAATGACTAACCTAACGTCTGTATGCAATAAGACGTTACTGCTATGATAGCTCTTGTTTGAACCAGAGTTGCTGAAGCTGGACAGCAAAACCACAGGATCCTTAATATCTGAGAATCTGGTACCCCTTCCTCTCTTTCTTGAGAGGGGGACAATGGAATTAGTGATGGAGCTGGTCGGAAAAACACAGCGGCCTTGTTGAACCCACAAAAAAAATGTAGAAATGCCCACTAATGTAGAAATACATCAACCACATTAACGCAGAAATTGGCCACAAATGTAGAAACAAACAGCGCCCACTAATGTACTCTTTTAACGAAGCTGCATACGACGGTTAACCACAAATTTAGAAATTATGACTGCGTTTATCAACTTTCCCCTGTTTGAACGGCTTTCAAAAGCCGTTTCCAAAGCCCTTTTGAAAGCCGATTCCAAAGCCCTTTAGAAACGGCTTCCAAAATAGGTGCGTTTATCAACTCTTCGCGAACACGATAACTGGCCTATCACTGCACAGCTGCATTGCGCAATTCGACCCGAGGAGAAGAGGTCATATAAGGCGTGCATTGTTCGTAACTGCAGTACAATACTACAAAGCCGTTTCAAAACAGCTTTGCGTTTATCAACTTCAAAAGGCTTTTACAAACAGGTTTCTAAAAACCTGTTTAGGAAACCTGTTTGTAAAGCCACAAATTTGCTGCTTTCGAAAAGGCTTTCCGAAAGGGCTTTCAAAACAACTTCGCGTTTGTCAACTCGTAAACATTCCTTGAAAGCTGTTTGGAAAACCTGTTTCTGCCGAGAAAAAGAGTTGATAAACGCACCCATAGTTGAGCAAAAGATTGGTCTGTACCAAAGAGTACAGAAGCGCACGCACTTTGGTCTGTACCTTTTTGTCGGGGATATCGTTTAGAGCGGAGACTACGCCTGGCTTCACGGAATCCCCTCCGATACAACGGAGGAGTACGGAGCCCCTAAGGTGACATGGTAAAAGCCGTTCCATCGACATACAAATGCATAAGCTGTATATGTGAGAGAGAGAGAGAAAGAGATCGTGTACGTGTGTTCGAAACGTTAAATGCTACTGCTCCCTGGGCGGATTTGGATTCTGTTCATTTTACCCGAGAGGGCTTTGGTGGGGGCTTCCAAACTTCTACACAGAATTCTGAAATTCATGAATTATGCAAATATATTCAAAGCTAGTTAACGAAAAATTCTACTTCTTCACATGTCACAGCGGATTTCCATTCTCTTTTGTTTATGTTATAGGGCTTGGTTGGAACTTCCAAACTTTCACACAGAATTCTTAAATTCACTTGTCATGCAAATTTATGCATATTTATTCAAACTTAAAGGGGATGGCTATAGTAACTGATCAGTGGGGAATCAGTGGGAATGCTGGGGGATGAATATTCCAATCGTCCCCCAGCATTCCCACTGATCAGTTACTAGCCATCCCCTTTAAAAACAAATGCTACTTCAACATTTGACTGCAGATTTCAATTCTGTTTGGTTTATCTAGAAGGAACTACATACAAACACTCATGCCATTCCACAGATTTACACTTTCGGCGGGGACCTAAATTACGCACCGCGTAATTACTGATTCACTTTTTACTTGAGTCAGGGCCCTTGTGTGTAGTGAATTGAAGAGCCTGAGCTATGTGGTTCTTTGCTCCAGCTATGTAGAGAACTGCTAATTTATAACGAAAGTAAAACCAACAAGGATTATTAGCCTCCTGGCAGATGAATTTTACAGTAAAGTTCATGAATATTTCAGAAATAATTTTCGTGCAAGCCAAGATAATAATATGAGTATTGCAACAGGAGTGTAAGCAGTGGCGTAACTATACCAAATGGGGGGGGGGGGCACGTGCCCTCCCCCCCCCCCCCATCCCCTGGTAAAAAGAAAATACCAAAATGGTAATTCAAGGGTTAGTAAACTGCTTTTGAAATCGACGTGAAAGGGTATCAAGAAATAAGATATTTTTCTAAGATTTCTTTTAACCATAATTAAAGAGGTATATAATGTGAAACATTGTTCAAAAGACAAAAGACAAAAGATTGTAATTCAGCGTGATTCCTGGTTGGCATTCTGAATATAAGCAGGATGTGCGCGGTGTACTCAGAACATCCGACGGCAAAAAGAGTCGCTGCAATGTTGCGCAATGTGATGTAGTATGTACACCTTTGTACCTTATACGCTTCAAGCTAGATCATTGTTTTTGCAGTTTACATACTAGTCTATATTTAAATGCCTTGTATTGCCAGTAATAAGACTTTACCTGGATTATTTCCTAACTTTTCCATGCACATATAAAACACACACACACACACAAACAAACAATTAGGGGATGCTCTAAAGTGCAGATTTTGGACATCCTTCCCCCCTTGCTGGTCATAACTCCCCCAATCATGAACATAAACCGATACCCTTGACTACCAGTGGCGGATCTAGGGGGGGGGGGGCGCACCGGGCGCCCCCCTTAATTTCCTTAGTGAAAAAAATATAGCTACAAACGGCAGTTTTTGGACTGTTAAATGTCAAAATTCAAGCTCGCTCGCATTTAATCGTTATGCCATTCTCCTGATGTTGCTGCCAGTATAATTGCCAGCAGTTGCGCCCGGTGCGCCCCCCCCCCCTTAATTTCCAAAGCGGAAAAGTATAGCTACAAACGGAAGTTTTTGGACTGTAAAATGTCAACATTTTCAAGCTCGCTTGCATTTAATCGTTATGCCATTCTCCTGATGTTACTGCCAGTAATTGCCAGCAGTTGCGCCTGGTGCACCCCCCCCCCCCAATTTCCAAAGCGAAAAATATAGGTACAAACAGCAGTTTTTGGACTGTAGAATGTCACAAATTTTCAAGCCCGATCACTTCGCTCGCTCGCAGTTAATCGTTTTGCCATTCTCCTGATGTTGCTGCCAGTAATTGCCAGCAGTTGCGGCCAGGCCCCCCCCCCCCCTTAATTTCCAAAGCGAAAAAATATCTACAAACGGCAGTTTTGGGACTGTAAAATGTCAAAATTTTCAAGCTCGCTCGCAGAGTGTGTTATGCCATTCTCCTGATGTTGCTGCCAGTAATTGCCAGCAGTTGCGCCTGGTGCCCCCCTTTAATTTCCAAAGCGAAAAATATAGGTACAAACGGCAGTTTTTGGACTGTAAAATGTCGAAATTTTGAAGCTCGCTCGCTCGCATTTAAGTGTTATGCGATTCTCCTGATGCTACTGTCAGTACTTTGTCGTTTCACACCGTCATTCCATAATCCATGTAAGGAAAACTTACAATGTTGCTCAATGACTGCACTGTGGAATGTATCACATTCCGTTATGTATTGTAGTCTCTATTGAGTTTGCAGACTGACAGCGCACGCACACACGCACACACACACACATCCTCAAAATTACTTTTTTACGAGGTGCCCCCCCCCCCCCTTGTCTTGACCCATGGTACGCCACTGAGTGTAAGCAACTTATTTGACATCAAATATAAAAACCTGAGGATTAATCAATAAATAATTTTGTGCAATGAAATGAAATCACACTCAATTTGGCATGTCGCTCAATCCGTAGCCCATACTAGCTGAAAATTCCATCGCACAGGCAAACAAAAATCTCGACATTCATTCCCAGAAAACTGTGCTCTTTAGAAGCAATGGTTTTTAATATCAGGTATTTCGAAGTGACCAAATAAAACAAAATCATACCTCAAAGATTGCAAGGATCCCTAATTGAGATTTAATTTCTACTCTGAAGAATTAACTGCTGTTGCGGCACAATTTGTCGCCTGGCGACCGAAATTGTGCTGCTTGTGCAGTTCCCAATTTTTGACCCCAATGGCGACAATTTGTGCAGGTAAAATGAAACGTCACTGCACAAATTGTCGTCGGTCGTTGTCTTCAAGCTGCAGAAGATAATGCTATAAGATGCACTCCGAATTGTGTGGTTGGGGTGGTTGTTATGCTTGGGTCGGGTGGGTATGACTGATAAATGTGATGTGTATGTACGCGTGTGTGTGTGGGGGGTGTGGGCCGCGTTATGTGTTGTGTATGGTGACAATGACATTTTTTTTTATGTCACCCAAAGAATGGGTATTGAAGAAAATTTGAACAAACATCGCAACAGATAAAATCAGGTAATACATTATGAATTATTATATATATACAGAAAATTCATTTACAAAATATACAGAATATACAGAATGGTGCAGGATCTATGAGAGAGAAAGAAAGAGGAAGAGAGAGACGCAGGACAAACAAAACATAAAAAAGCAGGGCAACAATAACGAAGATAACAATTTCAATAACATAAAGTAAAACATTGTAAGTACCGATTATCAACAAAATCAAACAAATAATAATATAGGCAATAATTATCTCATTGAGCTTCATTATATGTATTTTCCTTATTAAATTTAGCTAAATTAATCAACTCACTACGATTTCTGGAATTGAATAGTTGGGACATCTTTAAAGTATTTGGTGTTCTTCTATAATAAGGTTTAATGAATTTATTCCTGGCATTTTATAAATGTATGGCACTCAAATAAATACCGGTAGTGAAATTCATCACCTAGTCTATTAGAATGACATAAGTTACAAACTCGATCACAATGTTCGGTACCCACATATCTACCAGTCATAATTGGCAATCTGTGGTTTGCACAACGAAATTTGGAAAGAGTTTGTCTGAGCACGCTATAGGGATTTTGAACAAATATGAATCTAAACACAAATTCGTTTTGAAGATCCTGTGATTGGTACAATATGTACTGTTTCTTATCTTCGACTAGCTTTTTCTTTGTCTTCACTAGGCTTTTGTTGGGACCTACACTCAACAAGCTTTGCTTTTTAGTAGGTTCCATCGTATTTCTCTTCGCATCCTTTACTTTGATTGAAAATGACACATCGACCGTTATGTATTACTTTTGTATTCCTATTTCTTCATGTATATATCCAAGCTGGACATTCTGTATTATATTTTGTTATATACCATGTATTTTCCATCGAGAAATACGAAAATAAATTGAAATTGAAATTGAACTAGCAATTCTGTACAAATGCGTCAAGTTTTATCGAAGACTTAGACCACGAAGAACTTACGTTATCAAAGCTATTCCTTTAAAAAAAGACATTCCTAGCTCTATTATTATTATTATTATTATTATTATTATTATTATTATTATTATTATTATCATTATTATTATCATTATTATTTCGTTTTATTTATACAGGGTGGCCCCGTCAGTAATCAAGTACTGTTTTCCAGGGGGGCCCTCTAAACACATACATGCAAGGTAACAATCACAACTAATAACATTAACATAACACAATAGGTCGTACATGAAACAGAACAGTTGTTCATGAAAATGAGAAAATTAGGAATGAGACTAAATGTAACAGTTTGCAACCAGAGTGAAAAAATCCAACTTACTAACTGAGTTTATAAAGAAAAATAGACACCCCCCCTATAATAAGTATTGATATATCAAAATATACGTGCCTTAAAAAATTAACACAACCATTATATTTTTTATCAATATACCAAATCAATAACTAAAACTAAACTCTTAATTCACGTATATATCATTCTATTCTATTCTACTTCAAAATTCAGCATTCATTTCTAGCAACAAAAATCAATAATAAACAACGTTAATCATAGTACAATATTAAATAACATACAATCTGCTTCTTCTACTACCCTTCGCTATAAAATTAGTCAACATCCAGCGAAAAAAAAAATGATAAAAGTTAATATTCAGAACACCATTTCAAATACTGTGAACAAAAAGCGTTCTTGCTCTGGGCATTTCGCACTGGGGGTAGCAGGCTATTCCACAGTAGAGCACCATCAACTGAAAAGGCACGTTTGCCACATTCTGTTTTTACTTTTGGAATGATAACACCAAAATTCTCGGAACTTCGTGTGCTATATCCATGAGTGCGGATGGACAATGTGAATATGTCACACAAATAAGATGGTGCGCTGTCATTCATGATATCGAACAATAATTTGCTTTTCTGGAACTCCCATCTTTTTTTTCCATGTCAATCCATTTCAAGGTACGGAACATTTCGGAGGTAGAAGTGAGCATGTGTGTTTTTTTAGGACAATTCTTGCCATCTGCTTATGTTGCTTAATCAGGATATCTTTTGTTCCTTTACTGCAGTTGCTCCATGAGATACTGCAATAGTCATAATAAGGGTGAATAAGAGAATTGGCGAGCAGTTTGGCATTATCTGTAGTAGTGTACTTTCTGACTCTGCGCAATAGGGCCAGCCTAGAACCAATTTTGCTTTAGATGTACTTTACATGATCCTGCCAATTCATGTGCTGGTCCAGCCAGACTCCCAAATATTTAACACTGTTAACCTGCTTTATTGATATATTGGACACATTGATTTTGATTGATGGGTGTTTTAATTTTGATATTTTTTGTGGTGTTCCAAACATCATGAATCATTTTTTTTTTCGGTATTCAGGGTGATATAGTTTCTTTCTAACCACATTCTCACTCGATTCAGATCATGATTAAAGCATGTTTCAATGTCCGTTGGATTGGAAGCACAGTACATGAGAGCATAAGAGGCCCCAATATCGATCCTTGGGGGACCCCAGATTTAAACATTAGCACATCAGACGTTCTACCAGCAAAGGATGTACACTGTGTCCTGTTACGAAGGTAAAAGATGAACCAGGATAAGGCTTGATCCTGTATACCATACATTTGTAACTTATCCAATAACAGCGTATGATCGACAGAGTCAAATGCTTTTCTTATGTCAAGAAATACCATTCCAGTCAGCATACCTCTATCCATATTGCTCAATAAGTTATTACTCAGATAAGCAAGAACAGTGTTGGTGGAATAATCTTTCTTAAATCCAGATTGGTGAGGGGTTAGGACATGATTATCTGACAAGTAGTCATGAAGCTGCATGTTAAATGGCTAGTAACTGATCAGTGGGAATCAGTGGGAATGCTGGGGGATGATTGTTCCAATTCTTGTGGGATTCATTTAAGAGTACATTATATATCTATTGTGTGAAAATTTTTTGCTTCAGAACGGTCTCATATACAAGTAATGTGCAGTTTAATGCCCCGTCACTGTACAGGCATGCTAACCTGAAAATATTAAACTGCACATTACTTGAATATGAGACCATTCTGAAGCAAATAATTTTCACACAACAATAGATATATGATGTACCGGTACTCTTAAATGGATACCACAAGGATTGGAACAATCATCCCCCAGCATTCCCACTGATCAGTTACTATAGCCATCCCCTTTTCCATTTTCCATCCATCCTGCCTTTTCCAAGATTTTCATAACGGTCGGTATAACTGATATGGCGCGGTAGTTGTTAACATTGTCTTGATCCCCCCCCCCCCTTATGAATGGGAGTCACTCGACCTTGTTTCCGTTCATCTGGTATACGGCTGGTTTGTAGTGAAAGGTTACGGAGGTAAGTAATATGTGCATTGATAACGGGTGCAGCTAACTTCATGAAGGCGTGCGCTAAGACCCTCTAAGTATCATAAACTTTCAACAACCATGGTAATGAATATATCTTGTAATTATGCAAAGTTGATATAATTTTACATAAAATGGATAAATATTTTTCTCTCTTTTCCGGTCATAGTCTTAAACCTCCTAATTCTCCCGCAGCCATACAAAGAGCCATACAAAAAAATACATAGTATTTTTTACTAATCTCAGTAATTATTACATATACGAGGTAGTTTAGCGAGGCAATTGCAGTTGGTATTTTGCAGGGTCGTGGAGGTCGGCGGGCAATATTAGTGGGTATTTTCCTTCTTCCGGGTATTGCCATTCACTTTACATGTAAACATTCAGGTCGACCACAAAGAGAAGACATTCAAGGACGTCGCTGTGTGTCGGTTACACGCACCGCAGAAGAACGCCGATAAATCAACTCATACAAGGTCGACCACTTCCAGCAGCACTACGCGTCAAACAATGACTAATCCATTTGTGCTCAATAACTGCACAGTGACCATCAGTTATTACAACTCTCCAAACTGAAACAGAAGCAAAAACAAAGTGTAAAAACGTTCAGATGTTTGAAGTTCGCCTGTTACAACTACATATGTATCTTGGAAGTTGGAGTTGAATGATATACATTGATGAACAATTTTTCAATTATTCGACATGTTGGTCATGATCTACAGGTAGTCAAATGTGGCTTGATCTATATCATAGTGTATAGCCGTATTTACATATTTTCCTAATTTACCTAGGGGATAGGTAATAATTATGATATTGACTGGCCTTTAGGGAGATACCAGATAAGTATTGCCCGCACTGAAAGAATATTATTCAGTTTGGGCAATATTTTCTGGTATCTCCCTCGAGGCCAGTCGATATTATATAAATGTTTACAGTATTGAGTATGCAGATACTCTATAGGTACTAAATTTTCATATCCCAAACTTCACTTCCATAAATAAGAAAAGAGTACAACAAGCCGATCAAATGAATCGAACTGGATATATGTTGGAAGCCGCAACTTTCGAGACTTAAGAATTAGACTATACTGCATGTACTACATTGCTCATTTCGCTTGATCAACTTGGTGTGTAGATGCGTATTATGTGACGTGTGTATGCGTGTGCGCATATCTATGTGTGAGTTTTTGGAGTACACATGTATAATATGTGTGAAATTTTTGTGCATGTATGGTGGTTGCATAGTGTATCTGTTTGTCTGTGTATGTATACGCGTGCCTGTGTGCGTACGTGTGTCTGTGTGTGTTTGGGCAAGGAGATTTAAGAAATGGAGTAACAATAGTCTCATTCCCTTTGATCCCACGTTTCATGCATCCTCTCAGAAATATTTGAAGTGTGTGCTAAACTGGAGCTGCCCCACAAATAGGAAGACAATTGATTCATGTGTCATTGCACCATGACTAGTCACTCTCAAAGGAAGATATGTCTTTATGATGGTAATTACTTTTCACTGTCCCTTCTTACAAAACAAGCGGTACATACATGTATACAGACACGGGGATGTGCGAATCAAAATTGTTCAAAAATTGATGAAATAAAATTATATTTTACTCGAGTTTACACGACTTTACACTAATCTAACATATAAATGAATAAAGAACTATACTTGAAAATTATACCATATCAGTTTAATTTGTCGGAAGTGATTGGAAAGATGATAAAATCGGCTTTGTAGTGGGGGTACAGTTTCAAATATTTTCACGACATACAGCTCAGGTTTACACTTTTGCACATAATCCTGGACAGGAGTTACTTTTAATTGTTTCATATGCTTTATCATTAATAAGCGAATATTCATTCTATTTGAAAAGTAAACATGCAGAATATAGCCGATATTGTGTTAAGAGTTAAGCCCCCGTTCCACTATCACGATTTGGACCCCGATCTCTCCCGATCTAGCAGATCGGGAGAGAGCGGCAAAAGCGTACGGGGATCGGAAGCATCGTAGCAGCAGCGTGTGGAGGTCGGGGTTGGAGCGGGCAGTTTTTCAGATCGGGAAGAAATTTTGAACCGGTTCAAAATTTCTTCCCGATCTCCCCGATCAAAATTGACATATTTTTAATCGTACGGCAAGCGGGGAGAGCGTAGTGACAGCGTAAACGCAGCGGGGAGAGCGTAATGACGGCGTAAACGCAGCGGGATGAGCGTAACAAGGTCTTTCTGAGCGTAGTAACATCGGCACAAGAACGGGAAGTAATTTTAGCTGTAATTTTCGAAGAAGAAGAAGAGATGAAGAAAAAGAAGAGAAGAAAGCAGCGAAGCAGCTACCCAAAAGGCGAAGAAAGAGAGACTGCACGTGATGCTGAAAGAGGAGGAAGAGGACATAGCAGAATTTTGAAGAATATGAAATCATCTACAACTGGAGGAAGACGGACTATAAAAGCAAGGACATCAAGAAAAATCCTTTGAAAAATCAGCACGTCTTTGTTTATACAATGCATTGCTGCAAAAGAACCGTGAGTTGAGGAGGCTCTTCAAGTTGATTTATTTCACTTCCAACAAACAACAAACAAATAATAAAAAATACAAAGAAACGCTCATATACACAGACGTCATGAAATCAGTACTACAATGCGATGAACAGAATAACGTTGTAAAAGAGATGCAGGCAAATTATCAACAGAGATACAAATAACAGTTACGTCACTGTGGTAAATGCATACAAAATATTGCTGGAAATGGAGGGGACTGCTAAAAAGCAGAGCTTGTAGTATTAGAATGCAGTCCCCTCATAGAGAAAAATATATAATTGCAAAAAACAACAACAAATTTCCCTAAGCGGTAGCAAAAAAAAAAAAGACAGACAGAGTAATACACACATACATGCACACATACGGACGCACATTAACAAACACATGGCGGCTCTCTTGTAAGGAAAAAATTGATGAGAGGATAGAAAGATATAGTAGTGAAGAAGGTAGTAAGTCCGAGGTGGACAAAGGGGGGGGGAGGAGGGGAGAGGAGAGGAGAGGGAAATGGTGGGTCATAACCAGGGCACTGGAGGCACAGAAGCACGGGCTCGCTGATGAAGAAAGAGTAGTGAGAATAACGAAGCAACAACAACTTTGAAAATCAAAAGTAAAAAAAGAAGAATGAATCTTCGAGGTCCACAGTATATTTCTTCGGTTCTGCATGCTAATAAGTTGACTGACTGCTGACCCACAGTCGAATCGGGGTACATCGGGGCACATCGGGCACTTTTCAGCTCTCTGAACGGGGTAACAGCGTGATAAGATCGTATAGATCGTTCAGAGCGTAGATACAGCGTGCATTGATCGGATAACATCGGCAACATCGCACTAACAGCGTAGCTACATCGTTCTAAAGCGTACCGGCAGCGGCAGAGATCGCAATGTCTAATTCCCGATCATCGTAGTAAGAGCGTAGCAAGCACTTGGTAGTCGTAACTGCAGCGTACTTAGAGCGTTCTAACATCGTACTGTGTCCAGATCGGCTCAGGTTTTACCCGATCCTTCCCGACCTGAGAAAATTGTCAAATCGTAGCGAGAACGGCATAGTGGAACGGGGGCTTTAATAACGAATCTTCAGATTGCTCAAACAGACGGCGGCATGGAACCCCGATCATGAAAGGCACAAGTGCACCTGTGGAATTCTGTGCATCAATAGAAAAATGAGGGCTGTTTGAATAATTACAGCCAGTTTGAACTCCATCTCTCAAACCTCCTTAGTTTGGGTTGATGTGTGTAGTGTGTATGGTGTGTGTGGTCTTTCTGTATGGGCATATGTGTGGTGTGTATGTGTGCGTATTTGGTGCAGTCTGTGTGTTGGTGATGGTGGTGGTTCTATCTCTGTGCGCGTGTATGTATGTTGATAATATGTATGTATGTGTGTGTATGCATGTATGCATCTTAACTCAACTTCCATATCACTATTCTTTGTCCCAGAATAAGTTTGCCATGCTTTAGCTCCATCTGCATGAGTAAATAATTTTGATAATTTGAATAATATCTCCACCGTTAGTTGATTTTAACCCAAACAAACTACCATACACACTCTCCCAAATGCATACGCGGGCATATTTATAAACAAGCACTAACACACATTTCCTCACAACGCATACACCACCTCCAACACACATTCTTCGATATGCAATAACACACTCACACACACACACACACAAACAAACAAACGAACTGCCACACACACTCTCCAAAGTACATGTACATACGTATTTATAAACAAGCACTAACAAACACACAAATCCTCATGGATATACCACGTCCAACATACATCCTTACACATACAAAACACACGCACATACACGCACACATACACACGCTCCAATCCCAAGCACCCCTCACACCACCCACTACTCCTCACACGCACACACATTCACACCCGTTCCTCAAACCCACACATACATACACACACACACACACACACAAACGGACACAATTATCATGTGCGCGTGCACATACATACTTCCTCGAAACCTTAAAGCAGAAATTTATAGAGAATCTAGAAATATGACAAGTTTGATATCTACGGAAAGCTAAGAAGCTAGTTAACAAAACTGGATATCCTTTAGACGATGTAACTTTACCCCCAAACTGTTTTTGAGATTGAAAAAAAAAAACACCCAAATTCCATGACCACGTAGCTCCGTTCGCTACAAGAAACATCCAATTTTAGCGACGTCACCTAATGTGTATGAGCAGATTTGCCGTACGGCTATATGACACCCTATATGAGCTCTGGCAAAACCCGAAACTTCTCGGCAAGGGTGATTTCGCGCTACAGCCCGAAAAAGGTCAAAAAAATGACCTTCCTCAGGGACCAAATTGACATTTTGGTATCACGTTGTAGGGGAAATTCTCTAGTTTCTGATTGATATCAACATTTCGAAATACAACCCACAAAATGTGGAATTTTGAAGAGAAAAGTGGAATGTCAATCTCAAAAGTTGGCCAAAATCTTATGTCTAGAGACCAAATCTCCTTCACTTACGGCGAAAATGACTGTTCTTTTGGCGATCGTGACTTCTGCGTTGAACCCTGACACATTTGGTACCTACAGAAAGCTCTACCTCTGCTTATTCCAAATATGGTCATGGCATGATGTCATGCTACTCACTTTCATTCATAAATTCGTCCGAAACATGCGTAAATTTATGCACATCGTCTCCCACACGCGTAAACAGCCTTGTTGCTTACCAAGA
Source organism: Diadema antillarum (assembly GCF_040938485.1). Classification (NCBI taxonomy): domain Eukaryota; kingdom Metazoa; phylum Echinodermata; class Echinoidea; order Diadematoida; family Diadematidae; genus Diadema; species Diadema antillarum. The sequence continues at coordinate 293,791 of NW_027272222.1, forward strand.
CAGGTGATCGAAATACGTGTTCACGATTGGTCCAACTGCGCCGAGGACCCCCTTGTTTACAAGCTCCCTACGTGTTATACTATGGGGATCGCTGCAGCAGCGGTGCATGCTTGCATGCAACATGTGTATCGTGACTGCTGCTCAGCACGGAAATGTTGCAGTTTCCCGCTTTGTTAGACTGGTTTTTTTTTAGCAAGTTGAGGAAGAAATTATAATTTAAATCAACACACAAGAGAAAAAGGTCACATTTATCGAACAAACCTTCATCATGCCATTTCAAAGAAGAATCAAGCTGAAATCACGGCATCAAGGAATACCTCTTCACTGCCGATTCTGCTGGTACTGTTGTGCGTACACCTGATCATGGCAATCGCGAATCTCGAGCTGATTACGGTAGGTTTTGTGCTTTTCAAACGTCGTAAATTTATGGGTGTAAAAATGATTTCCAATCAATTACAGCTCTTTGACTTAGTTATGTAAGATTAGCTCAGCTATACGCAATTCCCCCACAATGATTGATTTGTTGTGTCAATAATAACAGCAAATTTTGGCTGCACGAAGGAACAGCTGATCACGGCAATCGTGAATCTTGAGCTGACGATAGGTTTTGTGCTTTTAAAACTTTTTTTTAATTTTTTTATGAAAGAAGTAGGTCTATTTGATGTATTTTTGTTGTATATTATTAGCTGTTCGAATTGGTCACCGTTGCCGCCTTTTTTCCTCCACCCTTTGTATTTGAGCCGTCAAATTTTGATTTTGATGCATCAGACTTATGTAAATAAGAAGGGTGGACGAAAAAAATAGGCGGCAACGGTTACTACTTCGAATCAGTTAACAATATGCAACAAAAACAAAGAGGTATATTAATTTCACGTATGAGCTCAGCAAAAAAATCTGCATATATCGATTTCGTTATTTTTGCCGCATTTTTTGAATATGTGCATGCTACATATTTTTTTCTTTATCCTTTATTTCATTTCATATATCTAAAAAAAAAATCACAAAAACATACAGGAAAAAACCATTGAGAACATAAAAAATAAGGGAATAAATCATGTATATTAACCCTCTTCTTCAAAGCTAAATTCTCTTAGACAAAAAGTTTTTTTTTTTTTAATAAAGCACATCAAGAAACATAAGACCTCTAATTAAGGTGGTATAACAAGTTGATGTAGTCGTCAACGTTGCGGCTTTTTTTTCGTCACCATTTATTTTACAACTGTGAGCCCTCTACCTCTAAATCATATATCACTTGAAGAAAATTCTTCATAAAGGGCATTGAGCTGATTGCAACTGTAATCAAAGTGGTAAAAGTGGTACATCAATTTGATGTATGATCTGAATATATCCCAGGATAAATCAGTTTCGTCACTGTTGGCGCCCTTTTTGCGTCACCTTGCCCAATATGTGTTTCAGTGATTGAATACAAAGCACATGCCCCTGGGAGAGAATGTCTCGATATGACAAAATGACTGACATGGATTCAACTGTAAGAGAAATGGTACATCAATATGATTGCATTTCGCTACCGTTGTCGCCTTTTTTTTTCGTTACCCTTTATATATATATATATTTTTTTAATTGAGTAACTGAAACTGCACCGGTCTTACACTCGAGACACAGTTAACAGTTCCAGCATATTTATTTTCATAGTTCACTTGAGATACATTTCATCGAAATACATTAAAAAGAATACAAATCAAGCAAGATACAAAATATGTTATAAATCGGGTCATGGACAGAAAGTGTGTCAGCGTATATAATGTACATAAGACAATTCTCTATAACTTGTGAAATATGATGGAACCGCAAAAGCAAAGCTTGTAAACGCAGGTTCCAAGAAAATATACCAGTGTAAATTTGATATGCATTCAATGGAGATAGGACACAAAGTAATAATGACGAAACTATATAAAAACTAAATTATCAAGGTACAAAGGAAAAAGAAAATAAAAGAGATCAAAAAGAAAAAAAAAAGAACCTAAGGAATAAGAAAGCGTGTGAGAGAACTCCTTAGTCGACATCAGATGAGGCTGAGATATTGAATATGAGGCTGACAGAAGCTTTGGTAAGCAGCGGAAGAGGTAATACCTGAGCAGCCGAGACAGGCAAAGCAGAAATGGATGACTGTCGATATCCTTCAACTAATGGATCAGAGAAGAAAAGCAAAAAACCATGATGCTGTGTTGTACGAACAGCGAGTGCCCAAGGGCAAAGGAGGAATTTTTGCACGCACAATGTGATCTAATCCAGAAACTGGAAGAAGAGAAGAAGTATAACGACATGCACAGCTCCATCCAGAAAGTGACTGGAAAGCGGAAAAGGTCAGCTGCCGGCGGTTGCCTGCGAGATAACAGCGGTGAAATTTTGATGGAAAAAACGGCAATATCAGACAGATGGAGAGAGTACATAGACCAATTATTCGCTGACAATAGAGGTCCGCAGCCTACATATGGGGATGACAATGCAGGAGAACGTCGGATGCTGGAATTCACCAAAGATGAGGTCAGAAATGCGATATGGAAGAGCGCTTCCGAAAAGGCTGCAGGACCGGAATGGTATACTGGTAGAGATGCTACAAGCATCAGCAGACGAAATCCTTGATACGGTCACAGAGATGATGAACGCAGTATATCGGGAAGGACATATACCAGACGACTGGTGTAGATCAATCTTCATTGCTCTACCGAAGAAAGCAGGAACTACCAAATGTGAGGAACACCGAACCATCAGTTTGATGAGCCATCTAACCAAGATTCTTGTTCGTTTGCTAATAAACCGGATAAGAGGTCGAACATGCAATGAGATTTCACAGCAGCAATATGGATTTGTTCCAGACAGAGGGAACATGGAATGCGATCTTCGTCATTCGCCGCTTGGCAAAAAGAGCTATAGAGAAGCAGCAACATCTGTATGTATGTTTTATCGACTACACGAAAGCGTTTGATAAGGTTAAAGGGTGTGTACAGTTCTGGTCGAGGTGAAGATTTAGCTTTTAACGTTTTGTGAGATATTAAGAAACCACTCTATGAGATGTCAAAGAGCATGCAGTTCTAAGAGATATCAAAAGTTTATTCGATGAAAATCGGTTTTGAAATGGCTGAGATATCCAAAAACAAGGTGAAACAAAGAGATACAAATAAAGTTGGGGCATGTCGCCTTTTATTATTAGCACTTTTTTGGATATCTCAGCCATATGAAAACCAATTTTCATCAAATAAACGTTGAATCCTTCTTAAAATTACATGCTCTTTCATATTTCATAAGAGGTTTTTCATTATCTCACTTAGGAATGTTCAAAACATGAATCCCTACCTCAACCAGTACTGTAGTGTCCCTTTAAACATGAAGAATTGTTCAAGACACTCGACAAGCTAGACATTGATGACGAAAGGTTGTTGGCAGACCTGTACTGGAGGCAATCAGCTGCGGTACAGCATGATGGAGAAGTTGGTGATTGGCAGGATATTGAGCGAGGTGTGCGACAAGGATGTGTTGGTTCGCCATACATGTTCAACTTATACACAGAGTGAATTATGCGACAATTGGACGAATTGGCTTTGCAATCGGAGGCAGTCAACTCACAAACATGAGGTACGCCGATGACACGGTGATTCTAGCTGACAGTGCAGAGAAGTTGCAGGGATTGATGGATGTTGTCTCCAGAGCAAGCGAGGAAAATGGGCTATCGATTAACATCGCGAAATCAGTAACCATGGTCTTCAGCAAAACTGCACAGCCACCTCGATGTTTGATAATGATAAATGGACAAGAGCTGAAGCAGGTGTCATCTTTCAATTACCTCGGTAACCTGCTGACTTCAGACAGCCGCTCAGAACAAGAAATCAAGCGTAGAATTGGCATTGGAAAGACAGCGTTTCAGAACATGCGCAAGGTGATTGCGAACCGCAAATTGTCCAACGCCACAAGGAAACGGTTCTTGAAGACATACATATGGTCAGCTATGACATACGGCGCCGAGACATGGACAGTTAATAAGCCGATGAGACACAGAATAGAAAGTTTCGAGATGTGGTGGTATAGGCGAATGTTGAAAATATCATGGACGGAAAGAAAATCAAACACAGAAGTACTAGAAATGGTGTCGGCTGAACGGTGAGCTGCTCTCGACCATCAGGAAACGCCAGATGCAGTTTTTGGGCCATGTCGTGAGGAAGAGGCAAACTGAACATCTAGTCCTGTCTGGAATTGTGAATGGGAAGAGATCACGTGGACGACAGCGACTCACTTTCCTTTCTGCAATATGGCTGGATTAGTCGGCGAGAGAGGATCTACATTGCTGCATTCGTGCGACGATAGAGGGAGATGGCGGAAACATACTGCATCAGTGATCGCCAACGGGCAGTGATGTCCATGGCAGAACAGAGAGAGAAGGAATAAGAACAGGGTAAAAAATTGAATATAGCATATAAATACACAAGTATATACACACATATCTAGAATCAAATTCATAACGAGTTCAATATGTTACTACTGGTAGGGATGCAGTGATTATATAATGGGAGCATAAACCAGAAGTAAACAATCATAAACTGCAGGTTGATTCATCATGAGGATACTGCAGATAACATATGAAAGAAAAATTCTAATCAGGCATTTTATATTCATTTAAATACTTTGATTTCAATTTTTGTTTGAATATTAACATACTAGAGCAATTGATTAAGTCGGTGGGAAGATCATTCCAGAATTTAGGTCCGGTAAAAACAATTGTTTTTTTTAGCAAGGAGTGTACGAGTACGTGGAAGGTGAAATGAATCTCTTTGTCTTGTTGGGTAAGCATGGACGGCGTAGTTTTCTATGAAACATGTGGGTAAATACGTCAGGCAAGCCGTTTGCTGATAACTGAAATATAAATATGCCCAGGTTATATAAAAACAAGTCAGGAACCTTAAGGAGTCTGTTCTCAAGGAAAAAATAATTCGTGTAACAATAAAAATCGGCTAAATTAACTGAACGAATAGCCCGTTTTTGTAGTTTGAAAATTTTATCAATGTGTAATTTGGCACAGTTGCTCCAAGCAAGTATACCGAGATAGGGTAAAACAAGCGTTGAATATAACTTTTTTTAAAATATATTAGGGAAAAAAAGTTTTAGCTTATTTAAGATCCCAGTATTTCTCGAAAGCATCTTAGACAAATAATCTACATGATATTTCCATGTCAATTCATGGTCAATATAAAGACCTAAAAATTTAGACGATTCAACTTGAGTCAATCATTATTCATTTTTATCGCCAGGCAAATGCGTAACAGAGTTACTAAATAACATATAAACAGTTTTGTTTACATTAAGAGATAACTTATTTGCTTGAATCCACATTTGAACCGACATTAATTCTCGGTTCACTACTTCTAAAAGAGTTGTTGGATCTCGATGTGAAAAGAAAATATTAGAATCATCGGTAAAAAGAAGAAAAGATAAAACAGTAGATGACTTTCTAAAGTCATCTATATAAAGAATAAACAAAAGTGGGCCTAAAAGGAATCCTTGAGGGACCAGGCAAGATAGTGTTTTTAGACTGGAACTAAAGCCGTTGATATTTACAAACTGTTTCCTGTTAGTTAAATAGCTCCTGAACCAGTCCAAGGCCTTTCCACGTATCCCAAAATGTGAGAATTTATAGAACAAAATATCATGATCGATAGTGTCAAAGGCCTTGGATAGGTCCAGGAATATACCAACAGTATGTGATGAGTCGTCTATAGCGTGGGCTACTTCATCTATAAAAGCAAGCCCAGCGTGAGTAGTAGAGTGTTTTTTTTCCTAAATCCAAATTGAGACTCACAAAAAATATTACATTCATTTAAGAACTTAATTACACGAGAATATATCAAATGTTCAAGAATCTTAGAAATCGCCGTCAAAAGAGAAATAGGACGATAATTACATACATCTTGTTTATTACCTTTTTTATCGACCGGAACAACTTTAGCAATTTTCATTTGACTAGGCACTACGCCAGTAACAAAAGAAAAATTCAATATATATGTTAAAGGAGACGATATTGCGGATATAATATTTTTCAGTAAAAAATTCGTAATACTATCATGTCCAGCACCCTTTTTTGCTTTTAACTTAAGAACTACATCCCTCACCTCGTATTCTTGGATGGGAGTAAAAAACACAGATTGAGGATTTGGATCAGTTAAAAAATAATGAAATTCTTTATCTGTTACTGGGATATTACTAGCAAGACTGGGGCCTAAATAAAAAAAAAAATCATTAAACGCATTAGCAACATGTATCGGATTTTGGATCAAGATACCATGCTGGGATATTTCCTTGACTTGTTCTGGTTTATCTTTAACTCTGAGAACTTTGTTAATCACCTTCCACGTGCTCTTGGTATCGTTTTTGTAAATGTCAAACTGCCTTGTGAAATAACTCCTCTTAGCAAGTCTCAAAGTAGTTGTAAGAGTATTACGATAACGAGCATATTTACCTTTCGTTTTATCATTTGGATTCCTCTTGTATTCACAAAATAAATTATTCTTATGATTGATAGACTTAAGGAGGGATTTGGTGATCCAAGGCATTCTTGGTGCTTTTTTATTGGTAGAACGGGTGGATTGTCGTAAAGGAATAATTTCATCATAAAGCATAGAAAATTTATTCAAAAAAAAAATATATTAAATGCAGTTTCTACATCATTGTCAATGCCAAAGACTTCTTCCCAATTAGCAGTCAACAACCTCTCCCTGAGTCTATCGATGTTTCTTTCAGAAAAATCACGAAAAAATCAGAAAAATCACGAATATTTGCAAACTGTCTGATGAATTTGAGACCTGTAATCCAAAGCACATGTCACTTTAACAAGATCTCTTCATAAAACACGTTCAGATGGATGCAACTGTAAACGAAGTGGGTATATCAAGTTTATTGCATTTGAGCCCTCAAATCCAAAGCACGTTCCGGGCAAAAGAATCTTTTTGATTTGGCACATTGAATATTGTTAGCTGATTTGGTGTTAAAAATTGCGGGGTTCTTTTTCGTCATCCTTTATTTGCCTCATGTACATGAATGCATGTAGCAAAAAAAAAGTCTTAGAGTGTCGCATTGACAAGGATTGATGTAATAGGTAAGCATAGTGTTTGCTAAAAGGATTTTGTAACCGTTGCAGCCTTTTTTGTAAATGTTGATCTACAACTGCCTGATGCAATTCAGCCATCTAATTCAAAGCGTATGTCACTTCAAGAAAATTCTTCATTACGTACACCGAGATTGATCCAACTGTAAACAAACTGGTATATTAATTTCATGTATTAGCGAAGCATATGGTATTTCAAATCTACTTTATCACCGTTGCCGGCTTTTTTCGTCACCCTTTATATACAACTGTCTAAGTTGAGCCCTCTACTCCAAAGCTGTAAGGAGTTAGGTCCTGGAATTCCCTGTCATCGGAAATTGTTGCTGCGCCATCTGTGGAAGCATTCCGTAACCGACTAACGGTTGATCACAGTGGTTAGTTCTGTTCTTTATATTTGTTATGTGCTTGTAAATATCTGTAAATAAACTGCATTATAATGTAAATACTACAGTCCTCAAGAATCATCTTATTGGAGGCACACTTAACTAGAAGAAGATGAAGAAAGCTAAATTCTCTTCGAAAAAAAAGTTTTTGATGAAGTACATCGAGAGACATAACAGCTCTTAGTAAGGTAGTATAACGTCATCACTGCCGCCTTTTTTTCGTCACCATTTATTTTACAACTAACTAATGCGCTTGAACCCTCTAATCCAAATCATATATCACTTGAAGAAAATTCTTCATAAAGGGCATTGAGCCGATTGCCACTGTAATCAAAGTGGTAAAAGTGGTATATCAATTTGATGTGTGATCGGAATATATCCCAAGATAAATCAGTTTCGTCACCGTTGCCGCCCCTTTTTTGCTAAAAGAAAATATAGAGATCAACTGGAAAATAAGTTCAGATCACATATACGGAATGCCTGGAAATGTAAGCAAACAATGACGGGTTGCAAAAATAAGCAGAAATCTCCTATGGTGTACGAGTCCAGATCTGCTCTTGACACGGCAAATTAATTTAAATGCCTTCTATGCTAGATTTGATGATAAATGTTTTGATGTTGAAAGTAAGATTGTAAATGATCTGAACGAAATCAATGACCCTCCAATTGTATGTCATTACAACGATGTTGCCCTCTATTTCAAGCGCATTAACCCAAGGAAATCTATGGGACCGGACGGGATCTGCGGGAAAGCACTCAAAACATGTGCTTGGCAATTAGCTACTCCCTTTGTGACACTTTTCCAAGAGTCTTTGAATCAGAACCATATGCTGGAAATCCTCGACAATAATACCAGCAGCTAAAACATGCCAGGCTTCTGAACCTAACGACTTCCGACCTATATCTATCACTTCACTCATGATGAAATGCTTTGAACGTCTTCTTCTCCATAAGCACATTGTCCCACAGATCCTGCCAAACATAAATTCCTTACAATTTGCACATCAACCCCGAAAGGCTGTAAATGATGCTGTTCCTTTACTCACTCATTTGATTGCCCAGCATGTTGATAAACTAGGATGTTTTGTGCGTACCACGTTTGTCGACTTTTCGTCGGCATTTAACACAGTTCAGCCTCATATACTGATGAATAAGCTTGTGGCTCTTGATGTTAAGCCCTCTTTAATTCTCTGGCTTAATGATTTCCTCACCTGTAGAATTCAAAGAGTAAAAGTACAGAATGTGTTCTCTGATTATGTAACTACCAACACAGGGTCACCCCAGGGCAGTGTGTTGTCAGCTCCGTTGTTCATAATCTACACAAACAACTGTACTTCATCACATGAGTCACATGACAACGTTACTTTCGTTGAATATGCTGACGATACTGCTATAATAGGTATGATTCGTGGTAACGATGAGCGTGAATATCGGGAAGAACTACTTGCCTTTGAGCAATGGTGTCGTGATAATTTCCTGGTATTGAATGCAAGCAAAACGAAAGAGATGGTTGTCGATTTTCGTTCAAACAAAGGTCAAATGAAGCCAATCAAATTAAAAGGAGAAGACATAGAAATAGTTTAGAGTTTCAAGCACAGTCATTGACCACGAACTGTCCTGGAAAGGCCAATGTCAGTCCCTCTATGCCAAGTAAATGCAAAGAGTGTATTTTCTTAGGAAGATTAACTCATTCAATGTTGATAGGACCATTCTACGACTCTTCTACAAGTCTGTAATTGAAAGCGTGTTGCTTTTCAGTTGTGTGATCTGGTCTGGTGGGTGTAGAAAGGAAGATTTCAAGAATCTACAGAAAATACCTAAATATACTGGCAAGGTGACTGATGAGGTGACAAATTTGAAACAGGAGTGCAATGATATGATTCTGAAACAAGTGTCCAAAATCCTAGGAAGCGCTAATCACCCTCTTTATCAATGTTACACTCTAATGCGGTCAGGGAAACGATACAGGTCAATGAAAGCACGGACTTCGCGTTTCCTTAATTCTTTTGTTCCGTTCTCGATCCGAAAATACAATGAATCACAATAAGTGACTCTATATTTTGCTACCTCTCGATTCATCGTTTTTGTCAACTAGTCATGTATATCTAAGACGCAATAATGTGATATTTCAACCGCATGATACATACAAGTAATTACAGTGTAATTTCAGTTTCAGTTAAGTTTGATTATATTGAATGCTTACTCTTTTTCCCCTTAATTTCACCACTCTTATGATTTGTTCATTATCTATCTATTTGACGAGTTTCATAGCAAAACACAAGCGCCAAATCCAAAGTTTCTGATTAATTATATTTCCCCAATTGTTTTACGTTCATGTGAACTGTAACTTTCACTCTTTTGGGTTCCTTTTTTGTATTTGCTCTAGGGTATATAATTGCGAATGTTTGAAAGGATATGTGTGCGTTTATAGGTCATGATTGGATGCACTGTCCCCTGAGTTTCTATTCAAGTATAATAGATGGGGCGACTGTGTGTATATACGTGTGTGCGTGTGTGTGTGTGTGTGTGTGTGTGTGCTCTTACCAGAGCTACATTATGGGGCGAAATGTTGGTAGAACATTACATTGTGGGGAGGTTTTGACATTGTGGGGTTAACCCCACATTGTGAGATTATGTAAAATTACGGAGAGGGCGTAAATCATTATTTAAAACCATTCACCCCGCAATGATTTGTGTGTCATTTGTATGTCGTAAAATCTGTATGTATGTTTGAAGTTTTTGAAATAATTGTTAATAGAGCGCCAGCTGCTTGAGGCCACACCTGTCTCTGCACAATGTACATACATAATGTACGCAGGCGGCTAAGCGTAGCTACCTAGGCCTAACGTATAAAAATAGCGCACGCTATGTTGCATGCTAGCCGCGCCGATCCGTCCGTATACTATACTACTCGATTCCGGTCCCGCGCTGGCCTGTAATGGTGGCACGGACCGCGGTAACCATACCTAGCTGAGATCATCATGCCTGTGTCGGACGAAAACAACAACGCTGCTGATCCAGAAATATTTTTTATTGGAGTCCAGTCCGTCACAGAAGGCCTTCTACTCATCACTGAAGGATACAAGCTTGGACTACTTACAAGAGATGAATTAGTTTCCTTGTTAGTGGTCATACTATTTCAACAGGGGCTAGACGGACTTTGATCATATCGGACGGTAAGTTGACCCGAGGCCGAGAGTCTCAACCTAGCAACTGTTACTGTGTTACTGTTACTTAGACCATGCTTAGACTACTAAGTAACTGCGACCGGCAGCCCCATTCGCACAGCGTAATGGGGCTACGCACTGTAGCAATCACGATCATGACAAGCGAGTAGACGCCGATAAATGTCAACTTAAAATCGAACAATTCTTTCAATTTGAAGACTCACTAGTAAAGTTGAAGTATTGACAACAGGTTTGGGCAACATTTGGTTCTGCTATTGTAATGCTAATAGTCCCTTTCTGTTCGAATTGATGTCTTAATGTGACTCGGTCGATAGGAACCCGGGGCCTGTTTCACACAGGTCGCACTTAGTCAGACTTTCTAGCGCTAATCAGTCGTAGTCTAAGTGCGGCTTTTTAAGTCTGTTTCACAAAGTCAATCTTAGGTTAAGACTGAGTTATTCGATTTGAATAATAATGTACGAGCCAATATGCAAATAAGCTGATGATTTTGGAGTTATTTCTGGAAGGGAAATTGCTTTGATTTTCTGCAACTACGATTCATATGACATTAGAAAGATGTATCATTCGTTATTCAAAGTGCTCATTTACTGACTCATATTATTTTTCTTTTGTACATGAATAGCCGCTCGTTTGATGATTATTTTGATATAAGAGAAGTTTTGTGCATGAGGCCTCTTTAATCCAGTCCCACATGTTTATATATTGGACTGTGTGAAAGTTAGGATGAATGCGGTTGCTCGCGCAGCTCGCAGGAGCTAGCTGGCACTGGGGCCTGTTTCACAAAGGTCGCACTTAGTAAGTCAGACTTAGCGCTAGTCAATCTTAGTCTAAGTGCGACTTTTTAAGTCTGTTTCACAAAGTCAATCTTAGGCTAAGACTGACTTATTCGATTTGAATAATAATGTACGAGCCAAAAATATGCAAATTAGCCATTTGTTGTCTGCTGATGATTTTTGAGTAATTTCTGGAAGGGAAATTGCTTTGATTTTCTGCAACTAAATTTACGATTCATATGACATTTACTGTATCATTCGTTATTCACAGTGCTCATTTACTGACTCATATTATTTCTCTTTTGTACATGAATAGCCGCTCGTTTGATGATTATTTTGATATAAGAGATGTTTTGTGCATGAGGCTTCTTTAATCCAGTCCCACATGTTTATATATTGGACTGTGTGAAAGTTAGGATGAATGGGGTTGCTCGCGCAGCTCGCAGCAGCTAGCTGGCACTGATATGATCTCTGCATTCTGTACAACCATTCACATTGCACAATTGGTAACTGTGGACCTTGGTAGAAGAGGATTCTGGCTAGCCTCTTGTTGCGCACGAAGAGAAGTTTTCTTTTCCAACTAGCTAGGGTTGGTCGTACATGTAACTACAGAAGTGAGTGTAGCTTAATCTGTTAGTCATTAGGTAGGTCCTTGAAATTATGTAATTTGAGCAAGAGATGATTCATCGAGGTTAGGAAGGGACTGAATATTATGAACTCTGTGTGTGTTGTACCGGTACTTGTATTGTAATTTGTAGAGTCTGCTCATTACTAATATCATGTCATTAGACAATGTCTACATTAGCCCGACCAGACGCTGTTTATACGCTGTGCGAATAACTGGGCTGTGTATAGATCTAGTTATGTCTACATATAAACTCTTATCAGTTCTAGTATTAGTATGACTATCAATTAAACATGGCTATGCCTAACAGTGTAGAGTCTGTGCACTGTGTTATTAATCAAGATAGGGGCACAGTGCCACATCTTCATGATTTTGAAGAAAACAAAGTGCATGATTGCCCTAGACTGCATGTATAAGGTTAGTTAGAACCATAATAAATCATGGCTATTACTATAATGGCTATCAATTGGTCGAATTTTAAAGTCCAATTGCTGGGCCCTGAGTTGAATTGGGAAGTAATTGATGAATTTATGCGTTTTCGGATTTTGGAATGTGTTTGAGAACTGCATCAATCAAGATTAGGCATAGAAACTACTAGACCTCTAACGTTTTCCGTGTATACGTTACTGTAGCCTTTGATGCGAGGCAGAGGTGACTGTCTATTGGCTAACCGTTTCCTCTAACTGACACAAAATGCTGGGGGGGGGGGGGAGGTTGTCATGTCTTATTTTGTTTTGTTTTTTGCGTCCAGGAAAAAAAAAGAAGCATTCATTAAGATGTAACTGGTACCGTAGAAATGGAAACTTGGCTAATTTCATTGGCAGTCATGTGTAGAGGTAGACCAATAAATCTGCCTCTTGTCGGGTAGCCTCTTGTTAACTGTATTTATATGGTCGCTAATGCAGTCGACCGTATTACAGATTGTACAGATACAATTAGGCTACCGAACAAGAGACAAATTTATCGGTCTAACCAGTTAGTGTAGATAGACACAGCCCCGTCCTGTACACAAGAGGTATGATATTTCTAACAAGTATAGGTCTAACTAATTTGTTAGGTTTTTCTAATTTGTTGTGAATGCATGATATTTATAATGGATAGGCATGCATTAATATTCATGGGTAAGCAGCTAAGAAGATAACACAGGCAAGAAAGGATTGGTAGAAATATAATTAATTTCCAAAGTCCAGATACATGTAGATTATATAGCTCTTTATGAGCTAAAATTTTGGTTTAACTTAAAAACAGTTCAAACTATCAGTAGGGCCTACATTTGTAGGTAGGGATCTATTTCTATGACTATTTTTAATTTGGACCATTGTTCAGTGAATAGTGTAGGAGTAGACCCTCTACGAAACTAGTGATTCTCTAGTTTGTTAAAAATACTGCCATCTCACTCCGGATAAGATAAAGTGGAAGAAATTAATGAATATTAGGAGTTGATTATGCTTTTGAACTTCCCATTTTGGAATTTAAGTCTGACTTTACGCATGGCTTCAGGCCATGCGTAGAGTTACGCAGGACTTGGTGGGACTTACGCATGACTTAAGCTTTGTGAAACAGGATTCAAAGTCCTGTGTAAATTTACGCAGGACTTAGGGATTTACGCAGGGTTTGGGGATTTACGCATGAGTTAAGTCAAACTTAAATCTTTGTGAAACACCCCCCTGATATGATTTCTGCATTCTGTACAACCATTCACATTGCACAATGAACTGTGGACCTTAATTGGTAGAAGAGGATTCTGGCTAGCCTCTTGTTGCAAACGAAGAGAAGTTTTCTTTTCAAACTAGCTAGGGGTGGTCTAAACTACAGAAGTGAGTGTAGCTTAATCTGTTAGTCATTAGGTAGGTCCTTGAAATTATGTAACTTGAGCAAGAGATGATCAATCGAAGGTTAGGAAGGGCCTGAATATTATGAACTCTCTATATGTTGTACCGGTTCTTGTATTGTAATTTGTGGAGTCTGCTCATTACTACTACATTATGTCATTAGACAATGTCTACACTAGACCGACCAGACGCTGTTAATACGTTGTGCGAATAACTGGGCTGTGTATAGTTATGTCTACATATAAACTCTATCAGTTCTAGTGTTAGTATGACTATCAATTAACATGGCTATGCCTAACAGTTAGTGTAGAGTCTGTGCGCTGTGTTATTAATCAAGATAGGGGCGCAGTGCCACATCTTCATGATTTTGAAAACAAAAAAACCAAGTGCATGACTGCCCTAGACTGCATGTATAAGGTTAGTTAGAACCTTAATAAATCATGGCTAATGGCTGTCAAGTGCTCGAATTTTAAAATCCAATTGCTGGGCCCCGAGTTGAATTGGGAAGTAATTGATGAATTGATGCGTGTTCGGATTTTGGAATGTGTTTGGGAACTGCACGAATCAAGATTAGGCATAAAAAACTACTAGACCTCTAACGTTTTCTGTGTATAGGTTACCGTAGCCTTTGATGCAAGGCAGAGGTGACTTGTCTCCTGGCTCATGACGCAAATCTCTCGTTTGAAGAGGCTACACCCCCGTAAATAATGCCAGTGTATATCTTGGCAATCAATGACTTAAAATCAAAGATATAAAACACCTGTTTCTTGACCCTGGCCTAATCTAAGCATCAGTCATCGCCACAGCGCCACAGGGGGGGGGGGGGGCACCGCGAGAGGAGGAGATTGTTTTGGTTTTGGCATGGGCTATGTAGCTCCATGGTGCGTGTGTGTGTGTACGTGTGTGTGTGTGTGAGTGTAGACATTCAGCGTATGCAGACAGAGCATGCCTGTACTGCAGTGACCGGAACTATTGTCATTCCATTTTGTCTCTCCCCCATCTCTCCCCCCCCCCCCCCTCTCTCTCTCTCTCTCTCTCTCCCTCCCCCTCTCTCTCTCTCTCTCTCTCTCCCTCTCTCTCTCTTTCTCAATGATCCAGTCAGCAGGCTGATTGTAACCAGGGAGGTAGTCTCACCTCCCCGTTGTAACTCACTGCCAAATAGCACATTGTCAGCACCAGCAAACTGGCAATGCTCTCCTTATTCCTGTATTTTCGTTATTTACGGGTCAATTTTTTTCGTTCGAAATGTAAAATGGATGACCATAGAATTTCTCAATAGAATATGAAATTGAAAACTTTAGAAAGGTTAGAGAAAATTGAGTTCACTTTGAATGGTCTGCCACAGGCAGATATCCTTATCATGCTCTTACGTAATACGACAGCTGCTGGAGTCATCAAACCCTGGCTTGGCCTCCAGGTTTGTCACGCCGAGCAGAAAGTTTATTTGCAATGGACAAATACTTCGACTCCCAACTCCCAAACGATAAATCTTGAAAGCGGTATAGAACCCCACTTTGGGGACCCCCAGTTGGGGACTCGCCTCAAACGAGGGATTGACGGCATGAACCGTTTCCTCTAAGTGACACAACATGCTGGGGGGGGGGGGTTGTTTTGTTTTGTTTTGTTTTGTTTTGTTTTTTGCTTCCAGGAAAAAAAAGGAGCATTCATTAAGATGTAATTGGTACCGCAGAAATGGAAACTTGGCTAATTTCATTGGCAGTCACGTGTAGAGGTAGACCAATAAATCTGCCTCTTGTCGGGGAGCCTCTTGTTAACTGTATGTATACGGTCGCTGATACAAGTCGACCGTATTACAGACTGTACAGATACAATTAGGGTACCGAACAAGAGACAAATTTATTGGTCTAACCAGTAAGTGTAAATAGACAAAGCCCCGTCCTGTACACAAGAGGTATAATATTTCTAACAAGTATAGGTCTAACTAATTTGTTAGGTTTTCCTAATTTGTTGTGAATGCATGATATTTATATTAGGCATTCATGGGTAAGCAGCTATTAAAGAAGATAACACAGGCAAGAAAGGATTGGTAGAAATAGAATTAATATCCAAAGTCCTGATACATGTAGATTCTATAGCTCTATAGAAGCTAAAATTTTGGTTTAACAGTGAAAACTATCAGTAGGTAGGGATCTAGTTTAGTATGACTATTTTTAATTTGGATCATTGTTCAGTGAATAGTGCTTTAGAAAGGTACATTTGAATTTTACCCAAAATACTCCTCAGATTCACTCTAAAATACACATTTCTGGACACAGTTTACTCTTGCTTTTCATGTTTTATGATTAGGCAAAATTTATTTTCGGTTGATGAAGAAACAAATAAGATTTTCCCAATACATGTATTATTTTGAAGTTCAAGACCAAACTTCAGATCTTCATTTTAACTTAATTTGCGGCTTCAAACATTGTACATCAAATGCATCACTGCACCTGTAGAATTCTTTAAAACATCCTTAGAAAACTAGCAGCTGATGGAATCAAATCCATTTGGAACTCCAGCGGTAAAAACTCCTTGCTGTAACCAATGTAGCATTCTAAACCCCACTTTGTCATACACTCACCCCACAGTTCCATGTATGTGATTATTCTTTTTTACAACCTGTAATCAATGTAGCATTCTAAACCCACTTTGTCATACAATCTCCCCGCAGTTCCATGTATGTGATTATTCTTTTCTTTTCTTTTGAGGTCTCCTAATGAAACTTGGCATGTATGTGTATCAGGAGGTGAAGTTGTGCCTATCAACTTTTGGGTGCACATGCTCAAGGTCGAAGGTCAAATGCTTAGAATTTCCCTATTTTCCCCATATCTAGGCAATGCCTGAAGATATTTTCTTGAAACTTGAAACTTGAAACAAGTGTATACATTACCCAATTAAGATTCTCTTGTGAAAGTTTGGGGTCATTATGTCAAAGATCAAAGGTCAAAAGTCAAGTAAAATTGTTAAGATTTCACTTTTTTCTCCGTATCTTGGAAATTGTTCAAGGTATCTTCATGGAACATAGTTTTTTTTTTTAAACGTGGTATATGCATGTATAACCGAATAGATATTCTCTGGGATTTTGTTGTTGTTGCCAAGAAGGTCAAAGGTCAAAAGGTCAAAGATCAAGTGAAAGTGCTGAACTGACTTCTTTCTCCATATCTCGGAAGTGGCTAAAGTTATCTTGAAACTTAGTACATGTTTATGTTTGTTTTGCCTAACGGTGATTCTCTCATAAATCTTAGGGTCAAAGGCCAGATGAAAATGATAACAATTTACTATTCAATATAGAAATTGCACTTTTTTCTCCATGCCTTGAAATTACTCAATGCATAAACTTATGAAAGGGTCAAAGTCAAGTTAAAGTTCTTAAATCCCCAAATACATGCTCTCCTATTCATTCAATCAAACATAGGTCAAAGGAAGGTGAACATTCAACACATTTGTGACAAACATGTCATTTTGAATATTTTGCCAATTTTGTGAAAATGTAATCACACATTGTCCACATGAACTATAGACCTATTAGGAGAATCATGCATTATGGCGGAGGCATACCAGTCGCCATAGCGACATTTCTAATTACAATCTGTACCCAATGTAACATTCTCAACCCCACTTTGTCATACATTCACCGCACAGTTCCAAGTATTATAAGCATGTGATCATTCTTTTCTATAACCTGTAACCAATTTAACAATCCAAACCCCGCGTTGTCATATACACCCAACCCACAGTTTCATATGTATGTGATTGTTCCTTTCTGTAACCTGTAACCAATTTAACAATCTAAACCCCACTTTGTCATACACTCACCCCACAGTTCCATGTATGTGCTTATCATTTTCTATAACCTGTAACCAATGTAACATTCTCAACCCCACTTTGTCATACACTCACCCCACACTTCCATGTTTGCCATACACTCACCCCACAGTTCCATGTATGTGATAATTCTTTTTTACAACTTGTAACCAATGTAACATTTTCAACCCCACTTTGTCATACAATCACCCCACAATTCGAAGTATTATAAGCATGTGATCATTCTTTTCTATAACCTGTAACCAATTTAACAATCTAAACCCTACTTTGTCATACACTCACCCCACAGTTCCATGTATGTGATCATTATTTTCTATAAACTGTAACCAATGTAGCATTCTCAACCCCACTTTGTCATACACTCAACCCACACTTCCAAGCATGTGATTAGTCTTTTCTATAACCTGTAACCAATATAACAATCTCAACCCCACTTTGTCATACAATCACCCCACAGTTCCATGTATGTGATCATTCTTTTATATAACCTGTAACCAATGTAACATTCCAAACCCCACTTTGTCATACACTTACCACACAGTTCCATGTATGTGATTATTCTTTTCTATAACCTGTAACCAATTTAACAATCTAAACCCCACTTTGTCATACACTCACCCCACATTTCGATGTATGTGATTATTCATTTCTATAATCTGTAAATAATGTAATATTCTAAACCCCACTTTGTCATGCACTTACCCCACATTTCCATGTAGTGTGATTATTCTTTTCTATAACCTGTAACCAATATAGCAATCTAAACCCCACTTTGTCATACACTTACCCCACAGTTCCATATATGTGAATATTCTTTTCATAACCTGTAACCAATGTAGCAATCTAAACCCCACTTTGTCATACACTCACCCCACAGTTCCATGTACATGTATATGATTCTTTTCTAACTTTAACATGTAACCAATGTAACATTCTAAACCCCACTTTGTCATACACTCACCCCACAGTTCCATGTATGTGATTATTCTTTTCTATTACCTGTGACCAATTTAACAATCTAAACTCCAATTTGTCATATACTCACCGCGCCTTTCCATGTATGTGAATATTCTTTTCTATAACCTGTAACCAATGTAGCATTCTCAACCCCACTTTGTCAAACACTCACCCCACAGTTATATGTTCTTTTCTTTAACCTGTATGTTACATTAACCCCACTCTCTCATACACTCACCCAACAGTTCCATGTATGTGATTATTCTTTTTTACAACCTGTAACCAATGTAACATTCTCAACCCCACTTTGTCATACAATCACCCCACAGTTCCATGTATGTGATCATTCTTTTATATAACCTGTAACCAATGTAACATTCCAAACCCCACTTTGTCATACACTTACCACACAGTTCCATGTATGTGATTATTCTTTTCTATAACCTGTAACCAATTTAACAATCTAAACCCCACTTTGTCATACACTCACCCCACATTTCGATGTATGTGATTATTCATTTCTATAATCTGTAAATAATGTAATATTCTAAACCCCACTTTGTCATGCACTTACCCCACATTTCCATGTAGTGTGATTATTCTTTTCTATAACCTGTAACCAATATAGCAATCTAAACCCCACTTTGTCATACACTTACCCCACAGTTCCATATATGTGAATATTCTTTTCATAACCTGTAACTAATGTAGCAATCTAAACCCCACTTTGTCATACACTCACCCCACAGTTCCATGTATGTGATTATTCTTTTCTATTACCTGTGACCAATTTAACAATCTAAACTCCAATTTGTCATATACTCACCGCGCCTTTCCATGTATGTGAATATTCTTTTCTATAACCTGTAGCCAATGTAGCATTCTCAACCCCACTTTGTCAAACACTCACCCCACAGTTATATGTTCTTTTCTTTAACTTGTATGTTACATTAACCCCACTCTCTCATACACTCACCCAACAGTTCCATGTATGTGATTATTCTTTTTTACAACCTGTAACCAATGTAACATTCTCAACCCCACTTTGTCATACAATCACCCCACAGTTCCATGTATGTGATCATTCTTTTATATAACCTGTAACCAATGTAACATTCCAAACCCCACTTTGTCATACACTTACCACACAGTTCCATGTATGTGATTATTCTTTTCTATAACCTGTAACCAATTTAACATTCTAAACCCCACTTTGTCATACACTCACCCCACAGTTCAATATATGTGAATATTCTTTTCATAACCTGTAACTAATGTAGCAATCTAAACCCCACTTTGTCATACACTCACCCCACAGTTCCATGTACAAGTATGTGATTATTCCTTTCTAACTTTAACATGTAACCAATGTAACATTCTAAACCCCACTTTGTCATACATTCACCCCACAGTTCCATGTATATGATTATTCTTTTCTATAACCTATAACCAATTTAACAATCTAAACCCCACTTTGTCATACACTCACCCCAAAGTTCCATGTATGTGATCATTCTTTTTTACAACTTGTAACCAATGTAACATTCTAAACCCCACTTTGTCATACAATCACCCCACAGTTCCATGTATGTGATCATTCTTACACTTACCCCAAAGTTCCATGTATGTGATCATTCTTTTTTACAACTTGTAACCAATGTAACATTCTAAAACTTTGTCATACAATCACCCCACAGTTCCATGTATGTGATCATTCTTTTCTATAACCTATAACCAATGTAACATTCTAAATCCACTTTGTCATACACTCACCCCACAGTTCCATGTATGTGATTATTCTTAAAATGTAACATACAGGTTAAAGAAACATGGGGTGAGTGTATGACAAAGTGGGGTTTAGATTGTTAAATTGGTTATAGGTTATAGAAAAGAATAATCACATGCATGGAAGTGTGGGTTGAGTGTATGACAAAGTGGAGTTGAGAATGTTACACTGGTTACATGTTAAAGTTAGAAAAGAATAATCACATACATGTACATCAACTGTGGGGTGAGTGTATGACAAAGTGGGATTTAGATTGCTACATTGGTTACAGGTTATGAAAAGAATATTCACATATATGGAACTGTGGGGTGAGTGTATGACAAAGTGGGGTTTAGAATGCTACATTGGTTACAGGTTATAGAAAGAATATTCACATACATGGAAAGCAGCGGTGAGTATATGACAAATTGGAGTTTAGATTGTTAAATTGGTTACAGGTAATAGAAAATCCAAAACTCTCTCATACACTCACCCCACAGTTCCATGCATGTGATTATTCTTTTTTACAACCTGTAACCATGTAACATTCTCAACCCCACTTTGTCATACACTCACCCCACATTTCCATGTATGTGATTATTCATTTTTATAATCTGTAAATAATGTAATATTCTAAACCCCACTTTGTCATGCACTTACCCAACAGTTCCATGTATGTGATTATTATTTTCTCTAACCTGATAACCAATGTAACATTCTCAACCCACTTTGTCTGTCATACACTCACCTCAGATTTCCATGTATGTGATTATTGTTTTCTATAACCTGTAACCAATGTAGCAATCTAAACCCCACTTTGTCTTACACTCACCCCACAGTTCCATGTATGTGATTATCCTTTGCTAAATTTAACCTGTAACCAATGTAACATTCTAAACCCCACTGTTGCGACACGGATTGTCGCCTCCTGCTCGGGGCGACAATCCGTGACGGGCGTTGGCGGCACGGATTGTCGCCCCGTCACGGATTGTCGCCTGGCGACAATCCGTGACGAGAGCTGGCGGCACGGATTGTCGCCCGCCCTCGAAGCACATTTTGCTGGGTAATATCGTTCTGGACATAATCATTGAAATACTAACACATAACTTACATGGCTATATCCATGCAAACATGCCATGTAAAAAGTCATGGTGAGGTTTCAAGGAAGTGTGTATGTGCGCGTGCACGTGATAATTTAGTGTCCGTTTGTGCGTGTGTATGTGTGTGTGTATGTGTGTGTGTGTGATGGAAGAATGTGTTTATTTTGTCAGTTTTTTTGCGTATGTGTTTTTTAGCTGCGCGTGGGGAGGGATACTTAGTAAGCTGTTGTTGGCATAAACGTTGATATTGATTTCATCAGCAGCTTTGAATTTGATGAGTTTGTTTGGCAGATTTGTATATGAATTCGGAGTGGAGCTTGCGTGCGGGCGGATGCTGCTTTTCTGCATACGGTCCATTATATCTTATTTATCAACATTGGGAAATCGTTTCATCAGGAAGGAATGTGGTATCGGTTCGGGTGTGCGTCGGTATGTGGGAAGGGGGTTACATTTCGTTATTGCAAAAGTTTGTTATTCTGAAGGCTCATTATTCCCGAAGGTTAGTTATTCCGAATTTCATTTTTGGATCAACGAACCTCTAGGTATAGGGAATTGTGTGTTTCGGATAAATGAAGCCTCGGAAAAAAACGAAACTTCGGAATAACGAACCTTCCTGTGTGTGTGTGTGTGTGTGTGTGTATGTATGTATGTATTTTGGTTGGTGAATGTGGGTGTGGGATGATTTAGGTTTTGTTTAATCAGGGGTTGGTGGGTTGGGGATTGGATTTGAAGGATAGTTATAAATGGCATGGCAGATGTTGGTAGGATTTAATATTTAGGATAGATGGAGGCCCTAGATTTTTACTTCGGTTTTGGAGGGGAGGGGGTGGTCGGGTTTTTTTATGACTGATTTCATTCTAGATTTGTGTAATGTATTTGTGTTTTTTTATGTATATGCCCTTGTAAGTAAGAAGGTGTCACATGATCCAAACCAATATATTCAAGGAATATAGGTTTGGTAGGGCCCTACATGTCAAAACTTTCTCGTGAAGAAATTATTAGTAGGGTTGGTCTATAATCGAGTTATCTATGTTGAAGTGAGATTATTTGTGGTACAAATTGACAAATGGATTTGTTTGTGTTTCGAATTGCCATTTGTAACTTTTTTTTGGTTCATGTTACACCCAGAATGGGTCGATTTATGAATGATTTGAATGAAATCAATAAATATCAAGGAAAAAAAGTGTTGAGTTGGTTTATTTGCATTATGAGGATTTGTTTATGAGTGTTTATGAGTGTTTGTTGGTGTTTGTTTGTATTACGTATGTATTAGTGGTGTGCAATGGCAGTTCGTTTGTGCTAAAATCAACTAACGATTGACAAATTTTTTACGGCGTGTGGAAATTATTCGCTCATGCATAAAGCATGCCAAACCTATTCTGGGACAAAGAATAGTGGTATGGACGTTCTAGTTTATAAGACTGATGGAAGAAAATGACTGCAGTGAAAAATGAACAAAGACAAATAACATTTGGGGAGGGAACCTCCCTCGTATGTATTTTCTCTCGGTCTCTCTCTCGCCTAGCCCGCCTCACCGCTGATATTGGTTGACACACCCATACTATTTTTAGATCAACGCTGGTGTGAATTTTTTAAACAGTGCTCATACACTCTGAAGGCGTTTGTATTGCCACAGTAGCGCCACTATATTCCACATACACACGTGAGCATACAGGCACACATATACACACAGACAAATAAACCACTACCACTATACAACCACCACACATGCACAGTTTCTACATATTGTATTATCATACTCCAAACACACACACATACACACACACACACACACACACACACACACACACACACACAATCATACACATCACATATCATGCAGCTCACAATACACACACACACACACACACACACAAAATCATACACATCACATATCATGCAGCTCACAATACACACACACACACACACACACACACGCATAACTTACCAGTCATACCCATCCCACCGAAGTTTAACACCGGAGGAACCACCCTGACCCCGGGGCGACAATCCGTGACGTGACGGGGCGGCAATCCGTGTCGCAACAAATTTTTTGCCAACACGGATTGTCGCCTTCGAGGTCAAAAACTGGGAACTGCACATATAATTTACACAATATATTAAGGAGCCTAGATACATGGTATTTATCAAATAATGTTTAAAATGGAGGGGACGCTAGAAAGCAAAGCTTGTAATATGTATTCCCCTACAACCATATTAACAAAGTACAACAAAATCCTATACAGTAAGTGCAGAGATACATGGTTGCAGACAAAAACACATCGGACATTAATGACACAGCTAAAAACCCTTTACATTGTAGGGTTTTTTTTCCAGCAAGGAGTTGGGGGGGGGGGGGAGCAGTCCTGAGGCGAGTTTGAAATGGATCATAACCTCCATCACTTTGATATGCTGCCTTGATATCATCGAGCATTCTTGATTTTCTTTTTGAATTAAAACAACAACAAAATCTGTTGAAGGCATAAACGAAACTGTCCTAATGCAGTACCGTACAAACTGTTCATTAAACACCAACCAAGGAGCAATGTGAGATACCTTTTTCAGTTCTCTCACAGTTCCCAGGTGTTGATAATATACACTTTGACATCATGATCTCATTCAGTCTTGTCTTAAAACTAAAACTGTCATTTTCATTGTCTTTAAAGAACCATTTAATTGTATGTTTAGCAGCAGGCGACACCAGCCCCAAATTTGCAGAATTCTCAGGCTAAAGATGCATATTAGTCCTGCAATTGTTTTAATTGCAACCTCATCTGGTGATGTTCAGCACTTCCTCAGGGGTCAGAGGGCGATTATTTGCCGTAGAAACAGGATGAAGACATGAAGATCGTTGAAACCCTATGGCTTTGTTTCCAGGCCAGAGACTGTGTTGTAGGTAACTTGGGTGGTATCAGAGATGACATCAGACCAGCATCTGCACCAACCTGTTTTGGGGTCAAAGCTTTCAAATTACAGTAGGGAAATCTAGGCTTGTGGGATTTCAGGCGCATTGATGGCAGGTTGTTCAAGGGGTCATTTCATGAAGCGTTTTGTGAGATATGTTATAAGCTATTAAATTCCTTGCATCTGATTGGCTGAGAGCAAATTTGTCAGACAAATTTGTCAGACAAAACGCTTCAGGAAATTCCCCCCCCCCCCCCCCATGCTGTCGTGTTTGGAAGGTCAGGGTATACGTTGACCGGCACTGGTGACACTTGCCATCCTTTCCTTCCAGTGTGAGGGAGAGTGATCGAGTGCCAGTGAAGGAGGGTGGACTTCCTTAGCCTATGCTTGGAAGGCTTGCCACAGAGGGCTACCTTGAACATAGCGTTGGCAAGATGGTTACTAAGATGGAAAGCATGGGTCTGAGACTCTGATGATAATCTAATAAAGATTGGGGCAAAGTCTCCAGAAGATGAAGTACTCCACTATTGTCTTTAGATGGGTCAGTACTCGGCTCATGTCATACAAGGACTTTCTATGAGACGTAAAGGCAAGATCATCTGCAAACTTCCTACGTGAAGTGAATGTAATGTCACCACATATATATGTTAAAAAGACCTCTAGTGGAGTTAGTTTACAGCAACCATTAAGGAGGCCATCATTCAGAGTCCTAACACAGCTGGTCTGGTTACCGAGAGCAATCCTGAATCTGCAAATGCTGAAGACATCATAGTCGTATACTCAAACACATTCACTCCGAAAAAAAAAATGCTGGTAAAATTCATCTACCATATATAAATCATCTGGGTTAACATTAAAAACTTTGGGGCATTGTTTTCATTTCAGAGATTTGACAACAGGAAGTGAGGTGGTCCCTTTTTTCCACTTTCCCCTGCCTCATGTTCTTCCTCAGACTGAAAAGTTTGTATAATATCGCTTTTAGATAATGTAGAACAGGACATGCAGTTAACTGGAAATTTCATTTGTGTCATCATGTAGGATTCAGCCTTTTAATTCAGTAAATCAGAATGAATACTTTCATGTTGAACATCTCAAGGCAAGTAAGTATCAAATGTTCATATCTAATAATTCCTGATAAACCATCTTGATGTTGGAGTCAATTCAAGTTTTGGTGGATTTTTCCAAATACCTAGGGAAAAATTCAGATTGAGGTAGCAAATTTGGATGTTTGCATCAAAAAATAAAACAGCCTTTGTTAGTAACAACCTTCTGATTTATAATCAGCACACAAATTGGTAAACAGTGTCCATGAGTGACAGAAAAAAAAAAAGAAAATGTGTTTATTTCACACGCTCTGCCGTTCATATTGTGCAGGAGTATATGAGTGGCATCCATTTTGAAGTTTTGTATTAAGAAGAATATAATAAGCCTAAAAACAATAAACTTTCTGTTTGTTTGCTTGTTTTGCTAGTGGCACTCATCAGATTTGCATTGCACATGCAAAACTTGATAAAAGCGTGGGTATGTGACTGAAAATTCGTCTTCTATTTCTATGCATATTTTTTGCCATTCATATAGTACATGAGAATAGGAGTGGCGGCCATTTTGAATTGAAAATAAGCTTAAAATACTAAATGTACCTCTTGAATTGAACAATTTCTTGCATGTGCAAGTAGAATTACTCAATGAACAAAAATCTAAAAAACTTTGAATGAATAATTTGTCATAAAATTGACATAACTGGGATTACCATGGCCAAGTTAGCATATCTGGCGGCCATTTTGGATTTTTGCGTTTTGCCGAAAATGCTCAAGGTTACGCGAGTGGCATCAATCGGATTTTGGAATCAGCACCCTCAAATTGACAATAAACCATCAAAAAACAATGTATATATAAAAAAACAAGGTTAGGTGCACTTTCTATGGAGCCTAGCCTGGACTATTGGGGTTATACCTGTCAAGGGCCCTGCATCCGGGCCAATTTCGCACCTCTTTTAATCGAATTCTTTAATGTTGAATTAAATTTAGCACAAATTTCGCCTAGATGACATGGTAGGTCATTGTCATAATCTCTTCATTCAAATTCATTTTGAAACATTCACATTAACTCTAACCTTATTCTAAATAACACTTTTTCAACTGAAATCCAAAGACAAGCACCATTCCACTATCCATTTATTCATAATGATATAGGCACGGGATTACATGCTGCGCTCGTTCATTCAAATTGATTTCTGGCCATCTACATGTTCATGCTTGACCTCTTTCCTTATTTTCTTTCATCGTAGTTACTGTTTTGTAAGCATCATAACATTTCATGTTTTCGTAATCGTTTAAGAGACTTTGACACTAGTTTTTTTTTTTTTTTTTTTTTTTTTTTTTTTAACGTGCTTTTTGAATCCGAAGAAGTAAGAAGCCACAAATTATCTGGCCGTTACGAGCGCTTTATTTAATGACTGAAATACCCTTTTCGGCAAGTCAAGACGAATTTGAATGAACGAGGGTACCAGCCAATTTGAATACCCATTTTACGAATTCGAACCTTCTATCAAATGAACAGACAAAAGTGCGAAATTGGCTGGGAAAACGTAACTGGCTTTGATGTTTCGGGTATCTATGATGCAAACTAAGGCCTACTTCGATTGTAAAAGAAAAACAACTATGACTCTATTCAGCTAAATGATGTCATAATAATTATGTGGGGGAGGGGCACTTTATGGCTATACTGTACTGGGCCCAGTACAGGATGAAATGACTGAATGACTGGTTTTCGTAATATGGTCATCTCGGTTGTGCACTATACAGAAGTATGCTTCCTTTGCAAATTTCTTGGGTGTTTTGCTACTGTAACCTATAGGACCCCGTATACAGGATAAGATGACTTGCTTTGGTGTTTGTGATATCTCTATTCAGTAGGCCCTGATATTTACGTTACAAAAGAATTTGTAAGACCATTTTCAGCTGATTCGCAGTACATGTATAATGGATGGGACACTGTGGAGCTACTGTCTGGGGCTCTGTACAGGATGAAATAACTGGCCTTGGTGTGTTGAATATCTCTGATAGGTACTTCTTCCAGTGCAAAAGAAATTACCCGTGTTTGGGGCTATACTGTCTTGGGCCCCATACAGGATAAAATAACTGGCTTTGGTATTTTGGATATCTCTGATGGGTACTACTTCCATTGCAAAAGAAATTAGCCGTGACAATTTTCAGCTGAATGAAACTAATGTGTGTGTGTGTGTGTGTGTGTGTGTGTGTGTGTGTAGGGGTGCACTTTGGGGCTACTGTCTGGGGCCCCGTAATAACTGGCTTTAGTGTTTTGGATATCTCTGGTGAGTATGCCTACTTAAGATTGCAAAAGAAAGTAGCCATGACCCTTTTCAGCTGAATGAAATCGATGTGTGTGTGTGTGTGGAAGGGGGGGGGGGGGAAGAAGGCAATTTGGGGCTTCTGACTGGGGCCCCGTGCAGGATGAAATAGCTGGCTATGGTATTTTGGATATCTCTGATGGGTACTACTGCCATTGCAAAAGAAATTAGTCGTGACCCTTTTCAGCTGAATGAAACTAATGTGTATGTGTGTGTGTGTGGGGTGGGGGGGGGGGGCACTTTGGGGCTACTGTCTGGGGCCCCGTACAGGATAAAATAGCTGGCTTTGGTGTTGTGGATATCTCTGATGAGTACTACTTAAATTGAAAAAGAAATTAGAGGTGACCGATTTCAGCTGGCTGAATAAAATCAATGTGTGTGTGGGGGGGGGAGGGGGAGGGGGAGGGGGCATTCTGGGCTACTTGTGGCCCCGTGCAGGATAAAATAACTGGCTTTGGTATTTTGGATATCTCTGATGGGTACTACTTCCATTGCAAAAGAAATTATCCGTGACCCTTTTTAGTTGAATGAAACCAATGTGTGTGTGCGTGTGTGCCGGGGGGGGGGGGGGGGAGGGACTCCTTTCGGGCTACTGTTCGGGGCCCCGTACTGGATAGAATAGCTGGCTTTGGTGTTTTTGATATCTCTGATGGGTACTCATATGTAAACTGCGCAGCCACCTCGATGTTCGATTATGATAAATGGACAAGAGCTGAAGCAGGTGTCATTTTTCAATTACCTCGGTAGCCTGCTGACTTCAGACAGCCGCTCAGAACAAGAAATCAAGCGTAGAATTGGCATTGGAAAGACAGCGTTTCAGAACATGCGCAAGGTGATGACGAACCGCAAATTGTCCATCGCCACAAGGAAACGGTTCTTGAAGACATACATATGGTCAGCTATGACATACGGCGCCGAGACATGGACAGTTAATAAGCCGATGAGACACAGAATAGAAAGTTTCGAGATGTGGTGCTACAGGCGAATGTTGAAAATATCATGGACGGAAAGAAAATCAAACACAGAAGTACTAGAAATGGTGTCGGCTGAACGTGAGCTGCTCTCCACCATCAGGAAACGCCAGATGCAGTTTTTGGGCCATGTCGTGAGGAAGAGGCAAACTGAACATCTAGTCCTGTCTGGATTTGTGAATGGGAAGAGATCACGTGGACGACAGCGACTCACTTTCCTTTCTACAATGGCTGGATTAGTCGGCGAGAGAGGATCTACATTGCTGCATTCGTGCGACGATAGAGGGAGATGGCGGAAACATACTGCATCAGTGATCGCCAACGGGTAGTGACGTCCATGGCAGAACAGAGAGAGAGATGGGTACTCCTTCCATTGCAAAAGAAATTAGCCGTGACTCTTCTCAGCTGCACGAATAAAATCAATATTTGTGTGTGTTTGTGCGTATGGCCTATGGGGATGGGGCACTTTGGGGCTACTGTCTGGGGCCCCGTATAGGATAAAATAGCTGGCTTTGGTGTTTTGGATATCTCTGATGGGTACTACTTCCATTGCAAAAGAAATTAGCCGTGACTCTTTTCAACTGAATAAAATCAATGTTTGTGTGTGTTTGTAGGTAGGGCCTATGGGGGGTGGGGCCCTTTGGGGCTACAGTCTGGGGCCCCTTACAGGATAAAATAGCTGGCATTGGTGTTTTGAATATCTCTGATGGGAACTACTTCCATTGCAAAAGAAATTAGCCGTGACCCTTTTCAGCTGAATAACTCCATATTTGTGGGGCCCTTTGGGGCTACTGTCTGGGGCCGCGTACAGGATAAAATAGCTGGCATTGCTGTTTTCATGATAAGTACACCCAAAGGAGCAATATCCACCAACTTTTGTCCGTGAACCCTTCGGCTGAATAAATCCATTTTTCGGGGTCCCTTTTTGTGGTCCCTAGGCTTACGGTACACTATGTGACTTGCCAGCAATTCATTTTATTGACCCTTGGCCACATCCTTATACGATGACCCCATTAAAAAGTGTGACCCTTTTCACCTGAATAAATCTTCTGGACCCCCGGTCTAAAAATGGTCTTCAAAGAGCTAGCGTAGAACAAAAATCTGAATTTGTTTTTATGTATAGGTCAACTTTAAAAGTTTGAATAGTGACACATCACAGAGTGAATACCTATTTCCCTGTCTAAGATTGTACTCTAAAATAAAATTTTACTTAATATTCCTATGGACACTTCTGTAAAGAATTTCAAACAAGTGGAGCTGATTGAGAAGGCTGTGGGAGGGGGGGGGAGTATTTTAATGGGACACAGATCATTATACTAAACCATTTATTTCTAAATGGATTTTACTTGACTCTTAATTCTAGAGTTGATGATTGATGAAACAACATCTGAAGTTGGTGACCTTGAGGAGAGAGCAGATGAACATAGCAGCCAGGGCTTCATGGAAGAAGTGTCTGGTGATGAAGATTAGTACATACCAGATCTCCTTGAACAAGAAGATGGAGATTACGATGAGCCCATCTGTAAGTAACGATGAATCTGGTGTGTCAAAAATGTCCACAGAAAAAGTATGTGTATCAAATATACAAACTATGATATCTGGACTATGGCTTCCAACTAGATTTTCATTCACCAGAAGTCAAAGTACTGATTGCAATGTCCTGTTGAGATAAAACATTTTTGGAAAACATTCCATGCCTCATCTTAAACAGTTCAAAACCCTGTAAAATAAGGATAAAAATTGTTAGTACTTAGAATATTTCTCCTTGCAATAATGATAACCAGACGTGTAAATGTAGCATTTTAATAACCCCACTTTTACGTATGCTCTTACTGTAAGAAATGTATGAATGAAGTGATTTTCCTACCCGTAATCTGCGTCTAAAGCAATATCCTGTGTAGGATTATAATATCCCCACTTTGCGATACACTCACCCCACAAGTTACATAAATGTACTGATTTTCCTACCCATATCCACAAAGTACAAGTTACATATGTATGTAATCAGTCTCAAATACCTAGTAACATTCGCATGTCATAACCTGTGTATAGAACAGTTAGTGCTCAGTCCATAGTTGAGCTCACATGAGCCTGAGATGCTAGTGATCTGCCATAGCTATTTGGCAATGAGTTGCCACACATGAACTTTTT
The DNA here is from genome assembly GCF_040938485.1 of Diadema antillarum. Taxonomy (NCBI): domain Eukaryota; kingdom Metazoa; phylum Echinodermata; class Echinoidea; order Diadematoida; family Diadematidae; genus Diadema; species Diadema antillarum. Next base: position 324,746 of record NW_027272222.1, read on the forward strand.
CATTGACTTCTTTTGTCTCTGGAAACTTTCGGCAGATTTCAACCTAACTTAAAACTAAATGCCATCTATGTGACTGCATACTTATCCTATAATTATCGGATTTTTTTCTTTCCAGATGAAAAACCCAAGAAAAGTAAGAAGATGTCTGAAAGAGGAAGAAGATGTCTGAAAGACATACCTGGACAACAGATGAGATTCAAGAAGTGAAGAGGCTTTGTAAAGTCTACTTACAACAAGATAAGACTCCAGGAGAAAGAGCTGTCGCTGATGCCATGAAGAAAAGCAAGGAAAAGGGAGGAACCATTTGGAAATTGAAACTAAAAAACATTAAATCAAAAGTCAGTTGGATAAGACTTCATGAAAAGAAAAAGTAAGGGCATCTGAAACAAAATGTCTTTGAAGGTTGTGAACATTGACAACTATCTTATCCCATTGTTTAAGCAAAATGTAAAATGTTTCATCTATTACTTGAACTTGAAGCCTCCAAAACAAATGATAGACTTTGTGGTAGCCTGCATCTTTGTCATTCTTGTAAAAGTTGTGGGGGGAAAATCTACAAATCAGTCCTTGAACAAGCATCTTAAAATTGAGTCACATAAAACAGCAACTAGTAGACAGTCAGTCCGCAGCGTCGTATGCTAATGAGCAAATCCACCGAATTTATTCCACGCGCAGGAATTCTGCGCATGTGTCTGGCGACGAGGCTTTTCGTCGACGCAAAATGTATATCCCCAACATCGCTCGTTGTTACGTTGCCATGAACCTGTTTCCGGAGCCGTGACCGGGTAAGTCTTGCAGTCCAATAAAAGACGATTAATTCCATACTTTTTGTAGCCGAATTTGACACTTTTTGAGGGAGATACGATGGATATAAGAAGCTGCTTGCGATAGAATCTGATTTTGACATGCACTGATACATTGCTGGATCCTGACCCATCTACAACTCCTATGGTTATTTTAATCAGTTATTTGAATAGATGAGATTCTAGCGGAAATTTTGATACCAGCCTCATTTTGGCTCAAAAATAAACGAAGTGATCAAAATTGCACCCAAAGTCGAAGCAAATTTCCGAAAATATTGGTTTTGCGATGCCATCTGTATGCATGTAGGGTCACGTGACCTTCACGTTAACGAGAATTCCGGACTCGATTTTGTCTCTGCAGTGGCAAGTTTTGATCGCGCACGCACTGGCCGTAGTCCCGTATGTACAATTAGATGTCCTGTTCTGTAAAATAGTCGTCCACGGTATCGTATCACAGCTAGCGCTACTACTGGTTAGAACTAAAAGTACAGAGATCGATGTAGATCATGACAGAGTACGAACTACTAGTAAAATGTACATGACATCAGTCAATTTCCCTTGTTGTATTTGGCATAGACCCTGCACTATTTTATTATCATTATTATCATTATTTTTAATAGAACCAACAGTTAAGTTCTACATTCTATATAGTTTGATGAATTCAAAATACATTATGATGGTATGGGAATATAAGTATGTACAATCATAATAATGTACCACCTCATACTAGTCATACTATCACAGTCGTAGCATTAGCATTTTGACAATTTGAATACAATGGGGTGATGTACCAATGTTTTTGTGACAAATGAAATATTATTTACTTCTGGTTCCACTGTGTTTTGATAGACTTGACAAATGCATGTTTCGTATAGATTACGTTCATGCCAAATGTCATTTTATGTTCATCTCAATTGTTACTATTTCACTTTTTTCTTTTGCCTCTTTGTAAAATTTCTACAATGATCTTTGAACAATAGAAAGACAATGCTCTCCTTTATAAATGCCATTGGAATTGAACTGTATAAATTCCAGTTGTATACATTTTTGCAATTAGTTTCATTCCTGACAAATATTTAGAATAATTATAATTGTTGTGTATTGTAAATTGAATTGTACTGTAGTCCTTCTCAAAGTATATATATTTTTTTAACTCTGAATTAACCTTTCAGCACCAACCCCTTGCGAGATGTGTGCCACAAAAGCAGCTTCTTGCCAAAGGTGTATGAAGACACCAACCAAACACCATCTCCTGCCCCAAGCCAACAATGCCCCACCAAGCCAGCCACTGCGGGGACACCAACCCAGTCAGCTCTTGCTCTACGCCAAGAGTACTCAAGAGACAGAACATCCAAGCGTGTGACCCTCCCGCAGGAACTGGTAAATTGGATACAGGATTGCATCTGTAAGTTATAATTCTTGCTCTTTTCAACTTGCACTCAAGTTCCTCAAACAGGGATTAATAAATTGAAGAGTAGTCAAATGAATTATGGGCAGTAGCTTGAATGACTGTAAATCTTCTCTGGCTGTCATGTAATTGTAGTTCTTCTTGAAGAATATTTTTTAAACTCTGATTTGCCTTTCAGCACCAACCCCTTACCAGATATGTGCCACAAAAGCAGCTTCTTGCCAAAGGTGTATGAAGACACCAACCAAACACCATCTCCCCTGCCCCAAGCCAACAATGCCCCACCAAGCCAGCCACTGCAGGGATACCAACCCAGTCAGCTCTTGCTCAACGCCAAGAGTGCTCAAGAGATGGAACATGCCGGAAATGCTCCATTACAGCTTGTTTGTATGACCCTCCCGCAGGAACTGGTAAATTGAATGCTGTACAGGATTGCATCTGTAAATTATTATTCTAGTTAAACCCATTTTGTTTGGTCAGTATAACACTCAAGGTGTATCCCCAAGTCAGTAGAATGCTCATGAAGATCAACTGCTGCCCCCTCATTCTGCTCTTAGGTTTCACAGGTTGTAATCATGCTGGGTGAGAACTGTCTGGGCAAATGCCCCAGACATGTCCCACTATTCATGTATCCAGACATCACTCAATATGGCTACTTTTCAGTTATTCAGGAAAAAGATTCTACTTTTGCTGACTTTTTTGGGATTTACAAGAGACATTGAACAAAGAAGAAATAATGTTGCATATTTAACAAGACAATGTTGATGTAAGAAAAAAAAGTGTGTGAATAAGCAGTGCAAATGTAAAAAACAGGGGCAAAATTGTGGTCCTGGTTGTACATGCAGGAATTTTACAAATTTAGATAACCATGTAATTATGGAAAGTGAAGGTAGTGATAGTGACAATGTAAAATCTAGACACTGCAGATTTGTCTGAAAATGGTATAGCCTTGCTTGCATTGTGATCAAAGTTGCACAAACCAAGCATATGTGCATTTATACCTGGACATGCCGTCAATCCCTCGTTTGAGGCGAGTCCCCAACCGGGGTGTACCCAAAGTGGGGTGCGTATATTTGTCGTTTGGGAGTTGGGAGTCGAAGTACTTGTACCAGGGAGGTGGAAGAAATGGCCCTGCTTGTCCATTGCAAATAAACTTTCTGCTCAGGCGTGACAAACCTGGAGGCCAAGCCAGGGTTTGATGACTCCAGCAGCTGTCGTATTACGTAAGAGCATGATAAGGATATCTGCCTGTGGCAGACCATTCAAAGTGAACTCAATTTTCTCTATCCTTTTTAAAGTTTTCAATTTTATATTCTATTGAGAAATTCTATGGTCATCCATTTTACATTTCGAACGAAAAAAATTGACCCGTAAATAACGAAAATACAGGAATAAGAAGGAGAGCATTGCCAGTTTGCCGGTGCTATTTGGCAGTGAGTTACAACGGGGAGGTGAGACTACTCCCTGGTTACAATCAGCCTGCTGACTGGATCGTTGAGAAAGCAGCTGTCGTATTACGTAAGAGCATGATAAGGATATCTGCCTGTGGCAGACCATTCAAAGTGAACTCAATTTTCTCTATCCTTTGTAAAGTTTTCAATTTTATATTCTATTGAGAAATTCTATGGTCATCCATTTTACATTTCGAACGAAAAAAATTGACCCGTAAATAACGAAAATACAGGAATAAGAAGGAGAGCATTGCCAGTTTGCCGGTGCTGACAATGTGCTATTTGGCAGTGAGTTACAACGGGGAGGTGAGACTACCTCCCTGGTTACAATCAGCCTGCTGACTGGATCATTGAGAAAGAGAGAGAGAGGGAGAGAGAGAGAGAGGGAGAGCGAGGGGGAGAGAGGGAGGGAGAGGGGGGAGAGATGGGGGAGGGAGAAGGGGAGAGCAAAATGGAATGACAATAGTTCCGGTCACTACAGTACAGGCATGCTCTGTCTGCATACGCTGAATGTCTACACTCACACACACACACGTACACACACACACGCACCATGGAGCTACATGGCCCATGCCAAAACCAAAACAATCTCCTCCTCTCGCGGTGCCCCCCCCCCCCCCTCCTGTGGCGCTGTGGCGATGACTGATGCTTAGATTAGGCCAGGGTCAAGAAACAGGTGTTTTATATCTTTGACTTTAAGTCATTGATTGCCAAGATATGCACTGGCATTATTTACTGGGGTGTAGCCTCTTCAAACGAGAGATTTGCGTCATGGATCCGCCACTGTGAAGATGTGTCAGTCAGTTTTGATAAGTTATTTTGTCTAATGCAGTGTGTGAAGAATGTGTGTGAATAATGAACATGTATTCATCTACGAGCAATCCTACCTCTGCATACTACTAGTATACTGATTCTTTGTTTTAGCTTTCTCGTTTAAAGCCTGTATTGTAGTTTATACATTTATGAATTATGTTATTTGCCCTAGGTTTGTGTGGCAAACTAAAGATTTGATGGGCAGAATGTGACCAAATACCTACCCTCATCAAATTTGAAGTTCCACATACTGTAAAAGTGGATATTTTCGCGCTTGGCCGGGTAAGAAGAGTTTCACATGATTTTAATTCCACGGAATCAAGACATCCCACACAGGAATATATGGCAAGCAAAAATATCCACATACTTTTATTTTCGCGCTAGTTTTTTGGTTGCGCGATATGCACGAAAATTTCAACAACACGAAAATTTCCACTTTTACAGTAATCATTCTCTTACAAAGCATTTATGTATGTGAAAAGGAAAGTACAAATACAGCTGTATCACTGAAAGTAGCTGTGTATGACAAAGGAGGTACTAAGCCTCCTTGGTATGGTATTATATTGTATGTATAATAGATACCAGGCATGCAGCCAACATTTTTAAAGACACGTATAAGATTGGGAGAGAACTGGAATAACAAAATGTTGGACATCAGATACCTCAGTCTATGAAAATGTGAGTTATATACAGCTGAGTTATTACACTGAGAAATACGCGTGTTGTCACAATCATTCCTATGACTACCACTTATGTATGATACACTTACATGCGTTGATGATCTGCTTGGTTAAGCATGTACAAATTCATGTGGTTGCTATCATTATTACATCATAATAATACAAATTGATCTTGACTGCAAGTCAGCATGCTCATAAGAAACGCACAATGCCTCTACTCAGATACCACACTCGGGCATTGCCATAAGCATTCCCCATGACTACCACTTTAAAGGAAATATTCATTTTGTTTATTTTCATAATTGTTATTGTGAACCCCGAGGAAGACATTCATGTATTCTTCGAAAATTCAGCCTGAATAAATAGCGCTGTTGGACTGAAATGTATTACTACTCTACTTCGCCATCTTTCATATACTGTATAATAGTCCGTCGCTGGGGTGACAAGACCTTGTATCTGCAATTTTGGTGAAAATGACTTTTTTGGATTAATGGTCAAATAATGGGTTAAGTGATGTCCTGTCCAAATCCCAACTGTCTTACTCCAAAAATGAAGCCACCACGGCATGTCAAAGGAAAGGCTATCCCATTCGCTACAGTGCTTTGGCCGCCATTTTTTTTTGGCTCCCCTGAACCTTTGACATTTTGTAGATACGTGGTCTTGTCGCCCCAGCGACAATATATATATATATATATATAGCATATATATATGCTGTTCTTGCCAAATACATGTAGTACTAGTGGTACAAGTGCCTTAAAAGATGTAAACCAACCTTGCCAACAGAAATGTTTTTGTTTTGTTTTTTTGCATCACATCCTGTTTAACAAAGAGCAATAATGTTTACAATATTTTGTTAGTTTGTTATGAACTTTAGGGTAATCCGTATGATAATGAAAAGTTTTTTCCTGTCATCCTATACTGCCAAGTACTTGAAAAGATAATGCAGAATAACTGAAGAGCGTTGTGGAAACTGGGTAGAGGAGAGAGAAAGAAAGAGAGAGATGTCCAGTTTAAGGAGGGGAAAACAAGCAAGAGTGTGAAAGTCGTGTCTTGTGGAATTTGAATGTGGATTTCAAATCAGTGTAAATTAATGAATGCTACACTGATGATTACTTTTTTTCTGTTTTGATAAAAAGGCCCGAGTACACATACATCAATCTGTACAATCCATAGTAGATTTTCAGCTTTTGTTCTCTTGTCTTGCTAGCAGCTTGCTTCCATCAACCAGAGACAAAAGATGAAATGTAAAAAAAAATAACAATAATAATAATAATAAAATATGAAAGATATATACATTGTATTTAAATATCTAAGAACGTAACAGATCCGCAAGGAAGCCAGCTTGCTTTGACTATCGTCATTCTCTGAGTCCCATCAGTGATTAGTTACCACAGCCTATGTACCGTCTTGTCATCTGGACACTACAATAACCAATGCACCCATTCACACAAGTGTCCAGAGAAATACAAGTACACCTATGCTGGACTACTACCACTGGCTGCTGCTGCTGCTGGCACTACTGGTATGGTATTACAAGTGTACTAGTACTACTAATGTACTAGTAGTCCGCTACTACTATAGCTACTACAGTGTACTAGTACTACTACTAGTGCTACTACTACTACTATAGCTACTACAGTGTACTACTACTAGTTCATAACAATCATAGGCACGTATAGATATACACGTGATACTTCTTACGGAAATACCTGCTTCTGTGGTTCACCGCAGCGAGTGTTCGGTGCAGTTACCGTTTTTGCTGCAATCGCAACACTGCAAAACGAATACTTGGGACTACACTGACGGGTTCGTGTTTGCACTCTGTATATATTCACATTCTTCTGTCGATTCCTTCATTTATTTTGATCGATTGGACTCATCAAAAGACGAGATACATACTGAAATGTGATAATAAGTGTTCAAATCAACTTCAAAATGGTTTGATGTTAGTCTATCAACAGTTAGTTTTACGTCGGGCCCGGCAAAAGCAGAAGCCGTAAGTGGAGATTCACTATGACGTCATTCATGTCAGCCTCTGCAGACGGTAATCGACCAATCACAGCACAAGAAAATCGGATTGTCTTCATTAGGGCTAGTTGACAGTGTAGTTGCTCTAGATTTTGCTGGATCCTGACCCATCTACACGAAATGACCCATAAAGAGTTACATTTTTCGATTGATTGATACATTTCCCCCCATTTCGTGATGTTTTTTTATTGGCTCATTGTCTAGAAAAGTGAAATTTACCGGATGATTTTGATTTGAATTATTTTTTTTTCAACACGATTTTTGATGTGAAATTATAAAATGTTATCGCAGTCTTTTCGAATTGATATTATGATTTCTGAAAAATTCAGAATTTCGCTGATCATCTGCAAAAAAAACCTGGTTTGATATCATGCATATGAAGTGAAATATCGCAGATTGAAAACCAGTCCTCGAACACGGCACGAGAGACCATTTCAAGGTCACACCGCTGCGCTGTAGAATGATTTAGACACATTTTCGCGACGCTGCCGGCTGGCTGTAGAGCAGACTTCTGGGAAGGGCAAGGACCATCATAGCCCTCTTTGGAAAAGCACAATACTCCCCCCCCCCCAAAAAAACCAAAACAATAAACAAAATGAGATAAAAGATAAAAATACATAAATAGATACCTAAGGAACAAGTCTTTCGGGCATTCAGCCAGCCGGCAGCGTCGCGAAAATGTGTCTAAATCATTCTACAGCGCAGCGGTGTGACCTTGAAATGGTCTCTCGTGCCGTGTTCGAGGACTGGTTTTCAATCTGCGATATTTCACTTCATATGCATGATATCAAACCAGGTTTTTTTTGCAGATGATCAGCGAAATTCTGAATTTTTCAGAAATCATAATATCAATTCGAAAAGACTGCGATAACATTTTATAATTTCACATCAAAAATCGTGTTGAAAAAAAAATAATTCAAATCAAAATCATCCGGTAAATTTCACTTTTCTAGACAATGAGCCAATAAAAAAACATCACGAAATGGGGGGAAATGTATCAATCAATCGAAAAATGTAACTCTTTATGGGTCATTTCGTGTAGATGGGTCAGGATCCAGCAAAATCTAGAGCAACTACACTGTCAACTAGCCCTAATGAAGACAATCCGATTTTCTTGTGCTGTGATTGGTCGATTACCGTCTGCAGAGGCTGACATGAATGACGTCATAGTGAATCTCCACTTACGGCTTCTGCTTTTGCCGGGCCCGACGTAAAACTAACTGTTGATAGACTAACATCAAACCATTTTGAAGTTGATTTGAACACTTATTATCACATTTCAGTATGTATCTCGTCTTTTGATGAGTCCAATCGATCAAAATAAATGAAGGAATCGACAGAAGAATGTGAATATATACAGAGTGCAAACACGAACCCGTCAGTGTAGTCCCAAGTATTCGTTTTGCAGTGTTGCGATTGCAGCAAAAACGGTAACTGCACCGAACACTCGCTGCGGTGAACCACAGAAGCAGGTATTTCCGTAAGAAGTATCACGTGTATATCTATACGTGCCTATGATTGTTATGAACTAGTAGTAGTACACTGTAGTAGCTATAGTAGTAGTAGTAGCACTAGTAGTAGTACTAGTACACTGTAGTAGCTATAGTAGTAGTGGACTACTAGTACATTAGTAGTACTAGTACACTTGTAATACCATACCAGTAGTGCCAGCAGCAGCAGCAGCCAGTGGTAGTAGTCCAGCATAGGTGTACTTGTATTTCTCTGGACACTTGTGTGAATGGGTGCATTGGTTATTGTAGTGTCCAGATGACAAGACGGTACATAGGCTGTGGTAACTAATCACTGATGGGACTCAGAGAATGACGATAGTCAAAGCAAGCTGGCTTCCTTGCGGATCTGTTACGTTCTTAGATATTTAAATACAATGTATATATCTTTCATATTTTATTATTATTATTATTGTTATTTTTTTTTACATTTCATCTTTTGTCTCTGGTTGATGGAAGCAAGCTGCTAGCAAGACAAGAGAACAAAAGCTGAAAATCTACTATGGATTGTACAGATTGATGTATGTGTACTCGGGCCTTTTTATCAAAACAGAAAAAAAGTAATCATCAGTGTAGCATTCATTAATTTACACTGATTTGAAATCCACATTCAAATTCCACAAGACACGACTTTCACACTCTTGCTTGTTTTCCCCTCCTTAAACTGGACATCTCTCTCTTTCTTTCTCTCTCCTCTACCCAGTTTCCACAACGCTCTTCAGTTATTCTGCATTATCTTTTCAAGTACTTGGCAGTATAGGATGACAGGAAAAAACTTTTCATTATCATACGGATTACCCTAAAGTTCATAACAAACTAACAAAATATTGTAAACATTATTGCTCTTTGTTAAACAGGATGTGATGCAAAAAAACAAAACAAAAACATTTCTGTTGGCAAGGTTGGTTTACATCTTTTAAGGCACTTGTACCACTAGTACTACATGTATTTGGCAAGAACAGCATATATATATGCTATATATATATATATATATTGTCGCTGGGGCGACAAGACCACGTATCTACAAAATGTCAAAGGTTCAGGGGAGCCAAAAAAAAAATGGCGGCCAAAGCACTGTAGCGAATGGGATAGCCTTTCCTTTGACATGCCGTGGTGGCTTCATTTTTGGAGTAAGACAGTTGGGATTTGGACAGGACATCACTTAACCCATTATTTGACCATTAATCCAAAAAAGTCATTTTCACCAAAATTGCAGATACAAGGTCTTGTCACCCCAGCGACGGACTATTATACAGTATATGAAAGATGGCGAAGTAGAGTAGTAATACATTTCAGTCCAACAGCGCTATTTATTCAGGCTGAATTTTCGAAGAATACATGAATGTCTTCCTCGGGGTTCACAATAACAATTATGAAAATAAACAAAATGAATATTTCCTTTAAAGTGGTAGTCATGGGGAATGCTTATGGCAATGCCCGAGTGTGGTATCTGAGTAGAGGCATTGTGCGTTTCTTATGAGCATGCTGACTTGCAGTCAAGATCAATTTGTATTATTATGATGTAATAATGATAGCAACCACATGAATTTGTACATGCTTAACCAAGCAGATCATCAACGCATGTAAGTGTATCATACATAAGTGGTAGTCATAGGAATGATTGTGACAACACGCGTATTTCTCAGTGTAATAACTCAGCTGTATATAACTCACATTTTCATAGACTGAGGTATCTGATGTCCAACATTTTGTTATTCCAGTTCTCTCCCAATCTTATACGTGTCTTTAAAAATGTTGGCTGCATGCCTGGTATCTATTATACATACAATATAATACCATACCAAGGAGGCTTAGTACCTCCTTTGTCATACACAGCTACTTTCAGTGATACAGCTGTATTTGTACTTTCCTTTTCACATACATAAATGCTTTGTAAGAGAATGATTACTGTAAAAGTGGAAATTTTCGTGTTGTTGAAATTTTCGTGCATATCGCGCAACCAAAAAACTAGCGCGAAAATAAAAGTATGTGGATATTTTTGCTTGCCATATATTCCTGTGTGGGATGTCTTGATTCCGTGGAATTAAAATCATGTGAAACTCTTCTTACCCGGCCAAGCGCGAAAATATCCACTTTTACAGTATGTGGAACTTCAAATTTGATGAGGGTAGGTATTTGGTCACATTCTGCCCATCAAATCTTTAGTTTGCCACACAAACCTAGGGCAAATAACATAATTCATAAATGTATAAACTACAATACAGGCTTTAAACGAGAAAGCTAAAACAAAGAATCAGTATACTAGTAGTATGCAGAGGTAGGATTGCTCGTAGATGAATACATGTTCATTATTCACACACATTCTTCACACACTGCATTAGACAAAATAACTTATCAAAACTGACTGACACATCTTCACAGTGGCGGATCCAGGTATAAATGCACATATGCTTGGTTTGTGCAACTTTGATCACAATGCAAGCAAGGCTATACCATTTTCAGACAAATCTGCAGTGTCTAGATTTTACATTGTCACTATCACTACCTTCACTTTCCATAATTACATGGTTATCTAAATTTGTAAAATTCCTGCATGTACAACCAGGACCACAATTTTGCCCCTGTTTTTTACATTTGCACTGCTTATTCACACACTTTTTTTTCTTACATCAACATTGTCTTGTTAAATATGCAACATTATTTCTTCTTTGTTCAATGTCTCTTGTAAATCCCAAAAAAGTCAGCAAAAGTAGAATCTTTTTCCTGAATAACTGAAAAGTAGCCATATTGAGTGATGTCTGGATACATGAATAGTGGGACATGTCTGGGGCATTTGCCCAGACAGTTCTCACCCAGCATGATTACAACCTGTGAAACCTAAGAGCAGAATGAGGGGGCAGCAGTTGATCTTCATGAGCATTCTACTGACTTGGGGATACACCTTGAGTGTTATACTGACCAAACAAAATGGGTTTAACTAGAATAATAATTTACAGATGCAATCCTGTACAGCATTCAATTTACCAGTTCCTGCGGGAGGGTCATACAAACAAGCTGTAATGGAGCATTTCCGGCATGTTCCATCTCTTGAGCACTCTTGGCGTTGAGCAAGAGCTGACTGGGTTGGTATCCCTGCAGTGGCTGGCTTGGTGGGGCATTGTTGGCTTGGGGCAGGGGAGATGGTGTTTGGTTGGTGTCTTCATACACCTTTGGCAAGAAGCTGCTTTTGTGGCACATATCTGGTAAGGGGTTGGTGCTGAAAGGCAAATCAGAGTTTAAAAAATATTCTTCAAGAAGAACTACAATTACATGACAGCCAGAGAAGATTTACAGTCATTCAAGCTACTGCCCATAATTCATTTGACTACTCTTCAATTTATTAATCCCTGTTTGAGGAACTTGAGTGCAAGTTGAAAAGAGCAAGAATTATAACTTACAGATGCAATCCTGTATCCAATTTACCAGTTCCTGCGGGAGGGTCACACGCTTGGATGTTCTGTCTCTTGAGTACTCTTGGCGTAGAGCAAGAGCTGACTGGGTTGGTGTCCCCGCAGTGGCTGGCTTGGTGGGGCATTGTTGGCTTGGGGCAGGAGATGGTGTTTGGTTGGTGTCTTCATACACCTTTGGCAAGAAGCTGCTTTTGTGGCACACATCTCGCAAGGGGTTGGTGCTGAAAGGTTAATTCAGAGTTAAAAAAATATATATACTTTGAGAAGGACTACAGTACAATTCAATTTACAATACACAACAATTATAATTATTCTAAATATTTGTCAGGAATGAAACTAATTGCAAAAATGTATACAACTGGAATTTATACAGTTCAATTCCAATGGCATTTATAAAGGAGAGCATTGTCTTTCTATTGTTCAAAGATCATTGTAGAAATTTTACAAAGAGGCAAAAGAAAAAAGTGAAATAGTAACAATTGAGATGAACATAAAATGACATTTGGCATGAACGTAATCTATACGAAACATGCATTTGTCAAGTCTATCAAAACACAGTGGAATCAGAAGTAAATAATATTTCATTTGTCACAAAAACATTGGTACATCACCCCATTGTATTCAAATTGTCAAAATGCTAATGCTACGACTGTGATAGTATGACTAGTATGAGGTGGTACATTATTATGATTGTACATACTTATATTCCCATACCATCATAATGTATTTTGAATTCATCAAACTATATAGAATGTAGAACTTAACTGTTGGTTCTATTAAAAATAATGATAATAATGATAATAAAATAGTGCAGGGTCTATGCCAAATACAACAAGGGAAATTGACTGATGTCATGTACATTTTACTAGTAGTTCGTACTCTGTCATGATCTACATCGATCTCTGTACTTTTAGTTCTAACCAGTAGTAGCGCTAGCTGTGATACGATACCGTGGACGACTATTTTACAGAACAGGACATCTAATTGTACATACGGGACTACGGCCAGTGCGTGCGCGATCAAAACTTGCCACTGCAGAGACAAAATCGAGTCCGGAATTCTCGTTAACGTGAAGGTCACGTGACCCTACATGCATACAGATGGCATCGCAAAACCAATATTTTCGGAAATTTGCTTCGACTTTGGGTGCAATTTTGATCACTTCGTTTATTTTTGAGCCAAAATGAGGCTGGTATCAAAATTTCCGCTAGAATCTCATCTATTCAAATAACTGATTAAAATAACCATAGGAGTTGTAGATGGGTCAGGATCCAGCAATGTATCAGTGCATGTCAAAATCAGATTCTATCGCAAGCAGCTTCTTATATCCATCGTATCTCCCTCAAAAAGTGTCAAATTCGGCTACAAAAAGTATGGAATTAATCGTCTTTTATTGGACTGCAAGACTTACCCGGTCACGGCTCCGGAAACAGGTTCATGGCAACGTAACAACGAGCGATGTTGGGGATATACATTTTGCGTCGACGAAAAGCCTCGTCGCCAGACACATGCGCAGAATTCCTGCGCGTGGAATAAATTCGGTGGATTTGCTCATTAGCATACGACGCTGCGGACTGACTGGCATTTTGGCCATGGATCTTAAAATGACATCCTAGGGAGCAGCTGGCAAAGTGTAAAATTGGGTGGGGGGTCTCGAGCACCCTTACACCCCCCCCCGCCCAAACGGGTGTTAAGCACGGCTTTAAATAGTTTGTGTTATGGGAGTTACCAGCCATTATGAGAAGTTTAACGAATCACCAAGTGACATACATTCATTTTTGGTCATCTCTGTAGAATTGAGTGCATTGGATGGATGACATATTCACACCAGCTTGTGACGCAGGAAATCAAAATACTGTTCATGATCATTATAGGCAGTCTCAGTCTGCTGACAAAGTCATACACTGTATTTGCTTTTTATGGGTGCACTTATTAAAGATCATGTCAAAGCCATTTTCAAATTGATTCAAAGATTCTGTAAAGATAAACCACCTAAGCACTCTTGAGATTTTCAGCACTTTTATGCCCATGTGAGTTAAAACAATATTACACGGGATTATTTTTTCTAAAGTGTACAAATATTACTGGCAATATCATTGTGAAACTTCAAGATGTCATTTTTGCATTTGATTTGAAAAAATGCAAACTGTAAAGATATCTACATTGAAAACAATCATAAAATCTTAAAATCTTGTTTTGGAGGCTTCAAGTTCAAGTAATAGATGAAACATTTTACATTTTGCTTAAACAATGGGATAAGATAGTTGTCAATGTTCACAACCTTCAAAGACATTTTGTTTCAGATGCCCTTACTTTTTCTTTTCATGAAGTCTTATCCAACTGACTTTTGATTTAATGTTTTTTAGTTTCAATTTCACAGGATTTTCATATTAAAGCACTAGAAACTATAATTTTTTTGAGATCAAGATGTTAATCTTACATGAATTCCTTATTTGTTACGGTCTGTAAAACAGCAGACATCTTGCCCAAAACCAGTGTACTATATTTATGTTCTGCAGAAGACTTTGGAAAGTAAAACATACTTAGTCAATCCAACTATAGGATTTATTACAATTTGTATACTCTGAGAATAATACATGTATCACTCTTGGGACTGATCTTCTCAGAATTTTCAGTCTTTTGTCAAATGTACCAGTTCTGTGAACTCAATTAAAGATTCATTACTGTAATATTGACGGACCCATAAGGGCCTACTTTTCCTGAATGAAAACATTTTTTTTTTTTATGAGAGCAGTCCTAAATGTGCCGAGGGCAGTACTTGTCCATATCTGATAAACAGTCCACATAAAAGGAAAATCAGTAAATTCTTTATCAAATCAAATGAAAAAAGGACATCTTGAAGTCGAGTAAACTTAGCATTTACGATTTTAAGATTTTATGATTGTTTTCAATGTAGATATCTTTACAGTTTGCATTTTTTCAAATCAAATGCAAAAATGACATCTTGAAGTTTCACAATTTTTCATGATACTCATGTAAACTATCATGAGTGTGCAATAAAGCGAGTAAACTCAGTGAATCTAGGTTCAATACTCTGATATTAAGAATGGCCTCCTTGGATCCCCAGAGGCGGCAAGAGTTTGGTTTGAAGGGAGGAACAAGATTAGGGGAGAGGGGGGACATGTGAGCAGCCATCCCACTGGGGCTCTATTTATATTCACATGAATACTGAAATTTCATGCAAAAGATGTCTGGAAGCGGTTACACGTAAATGTTTAGTAAACTTAGCATTTATGATTTAAAGATGTTATGATTGTTTTCAATATAGATACCTTTACAGTTTGCATTTTTTCGAATCAAATGAAAAAAGGACATCTTGAAGTTTCACAATTTTTCATGATATTCATGTACACCATCATTATGAGTGTGCAAAAAAAAAAAAAAAGATAGTAAACTCAGTGAATGTAGGTTCAGTACTCTGATATAAAGAATGGCCTCCTTGGCCAGAGGCGGCAAAGTGAGCATGTGAGCAGCCATCCCACTGGGGCGCTATTTATATTCACATGAATACTGAAATTTCATGCATTGCTCCATAAGAAATACTATATAAAAATTGAAACTCAGTGAATGTAGGTTCAGTACTCTGATATAAAGAATGGCCTCCTTGGGTCCCTAGAGGCGACAAAGTGAGCATGTGAGCAGCCATCCCACTGGGGCGCTATTTATATTCACATGAATACTGAAATTTCATGCATTGCTCCAGAAGAAATACTATATAAAAATTGAAAAAAGAAATAAAAAGATAAAAGGTTTCACAGCCTAAGTCTGTAAATGATCCTTTTATTCAGTTTGTAACTTGAAAAATTTAGCCATCGTTTTCAATAGAAACATTACAAACTCAAGTGTTCTGTATTTGTTCTGCACTGGATGTCCTTTATGTCATCTTTCAGGGAATGTGTCTTGCTCTGTATGTGTAATATGTTTGCAATATTTATGTGTGTCAAATTAAAATTTTGAGTTCTTCATAAAAGACAGAAATTCACAGAAGACACAAAGAGAAAAAATGCAAACCAAATACTTTGAATGTATTTTATGTTTGATATTTTTCAGTTATGCCTTTCCCCACCCGAATCAGGCATATTAGACACCTGTATGTGTGTAATGGGCCTTGTTATTTGTATATGGGCATTTCCAGGGTAAAAGGGTGCATTTCAGGGACGTCAGGATATTTTCTGTTTTCATTGTGCATTACCCCAAATACAGTATGATATTTGAGAACACTTCAATGAGAGATAAATTTGCCCCCAAAATGCTGCAAGCAAGCAATGTATTAGAATTTATGCCAAAATGATTTTTTTTTGTGTGTGTGCGTGAATTTATACTGTTCGTTATACTGGAATGACATCTATGTATTAACACGTAAAGGTCAAATAACAAATGATCATTGGAAATTTGTTGTTTTGTATTGGAATGGCAGTATATTGACCAGAAAAGATAATAACAGCCCTTAAATTGTATAACACTGTGTGTTATACAATTTCTAGACACAGGGCAGAACGTACATTACGTGGACTGACAAAACTGTCACATATTTGTCAGTCCATGTAATGTACATGTACATTCACCCCAAAATTGTTATTCTGGCATAAATTCTAATATATTTTGCTTGTTTTAAGCAATTTCAGGGCAAAGTTATCTCTCATTAAAGTGTTCCCAAAGATCATGTTGCAGGGAGGGAAATTGCACATTGGAAACAGAAAATAAAACAACATCCTTGAAATGCACCTTTTACCTTGGATATACCTATTTGCTCTCAGGGCACAACTGGCATGATTATGCAAGCATCTGGTCTCTCTTGTTCAATTGTAAAAGTCTGGTGGCTGGCTATGGTAAGCGTTTATAAGCTATCCAAGCCCTTGCAGAAATGTTCAAGTTACACATCATTTTCCTTTATCTTAGTAACGTCCATTTCATTTCTCATTTGGCAAAACTTGTGTCAAGTGATATTACATCTTTATAACAAACTTTTTTTTTCTAACTCACTTTTTGTGTATATGGCAAATCATAACAATGCTGCATTTGATAAATTTTAAAATGGTCAACTGGCCTTAAAAAATGACAGCATACACTGTAGCAAACCTCGCCCGGTCGGGAAGGATCCAGAAACTCCAACTCTCCCACTTCAAATTGAAAATGCTGGTGGTGCATCTTGAAATACCAACATCCTTATTACAGTATGGTCATCTGGGAACAACATTACAAACAGCTATGATCATTCATGAGATGTGTAGTTGTCACTATCAAAGTAGTAAAATGGACTTCTGTTAGCCCTAGGTATAGTAAAAAAAAACAACACACACACAAATATAAAACGGTGGCGTCGAGTTATTGATAATCTTTCTAGACAGGCAGTTGAACCAGGAGAGCAGAGGAGGCATCTGTCGTAGATCTACCCCTTCACTTTTTCATAAATTAAAAGTGTTCTTTGTGCTAAAAGTGTAAATAGGGTGCCCATTTGAATGAAGAGGAGTCCTCCTTGCCTGATTTTCCCCTCCACTTTGATCATCACTTCCTGTCCCTAGAAGTAGAATGACAGTCCATTTTGGAGATTATTTTTCATTGTATGATATTTCATGTAATAAAAGTTCATGAATTTCTAAATTTCTTCAGTCAAATTATGTATCCAAAACGTGCTGTACGTACATCACTAATACAACAGCGCCCATGCATAAACTAGGGGGGGGGGGGGATCTTCCACTTAGACCCGTACAACGGGCAGCATCTGCGATAGTGAAAAATGTGGAAAGGGTATGCAATATAGGATCGGGCGACATTCTCGGGTATCTAATTTAGGAGGTCAAAGACGGCAAAAATATTGCACTGAAAAAAAGATACAAAAATCACACTTCTCTTACATGCGAAAAAAAGAATTCAAAGAATCTTTAACTGAGATTGGGCCGGAGTCTGCAGATTCAAAATAAGTTTAAATCCTCGATTAAGAATAAGTTGAGAACGCTGTACAGTCCAAATGGCAAATTCTCCCCCCCCCCATACTATGAATACCCCTTAACCCTATAAAGCCCAAGGGGGGGGGGGGGCACATTTTAATTTGCCACTCCTACACCCTTTCCCTGATTTCAAATCTCATTGCAAACATTTTGATATATTATTTAGCTATGTCCGATATTGCTGGTTGCCATGGCAACCGTAAACTGACAACCATGTTCGTCAGATTTTGCATGATTTTTTGTTCCAATTTCAGTTGACAAAATAATAATGGAGGAAAGGGCGGTTTTCTTGGCTGTAATTTGCAGAAGGACAAAAATATGAAGTGATTATGGTTGTGAATTACCCTGAAATGGTCTTGTTATTATTTCCTTTATTTTTATATGATATAGGCATCAAACAATAGATATAATAGAAATAATCGAAAATCCAGCATTTACCAAAGACTTCCCTTTTATTTTGTTTTATTTTCACACAAGCTTTGCCGGTAATATCATTTATTTATCATGTCATCAATCTACAAACTCAAAATTTCAATATTTTGGAAATATTACATATGATATTAAGTACCCATTCCAAACAATACATCATAGGTTTGATATATTTCCTTATATTGCAATGAATAACGCCCCCACATGTTGACCGTGAGAAATTTCAACCATAACAAACTGAATGTTGACTTGCTTTTCCTTTGTGGTAAATATGAAAATGATTGATTTAAAAAAGCGTATTTTCTATGTATTTCTTTATATTTTGGTGAATAGCGCCCTCAGTGGATGACGTTGAGAAATTTCAAATATTGGGCCATGTGGAGTATGGGTTGCTCTAGTCATGTACCAAATATGCCGGCCATACATCATATAATAAAGAAGTTATATGGGGGGCACAATGTGCCCCCCCCCCCCCTTGGGCCTGGAAGGGGTCAAAATAGCTTGGGCTTTATGGGGTTAATGGTGTCTGTAATAACCCACTGTGTCACACAGTCACCCCGTTCTGTGTATTTCTTACTTACACAAAAAGTGGTACCCACAACGTGTCGTTGTTCTGACATCGCTAATCCCACAACGCACATACACAAAACACCTCTTAATGTAGCTCTGGTAAGTATGTGTATGTGTGTGTTTAAAGTCAAAGTGTGCACACCGCTGAATGTACATGTCTTAATACGTTCGCGGGTGCTTTGACTAGCGCATGTGCAGTGGTGTGCCTGCGTTTGGGTGCGTTATGCTCAATGGTGCTTCAGATAATGAGCATGATGTTGGACACGTGAATTCTCCTGACATTCTTATGTGTATGATATGACTGAGCCAACGGAGTATGAGTGTGTGCGTGTGTGTGTGCGAACGTGTGTGTGTGTATTGTATTTGTGAGTGCGCGCATGCGTTTGTCTGCCTTCACCTGTATGTATTCAGTGATGTTCATGTGTCATACAGGTCGCGAGTGTTATCCTTCGGAGAACGTACGAGTGTGTGTATGTGTGGGTGTGCAAAGGTTACGTAAAATATGCATTCCCTTGGAAAGGACGGGCTTTATGTTTTCTAAACTTTTGTTTTGTTGATGTATGTGTTTACTGTATTGTGAGTATAAATTATGCTTGTACGACTGTGTATATATTGAAAATTGTATTATGTGTACATGTACATGAATGTACGTATGTATGTATGCAGATATTCCTACGTGTACACCGATATGCCAACAAGAAGAATTTCCTAAATGGACAATAAATGAATCTGAATGAATGATTTTTCGTCACGTCTCCGAACATGTGTTTCAGCGATTGAATGCAAAGCACATGTTTTTAGGAGAGAACGTCTTGATGTGAGACACTGACAAGCATAGCCAGCCCTTTTCGTCACACTTAACATTCAACTCTCTCATATATTTGACAGCTCTTAGCTTAAGAAAATGTATCGACGAGAGAATGTTCTCTATACAGCACATCAAAAAGCATGCAGCCTTTAGTATACAACAATTTGGTGTATTCGTCCGCTGTGCCACCTTTTTTCGTCACCGTTTGTACTTACATCTGTCTGAAGCATTCTTCATACAACACAATGAGATGCATTGAACGGTAAACAAATTTATATATCAATTTGATTGCATGAGCTAAGCAAAGATCGAGATAAATCGATTTCGTTGCTGCCTTTCATTTTCACTCTTTATGTTCAACTGCACCATGTATTATATTTGATCCCTCGAATGCACAGCACACGTCTCAAGGAGAAAACGTCCAGAGATGACACATTGATTAGACATGCGCTTTGTGAGGAAAGCGGTGCGCAGTTTCATGTATTAGCTAAGTAGATTCCTGACTGAAAAGATTTCGACATCTTTTCTGCCTTTTTTCGTTACCCTATATTTACAAATGTTTGATAAAAAGTCTTCATTAAGCTCATTGAGATGCAGACATAGGTAACGAAATGGTATATCAATTTGGTTGCAATTGAGCACGCAAATCCAAAGCACTTGCCTTGTGGGGGGAAACCTTGATAATGCATATTGAGAAGCATTGAACTGTAAGCAAAAGTGGTAGACTTTCGCGTATGGGCAGTCAAATTCCCAACATGTTCATTGAAATTAACGTCATGTTATTTCTTTTTTGAAAAGATGATAACATTAGACTCCGGCAGTCAATGCAAAACCTTTTCGTGCCATCCTTCTTATGCACCAATACAACGTTGGAAGCCCACGGGCTATATCAAATGGCTCGATCATGCCAGTGTCTAGCAATTGTTTGATTTGACGATCGAGTTCCTTTGGAGGAAATCTTCTGGGGCGTTCCTTGAGAGGTGGGTGATTCCCTGTGTTAATTTCATGACTCTTTGTTTGGCCGGTTCGTAGAGGTCTCTTAGATGCTCAGGCACCTCTTCAATCATTCCGGCATCTGTGGGTTGTGTCTGTTTCTCTTCAACATCAGTCACAGGAGTGATGAATCCAGCAAAGGGTACCCTGCTTAATAACGCATTCTTTGTGACTTGGGTTGTGGACTCGGATAGGCAGGGTAGTATCGACTATCAACTAGCACACGTGCCACTAATATTCCTTTCCGAGCTAGTTCATTGTGCGTAGGCTCAATCAGACTAAGGCCTGTCCTGACCTTGCTAGATCTCACGCGACCTGAAATTAGTGCCACGTGACCTGAAATTAGTGCCTCTTGTCCAGCAGGTATTCTGTCTGGCAGTTTCACCAACTACTACCCTCGCACAGAACGATGTTCCTTGTCCGTTGATGATCTGATTCTCTTGCACTTCAGGTTCAATTCCTTGGACTTCAAATCTAAATTTGCCTGGGTTTGAAGGAGGAAATCCATACCGAGTATTCCGTCGATTTGGCCAGTGTTACCGAAAACAACTTGCAATGACGAGATACAAGACCCTATTTGAAGATCGATCCAACCATTTCCTAGTGTTGAAAGCTCACTACCATCTGCGTTCCTAACTCCTGAGATGTTGGTATCAAATGTGGCCTTTTTACTCTGGGAATACGGTGATACAGCGTGGACGACAATATCGTGTCGGTGGCACCAGTGTCTACCAGCAGCATAGTCTTGATACCCCGTACTTCCACCTCAACAAAAAGGCCACTGCAAGCCACGTCGGGTCGTGTTCGAACAGTTGGTTGTTCTCTGGGACTGTTTTCTTCAACTCATTCATTATTTCAGGGTATTTGCTGGCCCCTAATTCTGAACCAGCCTCCTCTCGGGCCTCTGAGTCGGCTGATCCTCGTTTCCCGAATTTTTGACCTGTTCTTCCTTCATCTTGTTTCTTATCTTTTGCGGGCAGTCTCGTTGGAAATGCCCTTTCTCATGGTACTTAAAGCACCTCCGATCTGTTCTTGGTGTACGTCGCAACCATGACGTGATGAGCACGTTACAAATATGACGTGATGAACACAATAAAACTGACCTAAAATTTACATCATAATTACGTCGCTTACCTATGACGTGATAAATAAAATGTATTTCACATCAGTTTTGCGATAGCAAAACTGATGTGAAATACATGTTATAAATGAATCGTTTTAAAGACATGAGGAACACGTAACAAAACTGACGTGAAATCTACATCAAAAATATATCGCTGATAAGACGTGATGAACACATAAAAAACTGACGTGAAAATTAGGTCACAAATACATCACTAATATGATGTGATGAACCCGTAACAAAAGTGACGTGAAAATTAGCTCATAAATACGTCGCAACCATGACCTGATAAACACGTCGCAAAACTGACGTGATGAACACGTAATAAAACTGACGTAAAATTTACGTCATAAATACGTCGCAAACATATGTAACTAAACTGACGTGAAATTAACATCATAAATACGTCGCTAACATGACGTGATGAACACATAAAAAAACTGACGTGAAATTTGCATCATAAACAAGTCGCTGATAAGACGTGATGAACGCGTCTCAAAACTGACGTGACATTTGCGTCATAAATATGTAGCTAATATGACGTGTAAATACGTCGCAAAACTGACGTGACATTTACGTCATAAATACATCACTAATATGACGTGATAAACACGTATCAAAAGTGACATGAAATTTACGTCATAAATGCGTCGCTAATATGACGTCTGACGTGCCCGCGCGATGACTTTGCGCCTTGGTTTCGCATGTGAGAGATGCTCACAGAGTAGATGAGTCTTTTCTCTAGCACTCTTCATCTTGTCTGACAAACGCTCCGTCAGACCGACTTGCTCATATATGTCGCGGCGTTGCGAGAACCTCTCTGCTCCAAATCTCTCAAATTGCCAATATTTAAGGGTCAAATGATTCGGAGGGCCTCGGTTTGCATTTAGCCTTACCATAGACCTGCGTTCCAATTCTCTGCCACCGGAAGTGCGCTCCCGGTTCCATTTTGGTGCTGTGATCTTCCACTTTCCACTAGAGTGAGCTCCTCGATCTCCCAGTCCGTCGGCATGCAAAACCAAATATCGTTCACCGAAACGGCCTCCCCATAATAGGCCTGGCAACACTTAAGCGAATAGCTTCTCTTTTCGCCACTCCGGTTTCGTAATGGTGCCCTATTCGACGTCAACATTATCACACGACCACAGGCAAGGCAACGAGATGAACAAAAACAATAGATATGATATATGCGGATGTGGGTAGATAGATATATGTCGATGTGTGTAGATAGATACATGTCGAAAGAACGTCTCTGAGGTAAAACGCCTTGAAATTTCTCATTGAGAAACATGCATTTCTGAGGAAAGTCGTGTAAAGATTTGATATTTCAGCTAAATGTGTCGTGACCTGAATCAATTTCGTGACCTTTGTCGCCTTTTCGGCACTCTTCTGTTATTTTATTTGATATCAGAAATAACTAACTTTTCTTGACTTTAAGCATAAAAATAGGCAATTTGGCTCAGCTTTTGTTAATGTTACCAAACGAAATCCCACAATCAGTCTGTAATGAGTCTCTACATATTTTGTATACAAAATTATGCTATTTTCTTCAAAGCAGTTTAAATTGACGTAAGTAGTTGAATTGTTTCAAATCATCAAATTAACAGTACTACACTTTGTTGAAAAACAACAAAAGATTTGTGTCTTTTAATCAATTTACATTGGTCAACTTGTCTCAGCTAATATCTCGTTTCATATTACTGTACTAACGTTAATCAATTTTGCCAATGCATCTTTAAAGCGACAAAGCGTTTCGAAGCTCAAAATTCATTAAATTTGTCGAAAGACCAAAGTTCTTTTTCATTTCAAATAACAAAGGGATTTCATGAACTTATCTCAAACCGATGATTTCATCAACATGCTACAAAATCAGAACTTGACATTGCACCCAATTCACAACATATCAGGCTTCCCTGTTCAATGGAATTCCGTGACTTTTTACGCGACTAGAAAGAGCTCTCTCTCTCTCTGTTCTGCCATGGACGTCACTGCCCGTTGGCGATCACTGATGCAGTATGTTTCCGCCATCTCCCTCTATCGTCGCACGAATGCAGCAATGTAGATCCTCTCTCGCCGACTAATCCAGCCATTGCAGAAAGGAAATTGAGTCGCTGTCGTCCACGTGATATCTTCCCATTCACAAATCCAGACAAGACTAGATGTTCAGTTTGCCTCTTCCTCACGACATGGCCCAAAAACTGCATCTGGCGTTTCCTGATGGTGGAGAGCAGCTCACGTTCAGCCGACACCATTTCTAGTACTTCTGTGTTTGATTTTCTTTCCGTCCATGATATTTTCAACATTCGCCTGTAGCACCACATCTCGAAACTTTCTATTCTGTGTCTCATCGGCTTATTAACTGTCCATGTCTCGGCGCCGTATGTCATAGCTGACCATATGTATGTCTTCAAGAACCGTTTCCTTGTGGTGATGGACAATTTGCGGTTCGTCATCACCTTGCGCATGTTCTGAAACGCTGTCTTTCCAATGCCAATTCTACGCTTGATTTCTTGTTCTGAGCGGCTGTCTGAAGTCAGCAGGCTACCGAGGTAATTGAAAGATGACACCTGCTTCAGCTCTTGTCCATTTATCATAATCGAACATCGAGGTGGCTGCGCAGTTTTGCTGAAGACCATGGTTACTGATTTCGCGATGTTAATCGCTTGCTCTGGAGACAACATCCATCAATCCCTGCAACTTCTCTGCACTGTCAGCTAGAATCACCGTGTCATCGGCGTACCTCATGTTTGTGAGTTGACTGCCTCCGATTGCAAAGCCAGGTAATTCGTCCAATTGTCGCATAATTGACTCTGTGTATAAGTTGAACATGTATGGCGAACCAACACATCCTTGTCACACACCTCGCTCAATATCCTGCCAATCACCAACTTCTCCATCATGCTGTACCGCAGCTGATTGCCTCCAGTACAGGTCTGCCAACAACCTTTTATCTTCGTCATCAATGTCTAGCTTGTCGAGTGTCTTGAACAATTCTTCATGTTTAACCTTATCAAACGCCTTCGTGTAGTCGATGAAACATACATACAGATGTTGCTGCTTCTCTATAGCTCTTTCTGCCAAGCGGCGAATGACGAAGATCGCATTCCGTGTTCCTCTGTCTGGAACAAATCCATACTGCTGCTGTGAAATCTCATTGCATGTTCGACCTCTTATCCGGTTTATTAGCAAACGAACAAGAATCTTGGTTAGATGGCTCATCAAACTGATGGTTCGGTGTTCCTCAGATTTGGTAGTTCCTGCTTTCTTCGGTAGAGCAATGAAGATTGATCTACACCAGTCGTCTGGAAAGAAAGAAAAGAAAAGAAAGAAAGAGCTAAGCCCTGGCAAAGTTGGTAGCAGTCAATTTCATAGTTTTGCTTTTTCATTTAAAGTGAATTGTTCATTCTTACTTTGCTGTAAAAGTATCAAGCAAATGCACCACTCAAACTTGAAAATAACAGAACAGTGCCGAAAAGGTGACAAAGGTGACGAAATCGGTTCAGGCCACATCACATATTAAGTCGAATATCGGGCACCATTACGGAAGTGGAGTGGCCAGAAGAGAAGCTGGCGCTTAAGTGTAGCGTCCTCGAAAGAACAATGGAACGTTGCAATGTTAAATCCTGGAGTTCCGGCGGGATAGACGGTCAACGTCCCGCTGAAATGCCGACGGGGTGGAGCAGAGTGCACGTAGAGGGGAACTGCTATCTGTTATCTTCCAGCTTAATCCCCGGAGTTCTGGCGCGCGAGGCTCCCAGATTTCCACAGAATTGCTAGCGACGAATCGGAGCACGAGGAGACAAACCTCTAATGTTTGTGTTCTATTTTTGTTTTTGTTGTTGCTCTGTGTGTGAGTGTGCGTGTGTGTGCGTGTGTGCGTGTGAGTGCATTGTGTGTGGATGCCTCTCTGTGGTCGTGTGGGAGCGTTGAAGTCGAATCGGGCACAATTAGTGCACCGGAATGGCCAGAAGAAAAGCTGGCGCTCAAGTGTAGTGCCTCCGAAACAGCAACGGCACTTGCACCGTTAGCTCTCCCCGAGTTCCGTCGGGAGAAGCGGTCAACGTCCCGCTGAAAGGCCGACAGGATGAAATAGAGTGCATGAAGAGGCGAACTCCCATCCGTTCTATTTCAGTTCCCTCCCCGGAGTTCTGGAGGGCGAGGCTCCCAGAGTTCCCTTTATTCCTAGCGACGAATCGGACCACGTGGAAATGAAACTTTCACTGTCTGTTTTCTGTTTTTTTGTTCTTGTTGTTGCTCTTCTTGGCTCTATGTGTGTGTGTGTGTCTGCGTGCGTTGTGGGTGTGGATGTCTGTCTGTGGTCGTGTGGGAACGTTGAAGTCAAATCGGGCATCATTACGGCACCTAAGTGGCCAGGAGAAAAAGCGTCATGTCCGAAGGACAATGGCGCTTGCACCGTTAGCTCCCACAAAGTTCCAGATGGACAGGCGATCGACGTCCCGCTCAAAGCCCACGGGGTGAAAGAGAGTGCAATGAAGAGACGAGCTCCCATTTCCCGCCCCTCAGCTCCCTCCCCAGAGTTCCAGCGGGCGAGGCTACCAGCGACCGGGTGGATTGCTCGCGATAAATCGAACCACGAGGAGACGAAACTCGACTGTCTGTGTCTTCTTTGTACTTTTTGTTACTCATCTTTTCTCTCTGTGCGTTGTTTGTGTGTATGTGTGTATGTGTGTATGTGTGTTTGTGTCTTCATTTCAAACTAAACAAATCATTTAATGCTTGTACCTTTTGATATCATTTCTTATGAGGCAATTCACAACAACTTTAAGAAAAACTGAAAGACAAGAAAATAGTGATTCGTGATATTACGAATAACTTTAATTTTGCTTAAATTTAAGCATCAAACTAGGCAATTTGGCTCAGCTTTTGTTAATGTTAGCAAACAAAATCACACAATCAGTTTGTGTAATGAGTCTCTACATACTTTGTATAATGAGGGACAAATGGGACACGTTGTCCCAACTGTCCCTCATATGACATATACATAAATATGTACGACTGCTCAGTAACCATGCAGGCATTTGTCAAAAACAAGCTATATTAGTTGCATATTGATAAGGATCACCACCAGCTTCAATTGTGCCTTTGAAATCATGAATACAAAGACAACAGGTTAATTAACTTGATTAAAACAATATATTTTGGGGAAAATTTTCAATAGCAAGTTATACATACTTAGAATTTGCCGAACTGCGTGGCTTTCTTAGTATGATGCATGGTTGCTAGGGGCTTATTGTAGATATAAGCCAATCGCTGATTTGTTGAACAGTTTTTGATTTAGAGAACGTGTCCCACTTGACCGGCGTCCCAACTCACCAAGAACAAAAACAGAACACAGACATTATAGAGGTTTATCTCTGTGGAGCCGGGAAATGTGCAAACGCCGGGAAATGTGCAAACGCCTGGAAATGTGCAAATCTCTAAATTTCATCAACGGGAAATGTGCAAATCTCTAAATTTCATCAACGGGAAATGTGCAAACGTGACGCCGGGAAATGTGCAAATGTTCAATTTTACCGGGAAATGTGCAAAACGTCGCCGGGAAATGTGCAAACCATTCATCTCACCTATATTATGTAGAGATGGAATTGTTTTTTATGCCTCCGCCACGAAGTGGTGCCGGAGGCATTATGTTTTCGGGTTGTCCGTCGGTCCGTACGTCCGTCCGCATTCATTTACGCGATAACTTGGTAACATTTACTGGAATTTTACCAAACTTGGTGCAAGTATAAAGTATGATGGGGTAATTACTTGAATAGATCTTGAGTGAAATCGGCCAAAGGTCAAAGGTCAAAAGTCAAGGTCAAGTCATGAAATTTTATCTGTTTACGCGATAACTCAAGACTGGATCAAGCAAATCTCACCAAACTTTGTCCAAGGATGATGTATGGTGGGACAATTACTTGATTGAATTTTGAGTGAAATCGAACAGAGGTCAAAGGTCGAAGATCAAGGTCAAATCCTAAAATTTAACTTTTTACGTGATAACTCAAAACTGGATGAAGCAGCTTTCACCAAACTTGGTCCAAGGATGATGTATGATACGGCAATTAGTTCAGTAGATTTTAGTGACATTGGCAAGAGGTCAAAGGTCAAAAGTTCAAGGTCAAATTCTAAAAATTTCGCTATTTTTCCATATCCATGCAATGCCCAAAGGTATTTTCTTGAAACTTAGTGTATAGACATATATCTACTGCATAAGGATTCTCCAAGGGGAGTTTCATGTCATAAGGTCAAAGGTCAAAAGGTCAAAGATTAGGTGAAAATGTTACAATTTCACTTCTCTCACAAATGGTTCAATGTAGGTCTATCTTCATGGAACTTGGTATATACACATGTAGTGACTGGCAGGGATTATCTAGGGAATTTAGGGTTCATGGGTAAATAGTTATAGGTCAGAGGTCAAGGTCAACTCGTCAAAATTTTACTATTTCCCTCATATACTAGTATATGCAATGCTTGCATTATTATTTTTAAAACTTGATATACATATATTACTTAATGGAGATTCTCGTGGAAATTTCCTGCCAGAAGGTCAAAGGTCAAAGGTTAAGGATCAAGGCCAGGTTTAAATGCAAAAAAAAATCTATTTTATACTGTAATTACACTCTTTCTTTATACCTTGAAAATTACTCAATGCATAAACTTATAAAAGGGTCAGTCAGAATTTTGCCAGTTATGTGAACTGTTATCTCACATTGTGAAGACATTATACTATACACCTATTGGGAGAATCATGCATTATGGCGGAGACATCAGTCGCCATAGCGACATTTCTAGTTTTTAATTAAATTTTCAGCATTTTCTTGCAAACCCTACAATGAATTTTCACCAGATCTGGCAGATAACATCTTAATGGTGATATGATCGTAATTTGTAAAAATGAGGCCCCCCCCCCCCACACACACACACCAGTCCTATAAGGAGGAGTTGAAGCCTCAGAGTCCCTAAACGCTTGATTTTTTTTTCTTCATCTGTCGAACCGAGAAAGAAAGAGCTAAGTCAGTGCTATGAAGACATTAATGACTAAAATTTCATGTTTCATTATGGCGGACCCAGGGGTGCCCTGATCGGGGGTGAGGGGGAGGAGGGGGATTTTCCACATTTTCAGCACATTCTCGAAAAATCTAGGACGGATTTTCACCCAACTTGTGAGATACAGTCATATTTATGTTAATATAATCTTGATTTGTTAAAATGCGCCCCCCCCCCATCGCCGAGGGGGGGGGGGGGATTTAAGCTTCACTTTTAACATCCAAAAAATGTGGATTTTTTAAAATCTTCTTCTGTCAAACCGAAAAAGATAGAGCTAAGTTAGTGCTATGAAGACATTAACGTGATTAATGAATGAAATGCCATGTTTTATTATGGCGGATCAAGGGGTGCCCAGATCGGGGGGGGGGGGGGGGGAGGGGTGATGGGTGGAGGGGGATATTCCACATTTTTAGCATCTTCTTGAAATATCTATGAGGGATTTTCACCAAACTTGACAGATAGCAAGATTATGGTAGTAATTATGATCTTAATTTGTTCAAATGAGCCCCCCCCCCCTCCCCACCGCCGAAGGGGGGGGGGGGATGGGGATGGGGATGCGGGGGTTGAAGCTTCAGCGTCCCTAAACTCTGGATTTTTTAACATCTTCTTCTGTCAAACCGATGAAGATAGAGCTAAGTTAGTGCTATGAAGACACAGCTTTAACGAATGAAATTTCATGTTTGGTTATGGCGCGGATCAAGGGGTCTCCAGATCGAGGGGGTGAGGGCAAGGAGAGGAATTTCCCACATTTTCAGCATCTTCTTGAAAAATCTACGACGGATTTTCACCAAAATTGGCAGATTGCCTCTTTACGGGGATATGCACTTAATTTGTCAAAATGAGCCCCCTCCCATACACACACACACACACACACACACCGCTTAAGGGGGGGGGGGGGTGAAGCCTCGGAGTCACTAAACTCAATTTTTTTCTTCTTCTGTCAAACTGGAAAAGAGAGTTTAGTTAGTGCTATGAAGACATTAATGCATGAAATTTTATTTCACGTTTGATTGTAGCGGATCGAGGGGTTTCCTTATCTTTGATGGATTTTCACCGAACGTGGGAGGTATAGCATCTCTAGGTAATAGAATCCCACTTTGTTCGAAGGGACAACAAATCCAAGTTGTTCCCCTTCCCCAAAGATAGGGATAAGACCAGGGTAGCCCCCACGTCATTTAGTAAGCAGACGTGAAATTTCATCAAAGTATAGATCTACCTTCTAAAAATGTGATAAAATTGTGTTATTACTCTTGGTTGTATATAAAATGTCTTTAAAAAGTATGTATTCCGTTTTTTCATATGTATAGGGTTTTCAATAAAATTCTGAATTCCACCCGAACGACCCCACCCCCCTCGTCATGGTCCCTTTAGAGTTCAAGGGGCTAAGATGGGGTGGGGGCTCCATCTCCTTCCACCTTAGGGGTTGGGGCAGTGCTCATTTAGAGAAATTGAGGTCATATCACCAGATAAATACGCTACGCTACGTTTCAAGCTTGGCAAATATCTATTATATAAGGGTTTCAAGAAGAAGCTGAATATGTGACAAATCCGCCTCCGCCGCACTTAACATTAATTCATGAATTAACTTACCAAAACAGGCACCAGCACTCTATTAGCTCCATCATTTTTGTATAGAATGTTGTTTTTTTTTAAAGCTGATATATGATTTTATTATCCGAGGGATGCATCTTGAGTTTTCAGGAAAAAGATAAAAAATGTGAAAAATAAGCCTCCTTCCTACCCCCTCCCCTTTTTGGGCATCCCTTCATCTGTCATAGTAAACTTGAACCTACATCATGCATTAACTGTATTTACAGTACTATCACCATAAAGATGCTATCTGCCAAGTTTGGTGAAAATTCGTCATAGATTTTTCAAGAAGATGGAGAAAATTTTGAAAATCCCCCTCCTCCCCCCTGGTTACAGCTCGTTATTCCGAAGGTTTGTTATTCCGAAGGCTCTTTATTCCTAAGATTCGTTATTCCGAAGGTTCATTGTTCCGAATTTCATTTACGGATTAACCAGTCTTTGGAATAACGAACCTTCGGAATAACGCCACAAATTTTCGGATTAACGAACCTCTAGGTATAGGGACTTTGCGTGTTTCGGATTAACGACCCTTCGGAATAACGAACCTTCGGAATAGCGAACCTTCGGAATAACGAACAGCACCCCCTCCCCCACCCTCACCTACCCCCGATCAGAGCACCCCTAGACCCGCCATAATCAAACATGAGATTTCAGTCATTAATGTCTTTACAGCACTAACTTTTTCGGTTCGACAGAGGTAAAAAAAAAAATCAAGAGAATAGGGACTCTGAGGGTTCAACCCCCCCCCCCCTCCTCGTCGACGTGGGGGGGGGGGGATTCAATTTAACAAATTAAGATCGAATCACCATAGATATACTATCTGCCCAGTTTGGTGAAAATCCGTCATAGATTTTACAAGACTATGCAGAAAATGTGGAAAATCCCCCTCCTCCCCCTCACACCCCTTATCAGGGCACTCCTGGACCCGTCATAATCAAACCTGAAATTTTAGTAACTATAGTGTCTTCATATAACGTAGTTCCACATTCTTCGGTTCAACAGAACAAGATTACAAATTCCAGAGTTTAGAGGGACCTGAAACTTCAACTCCTCCTCCCCCCCCCCTCCCCCTTGGCGGTGGGAGGGGGTGGGGCTCATTTTACCATATAAGACCATATCACCGTAAAGATGGTATCTGTCAAGTTTGGTGAAAATCGTTCTTGAGATTTATCAAGAAGATGCAGTAAATGTGGACAATCCCCCTCCTCTCCATCACTTCCCCTCCCCCACCTCCAATCAGGGCACCCCTGGATCCGCCATAATCAAACATGAAATTTCAGTCATTAATGTCTTCAAGGCACTAACTTAGCTCTATCTTTGTTTTGTTCGACAGAAAAAGATTTTAGGGACTCTGAGGCTTCAACTCCACCCCCCCCCCCACCTTTTCAGCCGGGGGTGGGGGGGGGGGGGGGAGGAGAAGCCTCAGAGTCCCTAAAATCTTTTAATCTGTTGAAATCTTTAAAAAATAATAATTTTAATAGTAATTAGAAAATAAATAATAAAAAAATAAATAATAATAAAAATAAATAATAATAAATAATTATTTTAATAATAATTTTAATAATAATTTTAATAATAATTTTAATTTTAAAATCTTTTAATCTTAATCTGTTGAATCCGTGAAGTACTTGGGTGTAACCATCACTTCTGATTTGAAGTGGACCCAACACATCAACAATACTGTCAATAAAGCCAATAACGTGCTTGCATTTCTAAAACGCAATCTTCGCATAAAATCTTCTGATGTTAAAGCCACAGCTTACAAAACGTTGGCTCGACCAATTGTTGAGTATGCTTCCACAGTTTGGGACCCATCTACCAAGAACCTAATCCACCAAGTGGAAATGGTCCAGAGAAGAGCTGCGCGATTCACTTTAAATCGCTACCATAACACCTCGAGTGTCACCAAAATGCTACAAGAACTTAATTGGACCACTCTGGAACAGCGCAGAGAAAACGACAGGCTAATTATGATGTACAAAATACACAATAATCTCACTCCTCTTTCAGCACAGGACTATATCATCAAACAGGCTACTCAGTTAACGAGAGCCTCGCAACCACACTCCTACCAGGTACCATATTCGAGAACTGAATCGCATCGCCATTCGTTCTTCCCAAGAACTGTAAGGAACTGGAATTCCCTGTCGTCAGAAATTGTTTCAGCGCCATCTGTGGGATCATTTCGAAACCGTCTAACGGTTGATCACAGTGGCTAGTATTTTCGTCAAATTTTCTATGTGCTTGTAAATATCTGTAAATAAATTGTATTATAATGTAAATAGCACCAGTCTGCAAGAATCTTCAGTCTATTGAAGGAGGCAGACTTAATCAGAAGAAGAAGAAGAAGAGGATGGGGGCTAATTTCAATTCATAAAGATCATATCACCGTAATGAGACTATCTGACAAGTTTAGTGAAAATCTGTCCTAGACTTTTAAGGAAGATACTGAAAATGTAGAAAATCCCTCTCCTCCCCTCACACCACCCCCCCCCCCCCCCGCGATCCGGACACCCCTGGATTCGTCATAATCAAACATGCAATTTCAGTCATTAATGTCTTCATAGCACTAGTTTAGGGACTCTGAGGCTTCAATTTGAAGACTCCTCCCCACTTATTGCCCCATGCCCTGCATCCCTGGATCTGCCATTAAACGTGAACTCCTGGCATCAATATCTTTAACGAACCAACCTAGCTCATTCTTATTTGGTTATATGATACAAGAAGAATTTAGATAATACCGTAGTTCTGGGACTTTGAGGCCCCCCGAAAAAAGGGGGGGGTGGCTACTATATAAACAAATTGAGATCCCATTGCCATAATCGTGCTACCTGCCAATTTTGCGGAAAATCTGTCGAAGATTTCATTAAGAAAATCTAAATGGTGGAAGTTCATTAGCAGTTTTGATGTGGAGTTTATCTACTATCTTTATACACAATATCGCTAAAGTAAATGATTTGCACATTTCCCGGCGACGTTTTGCACATTTCCCGGCAAAATTGAACTTTTGCACATTTCCCGTTGATGAAATTTGCACATTTCCCGGCGAGACGTTTGCACATTTCCCGGCGTTTGCACATTTCCTGGCAAGACGTTTGCACATTTCCCGGCGTTTGCACATTTCCCGGCGAGACGTTTGCACAATTTCCGGCGTTTGCACATTTCCCGGCTCCACAATCTCCTCGAGCTCGGATTCCAATCGTCGCTAGCAATTCAGTGGAAATCTGGGAGCCTCGCGCGGCAGAACTCCGGGGATTAAACTGGAAGATAACAGCTAGGAGTTCGCCTCTTCGTGCACTCTGCATCACCCCGTCCGCTTTTCAGCGGGATGTTGACCGTCTATCCCGCCGGAACTCCAGAGATTTAACGTTGGAACGTTCCATTGCTCTTTCGAGGACACTACACTTAAGCGAAAGCTTCTCTTCTGGCCACTCCGCTTCAGTAATGGTGCCCGATATTCGACTTAATATGTGATGTGGCCTGAATCGATTTCGTCACCTTTGTCGCCTTTTCGGCACTCTTCTGTTATTTTCAAGTATTTGATACTTTAATAGCAAAGTAAGAATGAACAGTTCACCTTAAATAAAAAAAAGAAAACTATGAAATTGACTGCTACCAACTTGGCGAGGGCTTAACTCTTTCTAGTCGCGTAAAAAGTCACGGAATTTTATTGAACAGGAAAACCTGATATATTGTAAATTTCATGTGAATTTCACGTCACTTTTGTCACGCGTTCATCATGTCATATTAGCGATGACGGAAATTTCACGTCAGTTTTGCGACGTATCTATCACGTCTTGTTACCGATGTATTGTACTTATGACGTAAATTTTACGTCAGTTTTGAGACGTGTTCATCACGTCATATTAACTATGTATTTATGACGTAAATTTCACGTCACTTTTGCTACGTGTTCATGACGTTATATTAGCGATGTATTTATGACGTAAGTTTCACGTCAGTTTTTTGATGTGTTCTCACGTCATGTTAGCGACGTATTTGTGATGCAAATTTCACGCCAGTTTTGTTACATGTTCCTCGCGTCATATAAGCGACTCATTTACAATGTATATTTCACGTCAGCTTTGCGACGTATTTATTACATCATGTGTAAGCGACGTATTTATGATGTAAATTTACGTCAGTTTATTCCTTGTTCATCACATATTAGCGATGTATTTATGACGTAAATTTAACGTCAGTTTTGCGACGTATTTATCACGTCTTGTCAGCGATGTATTTATGACGTAAATTTTACGTCAGTTTTGTTACATGCTCCTCACGTCATATAAGCCATTCTTTTATGAAATATATTTCATGTCAGGTTTGTTATGTGGTCCTCACATCGTATAAGCGATTCATTTATGACGTATATTCATCACTTCATATTTGCGACGTGAATTTCAGGTCAGTTTTATTATTTGTTCATCACGTCATATTTGCGATGTATTTATGACGTAAATTTCACGTCAGTTGTGTGACGTGTTGATCGCGTCTTACAAGATCTCTTTATTAAGCACGTTCAGATGGATACAACTTTAAACGAAATTGGTATATCAATTTCATTGCATTTGAGCCCTCAAATTCAAATCACGAGTTTTCGGGAAAAGGATCTTCTTGATTTGGCACACTGAATATTGTGAGCTGATTTGGTGTCGTTAACTGCTTTTTTTAAAACATAATATAACTCACACCTGTTGATAACCAAAGTTTGAATCTGGACAGTAGGGGGTAAATGCCCAAAAGGGCCTATTTTGGAAAATAGTGGGAAATACGTGTATTTTCCATAATAGATCGATATCCCTTATAGATGTTGCTGTTTTCCCATATTGCCCAGTTTCATATTGGTATATTTGACATAATTGAACTCAATCTGTTAATAACCAAGGTTTGACCCTGACCAATAGGGGATAAATGCCCAAAAGGGCCCATTTTGTGATATACATGAATATACCGATATTCTTTGAAATTGAGTTATATGTGTTAGTACAAAAAGCTGTTTTCCAATATCAGCCAGGTTTATATAGGTATAATTTTCATTAAATAAATAAAAACTGTTGATAACGAACGTTTGAGACAGGCCAATAGGGGATAAATGCCCAAAAGGGCTTATTTTCATATGTAGTCGGAAATATGTGTATTTTCCATAACGGAGGCATATCGCTTATAGATGTCACTGTTATCCCCTGTCAGCCGAATCTATATCGGTAAATTTCACATAATAGAACTCACATCTGTTGATAAGCAAGGTTTGACCATGCCAAATAGGGGATAAATGCTCGAAGTGTAAAAAAGCTGCTCTCCCTTATCGGCCAGGTTTATACAGGTATAATTGCCATTGAATTGATAATAACCCATGAAAACGAAGATTTGAGCCTGGCCAATAGGGGATAATAGCGACATCTAGATAAGCGATGTGCCTCTATTATGGAAAATACACATATTTCCGACTACATCCCAAAGTAGGCCGTTTTGGGCATTAATCCCCTATTGGCCAGTTTCATATTGGTATATTTGACATAATTTAACTCATTTCTATTAATAACCAAAGTTTGACCATGGCGAATAGGTGATAAATGCCCGAAAGGGCCCATTTTGATACAAGATACAAGATACAAGATACTTGATACAAGAAAATATCGATATTCTTTGTAATTGAGCTATGTGTGTTTGTAAAAAAAGCTGTTTTCCCCCTATAGGCCTAGGTAATATATGTATAATTGTTATAAAATAACTCACATCTCTTGATAACCAAGGTTTGACCCTGGCCAATAGAGGATAAATGCCCGAAAGTTCCCATTTTGTGATATACATGAAAATATGGATATTGTTTGTAATTGAGTTATTATGTGTTTGTAGAAAAAGTTGTTTTCCCCTCTTGGATAGGTTCATATAGGTTGGTCATTAAATAAATAATAAGTGATGATAACGAAGGTTTGAGCCTGGCCAATTCGGGAGAAATGCCCAAAAGGGCCTATTAACGGATAGAGTCGCTAATATGTGTATTTTCCATAATAGAGGAATATCGCTTATAGATGTCGCTGTTATCCGATATCGGCCGATTTCATGTTGGAAAATTTAACATAATATAACCCAAATCTGTTGATAACCAAGGTTTGACCGTGACCAATAGGGGATAAATGCCCGAAAGTGTCCATTTTGTGATATACATCGATATTCTTTGAAATTGAGTTATATGTGTTTGTAGAAAAAGCAGTTTTCCCTTATTGGCCAGGTTTATATAGGTATAATTGTCATTAAATGAATGATAATAATAATAATAATAATAATAATAATAATAGTGAGACTCTTATAAAGCGCACATTTCTACCTAAAAAAAGATACTCAAGGCGCTATAGAACAGAGTACATATTGTGTCACGTTACAACAGTATCACAGAAAATAATAAGACAATAAACCAACAAACAATAGTCATATATACGTACACATACTATACATACAGATATACAATATTTTCAATTCAAATTAAAAATATATGTCTTGAGATTCTTTTTGAAACTATCAATGGAAGATGCTTCTCTAAGAGATTTTGGTAGGCCATTCCATAGTTTTGGGCCCATATATGCAAAAGCCCGATCCCCCCAATTATGCTTGATTCGAGGTACCCGTAATTTTAGCGAGTTTGATGAACGGAGATTACGTGGTGGTTGGTGAAGATGAAGAGTATTTTGAAGGTAGACAGGGGCAAATTTACGCAATGTACGGTAAACAAGAAGAAGAATCTTGAAGTTAATACGTTTTTCTATACAGGAAGCCAGTGTAGGGACCGAAGTATTGCGGTAGTATGCACAGTTTTCTCCTTGAAAGTAAGTAATCTAGCGGCACAATTCTGAAGACGTTGCAGTTTACTGAGTTCTTTTTGTGGAAGGCTGCAAAACAGTGAATTGCAGAAATCTAGACGAAATAAGAGCATGCATCAGTTTTTCTGCTGCTGATCTAGTTAAATATCTCCGAATTGAGCCCAGATTACGCAAATGAAATCTTACAGATTGGGATACATATGAAATGTGGTCTTTGAATGTCAGATTTGCATCATAGATTACGAACTTTGTTCGAAGGTTTGATATCATTATTGCCAATTCTAACTAAACATATCAGAATTCACTTTAGACAACATCTGTTTGGATCCTATCAGAATAAATTCTGGAATAAATTCTGACTTACTGTCATTAAATTTGAGACCATTTCTTTCCATCCATGCCTTAACATCATCAATGCATAATTCCAATCGATTTACAGCTTCAGTGAGTTCAGTTCTGGTTGGTGAAAAGGATACAAATATTTTTATATCATCTGCATAACAGTGATACTGAATGTCGTGTCTTTCAAAAATGTGCCTAATCCTTGAAAGATACAGTGAAGATAGAAGTGGTCCACCTACAGACCCTTGCGGGACTCCGCAAGTAAGTGCAGCCGGATCAGAGTTACTGTCATTGATCTTAACATATTGTGAACGGCTGGCAAGGTAAGATTGAAACCACTCTAATGCAAGTCCTGTGACACCAACAGATCTGAGAGTCTGGGTGAGAATGGAATGGTCAACAGTATCAAAAGCTGCCGACATATCAAGTAAAACAACTGCAGTGATATTCCCAGCATCCATTTGTCTCAAACATTGATCAGTTAGGTCAGTGAGTAATGTCTCTACACTATGATCAGGGTGATACGCTGATTCTCGTAGGCGTGAAGAGGAAGCACGTTCCATAACTTTGCTAACAAATGGCAGGTTTAAGATTGGTCGATAATTGTTCAACTAATTCTTATCTAAATGAGGTCTTTTGAGGGTTGGAAATATCACCGCTGTTTTCAATTCATTTGGCACAACACCTGCTGCAAAACTGCCATTTCTTATGCTCGTAAAGGCAGGGGCAGTCACTGATACACATTTTTTTTATTAGATCCGTACGAAAAGGGTCTAATTGACATGACTTATTTGGAGACTTCATTATCATATTCTTAACCTCAGTTACAGAGGTTGGATTTAGTGAGTCTAATTTTGAAGTAGTTGCAACTTCAGCTTCACTTTTAACCACACGGACACATGGTAATAATAAGCATATATTCGCTATCTTATCAACAAAAAACCGATTAAACTCGTTAGCCAACTTTTTGTCAGAATCATGCTCAGGTAGAGGGGATTTCTGTTTTCTGCCAAGAAGCTTATTTACAACCTGAAAGAGTTTCTTCGTGTCTTTACCACAGTCATTAACTTGTTAAAAGTGATATTCAGTTTTCGCTTTCCTGTGTAGTGAAGGGACATACTGACGTTGTTTCCAATACAACTGCCGATCAATCTCTAACAACGATTTCCTCCATTTTCTTTCTAATTGCCTTTGACGCAGTTTCGCACTTGCAATTTCTTCATTGTACCATTAAGTGTTTGGGCGAAGGTTAATACAGCGCAACTGGATAGGGGCGTACTTGCTGATAGCTTTTTCAACATTTTCAGCACTTAAGCAAATAAAAGGAAGAGATTCCATCATCGGATCTTCACGCAGCATACCAACGTTGATTGATCGCACTTTCCCCGTTGATATCATTTTCTTGTAGGAGATTTTGACAGAAGTGTTGATTCCACACATTATGGCAGCGTGGTCAGAGATGCCCTCACAGACCCTGATATTTTGGACGGTTGTCACATCATCTTGCCTTGTCATGAGCAAATCAAGTATATGCCCTCGGGAATGAGTGGCTTCTTGTATATGCTGCTGAAGAATTATGACTAGCCATAAGATCTGTGAACTAGGCGAAGGTAGATCCATCTGAATGTTGAAATCACCTGATACTATGAGGTCACTTCTCCGTGGAAGTTGTTCATCCAGAAGAGTAGAAAATTCTTCAAGGAAATCATTGAATTGGTTTGAATTAGGAGGTCTATATACTATCATTAGGTGAACATTCCTTGTCTTATGAAGAATTTCAATCTGGATCAACTCGAAGGTGTTATAGTTGAATGAAGAGCTGATGATTTCATGTTCCATAACTGTTAATAACGAAGGTTTGAGGCTGGCTAATATGGGATAAATGCCCAAAAGGGCCTATTTTCGGATACAGTCGGAAATATGTGTATTTTATATAATAGAGGGATATCGCTTATAGAATTCGCTGTTATTCCCTATTGACCGACTTTATAATTGTATATTTGACATATTATAACTCACATCTGTTGACAACCAAGGTTTGAATCTGGGGCTCGTTACATAAAACTCCAACCGGATTTTTTTTTCCGGTTGAAATCACAAAATTCTGGTTGGAAGCTCCCAAACAGAGTTTTTATACAACGGATTTTACGTTCTTAGATTAGCAACCTTAAAAAAAAAAATCAGGTTGGGCAAATCCCAACCTGAATTTTTTATGGTTGCTTAAAAAGTTTTATGCAACGGGACCCTGGACAGTAGGGGATAAATGCCCAAAAGGGCCTATTTTGGGATATGGTCGGAAATATGTGTATTTTCTATAATAGAGGGATATCCTTTATAGCTGTCGCTGTTTTCCCCTATTGGCCAGTTTCATATTGGTATATTTGACATAATTAAACTCATATCTGTTAATAACCAAGGTTTGACCATGACCAATAGGGGATAAATGCCCGAAAGGGCCCATTTTGTGATATACATGAAAATACCGATATTCTTTGTAATTGAGTTATATGTGTTTGTAGAAAAAGCTGTTTTCCCCTATTGGCCTGCTTAATATAAGATTATGTATAATTGTAATAAAATAACTCACATCTGTTGATAACCAAGGTGTAAAGTTTGGCAATAGGGGATAAATTCCCGAAGGGGCCCATTTTGTGATATACATTAAAATACCGATATTCTTTGTAATTGAGTTATATGTGTTTGTAGAAAAAGCTGTTTTCCCCTATTGGCCTGCTTAATATAAGATTA
Source organism: Diadema antillarum (assembly GCF_040938485.1). Taxonomy (NCBI): domain Eukaryota; kingdom Metazoa; phylum Echinodermata; class Echinoidea; order Diadematoida; family Diadematidae; genus Diadema; species Diadema antillarum. The sequence continues at coordinate 365,293 of NW_027272222.1, forward strand.
TGTAAAATTGTAATAAAATAACTCACATCTGTTGATAACCAAGGTGTAAAGTTTGGCAATAGGGAATAAATTCCCGAAAGGGCCCATTTTACGTTATACATGAAAATATCGATATTGTTTGCTATTGAGTTAATGTGTTTATGAAAAAGCTGTTTTCCCCTATCGGCCACATTTATATAGGTATAATTTTCATTAGATAAATAAAAACTGTTGATAACGAAGGTTTGAGGTAGGCCAATAGGTGATAAATGCCCAAAAGGGCCTTTTTTCGGATTTCGTCGGAAATATATGTATTTTCCATAATGGAGGCATATCACTTATAGATGTCGCTGTTATCCCCTATCGGCCGGTTTCATATCAATAAATTTGACATAATATAACTCACATCTGTTGATAACCAAGGTTTGACCTTGGCAAATAGGGGATAAATGCTCGAAAGTGCCCATTTTCTGATATACATGAAAATATCGATATTCTTTGTTATTGAGTTAATGTGTTTATAAAAAGCTGTTTTCCCCTATCGGTCAGATTTATATAGGTATAATTGGCATTAAATAGATAATTACTGTTGAAAACGAAGATTTGAGCCTGACCAAAGAGGATAAATGCCGAAAAGGGCCTATTTTGGGATATAGTCGGAAATATGTGTATTTTCCATAATAGAGGGATATCCCTTATAGATGTCGCTGTTATTATACCCTATTGACCAGTTTCATATTGGTATAATTGACATAATTCGTTCATTATTTATGAATAACAAAGGTTATCTGCACTATTCTGATCAAAATGATCAGGAAATTCTAGTCAAGTACATTATGATCAGAAAGTGATCACTTTTGATCAGGATACCTTGTCAGCCGGGCACCTCTACATAATGATCCGAATCTGATCAAAATGATCAGGAAATTCTAGTCAAATATATATAATCAGAAACTGATGACTCTTGATAAGGATACCTTGTCAGCTGGGCACCTCTACATAATGATCCGAATATGATGAAAATGATCCGGTAATTCTTGTCTTATATTTTGACTAGAAAACTTGTCAAATGTGATCAGAAACTGATCAGATATGACCAGACTTTGATCAGATTTGATCAGGATAACTAGTCATCCGGGCACCTGCATTACTCTAATCAAAATGATCAAAATGTAGTCAATGAACCATCAATAGTTCAAAATGATCACGAAAAACTAGTCAATGCACCATCAGTTCTTCGTGAACACTGAAAAAAAAAATGACTTCACTAAAAAAAAGATATTCATTTTCATGGCAAATTTATTCAAACACAGGCTAAGTTGTAAATAAAGGGTGACGAAAAAAATGAAGGGTAAATAAAGTTACATATCAATTTGATTGTATGACTGCTAAGCAAAGATCGATTTCGTGACCGTTGCTGTCTTTCATTTTCACCTTTTATGTTCTACTGCACCATGAGCCCTCGAATGCATAGCACACGTGCGGGCTCAAATGCAATCAAATTGATATACCAATTTCGTTTACATTTGCATCCATCTGAACGTGCTTAATAAAGAGATCTTTATGTGCTTTGGATTACCGGTCCCAAAGATATAAAGGGTTACGAAAAAAAAAGTAACAACGGTAGCGAAATGCAATTAAACTGATGTACTATTTCTCTTACAGTTTAATCTATTTCAGTCATTGTGTCATATCGATACATTTAATATTCAATCGCTGAAACACATATTCAGCAAAGTGACGAAAAAAGGGCGGCAACGGTGACGAATTTGATTTATCCTGGGATATATTCATATCATACATCAAATTGATATACCACTTTTACCACTTTGATTACAGTTGCAATCAGCTACATGCCCTTTATGAAGAATTTTCTTGGAGTGATATAGGATGTTGAGTAGAGGTGTTACAGTTGGAAAATAAATGGTGACGAAAAAAAGGCGGCAACGTTCACAAATACATCAACAAGTTATACCACGTTACTAATAGCTTTTATGTTTCTCGATGTGCTTTATAAAACACACACACACAAATAGAAAAACACGAACGGACACTCAATTATCATGTGCGTGCCCACATTCACATTTCCTTGAAACCTCTTTTTACATGGCTGTTTGCATGGATGTAGCCATGTAAGTTGTGTGTTGGTATTTCAATGACTATGTCAAGAATGATATTACTGCCAAAATGTGCTTCCAGGGCGGGCGACATTTTGTGCCGTAAGCTCCATTCACAATTTCTCAGCTGGCGACATAGAGAGCTCAATTGCGTCAGACAGTATAGAATAAAGGTGACAAAAAGAAAACAGCAACGGTGACAAAATCCATTTAGCGAACTTTATGCTTCTTATTACATCAATCCTTCTCTAAGACATTTTTTTTTTTTACCACAGATATGTATTAAGCACCCATGTTATGTACATGAATGAGGTAAATGAAAATAAAAGGTGACTAAACATATCAGCTAGCAATATTCACTATAATCAAGAAGATTCTTTTTCCCGGAAACGTGTTTTGGATTTGACGGCTCAAATGCAATGAAATTGATATATCCAGTTCGTTTACAGTTCAATTAATATAAAGAGACCTTGTTTAAGTGACATGTGCTTTGGATTATAGGTCTCAAATGCATCAGACATTTTGCAAATATAAAGGGTAACCAAGAAAAAAAAGTTGACAACGGTAGCGATATGCAGTTAAATTGATGTCAAATTTCGCTTGCCGTTGCATCCATGTCAAAGATCATTAAAAGAAGATTTTTTTTCTTCAAATGATGCGTGCTTTGGATTATAGAGTTGAAATGCATCAGAAAGAAGCAACTATCAAGGATGACGAAGAAAAATCGGCAACGGTGACGATATCGATTCAGCCCACGAAATGATTATCTATTACATGAAATTAAGTTACCACTTTGTTTACAGTTGGATGCATCTCGGTATACTTAGTGACGAACTCTCTTCAATGTACAACATGTATATCAATACATACACTTTGGATTTGACGATTTATAACATCAGTCAGTTATAAATAATGGGTGACGAAAAAAGAAGACAGTCGTTACGAAATCTATTCAACAAACTATATGCTTACCTATTACATCATTTGAAAAGACTCTTTTTTGTTGTCACATGCATTCATTTACGTGACGCAAATAAAGGTTGATGGAAAAAAAAAAACATAAATTGTTAACGACACCAAATCAGCTAAAAATATTCAATGTGCAAAATCAAGAAGATTCTTTTCCCAGAAACATGTACTTTGGATTTGAGGGCTCAAATGTAATCAAATTTATACACCCATTTCGTTTACAGGTGCATCCATCTGAACGTGCCTTATAAAGATATATTGTTAAAGTGACATGTGCTTTGTATTCAATTGCTGAAACACATATTCGGCAAGGTGACGAAAAAAGGACGGCAACTGTGACGTGACTGATTCATGCTTGGATATATTCAGATGATACATCAAATTGATATACCAATTTAACCACTTTGATTGCAATCAGCTCAATGCCCTTTATGAAGAATCTTCTTCAAGTGATATATGATTTAGAGTAGAGGACTTACAGTTGTAAAATAAAAGGTGACGAAAACAAGGCGACAACGTTGACGAATACATCAACGCGTTGTATAAACGGTAGCGAAATCCAATGACTTTGATGTACCATTTTTCTTATTGGACTGTACAGAACATCATCATCAGAACACCAGAATCAGGCTAAAAATTTGCATGCTATTCCCTCACGACTCGGTTTTCATCAAGTCCGTTTGTCTTGTAAGTAGACTCAACAGTAAGGTGTTTTTTTTTTTTTCAGAAACACTAACCCATGAAGATGTAGATAATAATTCAACGTTAGGTCTAATTCTAACGTTAGATGTATACTCTGTTATGTGTCGTCTAGAGGTCTAGTTGATCTAGTACCTGGTACTTAATTAAGTAACAAGGTTAGGCTTAGGAACTATACATACAATGTATCAATGATTAGATCTGGGTGTCTAACGTTAATGTTAGACCTAAGCCACAGAGCTCTATAACGTTAGCCCGACCAGACGCTGTGCAACAGCGACTGGGCTGTGTATAGTTACTATGTTAAACGTCAGACGTCTATCAGTAGTGAGGTGCCCGCACCTCGCTAGGGGCTCGAATACCGCCACCCTGTTTTAAATTGTTACAAGCCCACTGAATCAAAATTTATGACCGGGTGTGTTCAGTATCATATTTTTCATCGTCGGAGCGTCTTGCAATTTTATTTCGAGAGTGCAGTTACTAGGTAGTGCTACTACTACGGTACTAGCAGTTACAGCTTCGGGAGTCTGTGCATAGACGCTGGGCCGGTCCACTGCATGCATGCCGCCGCACCGGCCTCACACGCTGGCTCTCTCTAGCTAGCTCTAGCTCTCGAGCCGGATATGCATCCGCATGAGTAGATGCTGCTGCGGCTGGCTGCCCGGTGGCCCGGCGGCGTGGCGCGGCAACATCAACCTAGCTGCGTAAGTGAACATTTGCGTGCGTTTGCGTGTTTTGAGAGCACTAGCATCGTAGTACACTGATCGTACAAAAAATTATCGAACTACGCAATCGAATGCAGTCGATGTTTTTGTTTTATTCTCATTTTCTAATGCCTACTAAAATTCATACAAATATATTTTTTTAAAATTATTATTTAACACAAATTCAAATCAATTCCGCTGCAATATTGCCGCAATTGTGGAGAATCTATAAACAGACTGTCACCACCCATCATTTACCGTTGTTGTGTATTTTCTGGCCAACCCGGTTCGTCGTGAACAGGCTTCTCAGCTTGCGCATGCGCGCGTGCAAGCCTAGGCCACTCCAATACCAGCCAAGACTGGGATGATGTCTGTTAGGTGAATGTCTCCATTTCCGATTGAATCATTGAAACCAAAAACAAAATATAATTCCGAAACCATTGTAACATGAAATCAAGGCAAATATTCTGGGCTTCTGGTGAAGTGCAAATAATCATAATGTATTTCTTACGTACATTTTTGTTTTACATACATACACAATAGGTACGTGCACTTACATATAAGACACATACATAATTTTATCTTCAATAATTTATGAATAATTATAAGAAGGAGAATCTCTGTGTCCTTCTTACGAAGGCCACCACTACTTTTCGGTTTAAATATTCTGATGAATTTAAAAATCGCAAAACGTTCTTTACTTCCTTGCAATTTGTTTCAGATAACAGCATTGTTCTTTCTATTATAAATCTAGGGCATTCGATTAGAAAATGTTTCGTGGTTTCTGGTACTCCACATCTTTCACATAATTTAAACCAATATTATCCATTCTTAAACAGTGCAAAATTGTCTCACTGTTCTTTTGGTTTAGTACAAACTTGAATGTCACTGATACACAATTTTGTATGTTTTTTAAGGGGAGACTGTTTCTTCCCATCTTTTTTGCCATTTCTTCATACAATGCAATCTGATAATACTATTTGACTCACTTTTGTTTAACTGGTTTTGAACTTCTACTTGATTATGTGCTAAAGCTTTTTTAGCCGCTCTATCTACCATCTCATTTGGATGGATCTCGCAGTGACCTGGGATCCACTCGAAATATGCCTGAGTTCCTTCATGGCGTAGATTTGTATACAACATCAATATTTCCTAGATGACCTGTTCTTCCCGATTGTTTTGTATTGCTTGCATGGCACTAAGAGAATCGGAGAATATCACTGCTCCTGTATGCAAACCTGGCAGTTGGTTTAGCCAGTGTAGGGTGAGCACAATAGCTATTAATTCAGCTCTGTATGAAGAAGTATTATCTTGGAGTCTCTTAGATTCTAGGTGATTGTAATATGGGACAAAAAAAAAAAAAAGCCGCAGCTACTTTTCCTTTGTCTGGAGGCTCGGAACCGTCCGTGTATATATGGAGATAATTCGCACATTTTCGATTGATTAGTTCTAAACTTCGCTGTCTTTGATACAAAATATTATCACTCTTCGAAATATAATCAGTTAACTCCGTGGATACTACCGCCGTTTCATAGTGCCACAACGGTACTGGAGTTGTCATAAATAATTGTTTTACATTATAATTCAAATCTTCCGACAAATTCAATACTCTCTGTGTAAAAGGTTCTCTGGTGTTTTTACCTTTGTGAACATTGAATTGCCAACAATCTTTCAACTGTTCTGCAAGAGGATGATTCGGGATAGTAACGACACGCTTTTTAACCTTAAACTAAACATTTCACGACGTAAATCTAGAGGCATTTCCCCTAACTCTACTACCTGTAATATTCTGAGAGAGGTTCCCTTTTTTGACCTAGCACATACTGACAGAGACTGATACTGAATGGAATTCAAAACATTCTTTACGTTTGTTGATGCGGAGTCGTATGCCTCACAAGCATGATCCATGAGGGAACGTATAATGGCTCTAAACACCTGTACAATTTCTTGAACCCTGGTGCAAATATGAACGTAAGCTATACATTTTAATATGTTGATTTTTTTTCTTGCATCTCTGGGCTATATCATCTATATGCGGTTTCCAAGTTAGTCTACTATCAAATATGACACCTAAATATTTGTGTTCTTTCTGAGGGATGAGTTTGTTTCCATCAAGCGTTATCGCAAGGTGCTCTTCTCTAGTTGAGCGAGAAAACAACATCACAGTTTTCTCATATGATATTTTTAAACCCCATGATGAAAACCAATCATTCAACGTATTCAAATATTCTTGGATATATTTGCTGGATTCTCTCAAATCACTCCCAGGTTTCCAGATTACACAGTCGTCTGCATATAACAAACTATGCACAGTGGGTGAAGAGGGGATATCATGAAGCATTACGTTAAACAACACTGGACTGAGTGGACTACCCTGTGGAAGACCATGACTGATTTCCTTCGAGGGAGATAACCTATTTCCTACACGTACCTGAAATGTACGATGTAACAATAGATTACGTAAGTAGAAAAGTATGTTACCATTCAGTCCAAGTTTACTCAGTTTAAATAAAAATGCTTTGACCCACAGGGAATCAAAAGCCTTCTCTAAATCTATGAATACTGCTATTGTCTTTATTCCTGTTTCTAAATTCTTCAGTATATCATTTTCCAGATGAACAATGTTATCTACTACACAGCGTCCCTTTCTGAATCCATTCTGTATTGGAGGCAAAAGAGTATACTTTTCTAAATAAAACTGGAGTCGCTTTTTTACCATACTTTCCATTGTTTTCACAAAACATGATGTTAAAGCAATATTTCGGGTCTTTGTTTTGTTTCAAAATCGGAATCAGCACTGAATGCTTACACGGTGCTGGAATGTCACCGGTCACCCATATTTTGTTTATTACAGAAAGCATCATGTCTTTGCCTATTTTTGGAAGGTTCTTGTATACCTGGTATCCTATCTGATCTTCCCCAGGTGTTGTAGAAGATTTCATCTGCAGGGCCTTCTCTAATTCTTTCATTTGGAGATTTTCATTGATTGAAAGCATCATATGACCTGTTTCCCTAAAAGGGAGGCTGTTAATTTCTTCATCAATTTCTCTATCCGTTCTATTATGAGTATTATTCCTCCCCATGGAAATAAAACTTTTTGAAAATTCATCTACCTTTTCTTCATCTTTGATTATAAATCTGTCATTTGTGATCAAAACAGGAAGCTTATTAGGTGTTTTCACTGATAAACCGTTTAGTCTTTTAACAAAACGCCAGATTTGTGAGGTTGGGGTAAATCTATCTAGTTTTGCGCAGTAGGTCTGGCAGTATTTTTGTTTTGCTTGTCTTATGGTTCTTTGGGCTTGTGCTTTCTTTTGCCTGTAACTTATTTTTTGCTCTGTTTCTTTCTTTAATCTTTATCGAACAATCTTTTGTCCACCAAGGGACAGGATTCCTTTTACATTTCTTATACTGTGGCACACACTCGTCGAGTACAACTGTAAGGGACTTCATAAATAATTCATAGATTTCCATTACATCTAATCTGTTATATGTTTCTGAGTTACATTTTCGAAAATGTTTCTCACTAATACACTCAAATTCATTCCAGTTCATTCTCTTAAAGGAACATTTCCTTGTGGGACGATAACTTGGATCACGTGTAACTTGTTTGTTGCTGAGATACAAATCCATTCTGTGGGAAAATGGTCACTTCCGAATCTATCAGATAAAACTCGAAATTCACATTTATTTGCTAGGAACGGTGAAGTGATAGATAGATCAAGGCAAGATATCTTGCCGGTGTGCGGGTCGATTCTAGTCCCAGATCCATCGTTACGAATGACCATGTCATTCTGCAAAAGAAAGTTTTCATTTATGCGACCGTTACCATCTGTTCTTACACTTCCCCATAACTTATTATGGGAATTAAAATCGCCAAGTATTAATAAATATGATACATCTTTAACACAATTCAATAATTCGTTCAGGTTTTCTCCTCTGAATTTGTTACATGGATTATAATAATTAATAACCAAGATGATACAATTATCTAAATAAATATTTATCAACTGCATTTCACAATCTATTCTCAAACTCGGCTAATCATAATTCAGGGAATTATGTGCGTAAATAGCGGATCCACCTCTAAGACGGGCGTCCCTGATTTTTGAGAGACAAGTATAATTACGGATATGTGTTATTTGATTTTCTGTATACCACGTTTCCTGTATACATTCTTCTCTTTTAAAATCTAAGTACTTTACCAGTTCATCCCCATGCCCGTGCATGCCCTGCGCATTCCATTGTAGTATAAAGAGAGTGGGTACGATAAGGTTCATTAACTTGCTTGTACCTGGTGTGATAGCAGTGAGAACTGGTCAGCGGCGGTAGTAATGAAAGAGAGTATTTCTGTCTCTGACCGGTCTTTAACGAAGATAACCAGGATCTTGAAGAGGAAAAGAATCAGTTGCTCGTTGGTGGCTGTTGTTAGGAAGTTCTCTTTCAGCAGGGTTGGGGTGAAGCCTTTTCTTCCATTGTTGTTTCGTTGTGCGAGGTTTTTGGTGGAATTGGCTGTTTGGACACTAGGTATTTGAGGGAGTTGCCGAGACTTGGCGGGGTTGTGTTCGGCAGCTGATAGGTTGGGTTCTGGATTTCTGTAAATTTGTGCCTGTACAATGGTTTGGGTTTTCCTTTTGTCTGTGTTGATTTCGTTTCCTTGATTTGAAGTTGGGGATGTGTCGTGGTTTTGTTGTTTTTCGGTGAATGCTTTTGCTGCTTGTGCGTATGTTGACTTGTTTTCAACTCTTATTCTCTGGATTTCGTTCGCTTTCTTGGCCTTTTCACAGCCTTGGTATGCGGCTGAATGTAACCCTCCACAGTTGATACATTTTGTCTGATCCTTTTTGGTACAGGCCTCGAACGTATGTTCTCCCCCGCACCTGACACATCTTTGTTTTGCACGACATGTTGCTGCCGTGTGTCCATGACTTTGGCAATTGTAACACCTCCTCACGGGAGGGATGTATGCTTTGACTTGCATTTTTTGAAAAATAACGAAATTTCCTCTGGGAGAGATTTTGTATCGAAGGAAAGAATTACACTGCGTGTTGGTGTTTCCTGTTCGTCTCCCATGTCAGTGTATGAGTTCTTTTTTACTTTCCTCACAATTCTTTCAGCACTTGTTACTCTTTTGACTTTTTAATTCCTTCTCTATTTCCTTTTCGGACATTTCCGTTGGTACTCCCGATATCACACCTCTCTGTAAGTTTAGCTGCTTATTAATTGCTACAGGAATATTCCCTATCATTTGGATTTCTTGGAGTCGTTCTTCTTGTTTGACATTGGCACATTTCACTAGGATTCCGGTCCTTGTAGTTGTGACAAATTCTGGGGGTGATCCACAGCAAGTTTGGACAGATTTTGCGATTGTAAGTGGGCTGACATTTCTCAGGGATTTTTCTTTGCTGATAGGATTAATAAACACTTTCAGATTTGTGAATAACCGGTGCTATTTTTGGCCAAAATTTCATCCTTGGAGTACGGAATTCAGAGCCACGAAAAAAAAAAGCGTCTATGTGATACGATCCACTGTCCTACTTGTAATGCGCGGCGTGATGTGATTGTAGTGCGAGTCTCACTCGAATGTCCCCAAATTTGGCCGAAAAGATCCAAAACAACGCATTTTAAATCCTTTTCCTTTTAGGTCTACAAATAAGCATAGGACTGTACAGATGTATACTGTTAGACCTAGTGTCACATGAAAACATTCATCCTCCACCCTCTAACAATGAATTGGTTATACCGCTTGCATCTTTTTCTACAGGGTGGCTAGGGTCGTTGCGATTTGTTGCTTAACCCTAAAAAGACTGGGCTATTTTGGTAGCTCGAAAGACTTAAGATCTCGGCCGTGGATCGCGCGATCGCCGCGGAAATTTGCACAGTGGTAGTGTGTGATGTAATCTACAAGCTCGTATATTTAAATTTTCCGAAATAGTCTTCTTTTATTTTATTTTGATTAATTATGCTACTATATGCGAGAAATCAGACTCTTTGATCTAAATCAGTAAATAAAGCTCCAGAAGTGCTCATTTTTGGTCTAATTATTCTTTGTGGCATTCTTAGCAAATGTACGTGAAAAAAAGATTCGGTATCAAAATTAATTTCTTATTTATTTTATTGTTTCATGAATTTCTTATGTATTTCTTTGTTTTTTTCGACCTTTTGTTTTTGTTGTTTTTTTAAACAAAATTTGTGGCAGACACTTTTTGAAGCATAATACTCCTAAAACAAATTAATTTTAGCCATTGAGAGTAAAAATAAGCATATTTATATGAACCATGTGAAAAAACTCAATTTGCATTGACTTTGTATACAAAATCACATTTTTGAGCCATTTTCGGCGTCACGTGCATGTACAAAAAGTTCTGTAACTTCAGAACCATACCCCCGGGCGTTACAAATTTGGTGTCAAAATGTGCGGGAAACTTGAAAGAAAAAAGTCATAGAGCATCGCGGCGAGAGCGTTGCGTGTTGCAGAGTAATCGCGCGAAATGTCGAGGGGGGGGGGGGCCTTTTAGGCCCCCCCCGTCTTTTTAGGGTTAAACACACGAAATACTTTCACCGTGGGACAGATGTTCGCGAGCGGTGGTGACATAGATATCTTTCTTTTGACGTATGGAAGTCATCAGAATGTAAGATTTTTGCTTTAGCCAAATCGCACGACTTAAGAAAAATGCCCTAAATGCCCAATAGCATGAGGTCAAAATAGGCCCAAAGCTGGTCATTCTTGGTAACACGCTGTTTTTTTTTTTTTTCAGGATAGGTCCAGAAATATGTCTAGAATAACATACTAAAAGTCCTCATATATCCTCTTTGAGCGTTTTCCGCAATCCAAGATGGCGTCCAAAATGAAAATTCTTATAACTTTTCAACCAGAGAACCCAAATACAAAAATTCAAATATCTAAATATATATTTTGAAGCATGAAGAAATCAATAAAATACACATTACGAGATGCTGACGCACACAAGTACCGCAATCCAAGATGGCGTCCAAAATGGCAGCCATTTCTGAAGTTTTTATAACCTTTCAATAAGGCAACTCAATACAAAATTTAAGTGTCTAAATATATGATTCGAAACATGAAGAATTCAATAAAATATACATATTAAGAGATGTTGACGTATGCACGTAACGATTAAACCGCTTGATCTGTTCCTAACATGCAAAATGGCGTGCAAAAAATGGCCGGCAGTAACAATTTTATCTCACAATTATGTAAGATAAATATCAGTATAGTTTAGAAGGAACTTTGTATTCAAAATAGTTCCCATGTGTATAGGATACAAATAAAGACATTTGAATGTTAAAATCAAGGAATGTGTCTTTTTACGAGAGAAACATTTCACCATCATATTTGTTGCTAAACAGCCAGCCTACTAGAAGACAATATTTTTTTACCTCAAGCACATGAGATAAAAATTTAGTGCCAGCCTTTTTTTATTGCCAACGTATCTGATGTCTACCATAAGCCGAGTTCCATTTGAAACTGTCAGTTATCACTTAGGAAGTACAAACGATTCTTTTTGGTGTCTGTGCTACATACAAGTTCAAAATTAGTGTCTACATGTGCTACAAAATAATGTGTAATTTATCACATGACAGTGAATTTCTTTGGTGCAGTATATTGCTCCACCTAAAAACATAGTGTCTAAATTATCTTATTCATTACATGTAGATTAGATAAAATTATATATTCCCTGATTTCTATCTAATTTAGATAGAAATCAGAGAATATGACACTCATAGCTATTGGAACATGGAGGAGGAATACTCCCCTACGAGGGATTTTTTTTCTTACTTGACAGTGAAACATATAGTGCAAACGTTTGGTAAGATATTGAATTGTTTCCATCAAAGAGTAAGAAAAATATAAAGGAGCATTCAGGGAAACGTGCAACGGGAGGGTGTGAAAGAGGGATTCCCCCTCCAATGTGAGGGAGATTTTGCATTTTCAGACTTGATATTCAGACATCTGATGTACCCAATTGGTGAAATATTAGATTTTTGTTTCCATCAAAAAAGGAACACAAAGATATATACTCACTGATATTCATGGAAGTGTGCAGTCATAGGGTTGCCCGCTCCCACACGAGAGGGAGATTTTCGTATTTTCAGACTTGAGATTCAGAATTCTGTATATGCACGCATTTGGTGAATTATCCCATATTTGTTTTTTTTTTTAATTTAAAAACGATAAAAAAAATATATTCAGGAAAATGTCTGGGAGGGGAGTGTGGGAGGAGGATACTCCTTCCCATACGATGGAGACTTTGGCATTTTCATATTTGAAATTCAGAGATTTAGCGTACTCTTTTGGTGAGATATTTGGTATTTGTTTTTGTCATAAAAGTGATGATATATATAACGCAAAATATATATATATATATATATACATATATATATACATCTTGGAACTTTCCACGTGTTGGACTTCGAATGTTGTAATCATGAGAAGAACGAGTCTCAAATACGCCATGGATCCAACAAGGTAGTGCACATGCTGAGACAAGGCCTGAGGCAGGCTGAAAATTTTGTAATAAAAAAAAACCTTATTGTTGGATCCATGGCGTATTTGAGACTCGTTCTCCTTATAATATATATATATATATATATATATATATATATATATATATATATACATATATATATATATATATATATATATATATATATAATTATGATATATATGCGGGGAGGTGTACGAGGTAATGCAACTTCACACAAAAGGGAGATTTTTTTTCAGTCGTAAAAATTTCGGGTTTTATGGTGTGCACTGTTGATGCACTACTTTTTTTTTTTCAATCAAAAGTGTAAGTAGAGCAAAGACTAGTATATTCAAGGCAGTGAGCTTGTGAAGGATATTGGGGGACCCCTTTCGACTGGAGGGAGTTTATGATCGTCATTAAACGGTCTAATGCACCCTTGGTGTTATATTGAGAAAATTGTCCATCCTCAAAGAGTAAATTATTCATAGTCTCAGTATCTCCAATCCCTCCAACATGAGGGAGCTTTTGCACTTGAATTGAAATGAAAATAATTATATTATTTACACATATTTGAATGAATATTTAGGAATTGTTAATCAAAGGGGTATGATTGTATGATTGTTAATCAAAGGGGTATGATCCACAGGAAATGGCCGATGTTTTTAATGATTACTTTGTTAATTTAGGACCTGATCTTGCTAGCAAAATACCAAATACCCAGACAACTTTTCATTCTTTTTTAAAAGACAGGAATGTACAAACCATGTTTTTCATTCCTATTGTTGAAGAAGAAATCAAAGAAATTGTTGATAACCTAAATATTAAGAAAAGTATAGGTAATGATGGTATTTCGGCTTTTCTTCTGAAGAATATAATAAATGAAATAATTTCTCCACTCACTTATATTTTCAATCAATCTTTATCTAGTGGCAAAGTCCCAGATAATATGAAAATCGCTCGAGTTGTCCCATATACAAAAAGGGTCCAAAAGAATTTGTGAGTAATTAACGCCCGATATCTCTCTTAACCTCAGTCTCAAAAATTCTTGAAAGGCTTGTTTATAAACGAACTCTTAGATTTCTTGTTAATTGCAATATTCTTTCTAATTTCCAACTTGGATTCAGAAAACAGCATAGCACAACTCACGCATTATTAGCCTTCATTGATAAAGTAGCTCATGCTTTAGATGATGCTTCCCACACCATCGGTGTTTTTCTCGATATTTCGAAGGCTTTTGATACCATTGACCATCAAATTTTGCATTATAAGTTAAGCCATTACGGTATCCGTGGGAGGGCTTTAGAGTGGTTTAAAGACTATCTCACAAACAGAAAACAATTTGTTTACATAAATGGCTATGAGTCAGGTATGACGTCAACTTCTTGCGGTGTCCCCCAGGGTTCTCTTCTTGGCCCACTTTTATTCATCCTGTACATCAACGATCTCCAAAATTCGTCACAGATTCTTTCTTTTATTTGTTTCGCTGATGATACAAATCTATTTCTGTCTCACCGCAATCCCAATACCCTTGTAAGTATAATGAATTGAAATCTGTTCAGTCCTGGATTTACGCTAACAAGTTATCATTAAATGTTGATAAAACACATCATATGTTATTTAGCAATTCCTTGCAAGTTATTCCTGATGATGTTAAGATTAATGATATTAACCTAACCCGAGTAGATAGTACAAAGTTTTTAGGACTTTACATCGATAGTGACCTTTCCTGGAAAACTCACTTTAATTTTTTAAGTAAAATTTTGTCACGAAATACAGGAATCCTAAACAAACTGAGACATTTTTTGCCCAACCATATCTTGCAGATTGTATATTCAACCATGATTTCCCCATATCTTAATTATGGAATTCTTGCGTGGGGTAACGCATCTAAATACTTACTGGATTCACTTTTTCTTCTTCAAAAGCGAGCGATCAGAATTATTAACCATGCTGGGTATTTATCTCACACTAACGCCTTATTTCAGAAAAATAAGATTTTAAAACTGATAGATTTGTTTGGTTATAATTTAGGTATTTTTATGTATAAATTTTCCTCAAAAGATCTTCCTGGTGTCTTTTTACAGATGTTCGTAAGAAACAATTCTGTCCACCACTATCCAACTCGCCAGAGTGACGCTTATCACCTTCCACGAACTCGAACAGTTTTCGCTAAAAACACAATTATGTATACAGGTCCTAAATATTGGAATGATCTCCCAACTGAGGTTAAAAGCTGTCTGTTATTATCATCCTTTAAGCGTAAACTCAGACAGCATGTATTGAATAGCTACAACACACAAGTGCATTAAAATTCCTTTTTATTATGCTGATGGCTGCTCTAATATGTGTGTGATAAAATGAGAACAAGTAACCACATGCTACTCGGTTGTTGCCATGTGAACAGACTCATGCATATACATTTTAGTTGCATGCTCTCACAAATTCCTTCCCATCGGTGTTCTTCCTTCCACTTCTAGTAAGACCTTGGTCGTGTCGCATAGTTTTCCCCTCCTTTCTTTCTTTCTTTCCTTTCTTTTATGCATCATTGCAGCTGGCTGGTATATCACATATAGGAATTGCAATTGATTCATGTTCTCCATTTTTCAAATCTTTCCCCGTGTCTATGGAAGCCGGAATGTTTAAACCCTAATAGTACTTAAGTATTCACGTCATTATCACTCCCATGTCTAAATTGCTATTAGAGCAACTGCTATAGTGTGCAGCATGTGGTTACTTGTTCTCATTTTATCACACACATAAATGCATGTGAGAAGAATCTTCTGAGCCCCGAGTAATAGTCATTCTCTTTTGTTTATCCTTACTTTTGGTCTTAATTGTACCCGTGCTCCTCATCCTGTTCCCCTTACTAGGCTTTTGTTGGGACCTACACTCAACAAGATTTGCTTTTTAGTAGGTTCCATGGTATTTCTCTTCGCATCCTTTACTTTGAATGAAAATGACACATCGACCGTTATGTATTACTTTTGTATTCCTATTTCTTCATGTATATATCCAAGCTGGATATTCTGTATTATATTTTGTTATAAACCATGTATTTTCCATCGAGAAATACGAAAATAAATTGAAATTGAAAAATTGAAAGTTTATATTGGGGAAGTGAGCGGTGGAAGGATTAGGAAGGGCAAATTAACCTCCAATATGAGGGAACTAACTTTTGCATTTTGTAAGTGAAAGATCTGGACCACACTTTTTAATGACATATTTGGAAATATGTCAATCTCAAAAGTGTACAAAGTCTATAATGGAAAGGGGCTGAGCGAGGGACGTTTTGCATTTTTATTCAATTCAATTCAATTCAATTCAAACTTTATTCCATTTTTCGAAAAGAACATAAACGTTTCACTTTCTTATGGTAACAGAGAATAAGGTTACATATAATCAAAACAGAGTAAATTGAGAAAACATAATTGTGGAACTTTTGGAGTAACAAATATTGTAATGAAAATTGACTAAAGTGATATAAACGATATAACATTACCCAAAATATCGAAAAATGGAGGGACACACTAAAAAGGCAATGCTTGTAGAATGTGGGCCCCTCAGGTACAGAATGTCAATAGAATATGAACTGATGCAAAAAGGGGAAAAATTGGGAATAAAGTCAAATAAAAAAAAAGTCTGGAAGCCCAATAAGAAGACAGAGTAACAGACAGACACACATACACAGGCGAATGAACATTAAACGAGACTGGGACGACACAACTTATAAAGGGGGACTTATACAAGACAGAACGAGACAAGACTGTCATAATAGGAAGACAATACAACGGACAGAAAGGCAAAACAGATCCAGCGATCCTCGACATGATTGATTGCAATTCAATGACAAAGTGCATATACTTCAGGTTGAATATTTGTACAGCCACGCCCCTTCCCCATGGCGGTCTGTTTGTTTGTTTGTATAAGTATGTATGTGTGTGTACTCTTTTAAATAAAAAATATCCATCAAAGCAACTTGCTTCATTGATGTTATTTAGTTATTTTGTCGACGAGGAGACTGCAAAATACAAGCTTGGCTTTTCAGCACGTCTCTTCCATTTCCTGCAACTTTAATTGTAATTCAATCTCATTTACTTATTTGATGCGTAGTATGGTTAATTTCACGTATTTTTCTTTGTTACTACATTGTATTGATATTGTGTTATTTTGTGTATGTAAATGTTTTGCATCATTGGAAATGAAATAAATGAAATGAAAATGAATTAATACACATTTGCGGCCGAGCCCGCCTTCATTTCAGTGTAAACGCAAACTGGGCCAAATGCGCGGCCAATTTTAGTCTGGCTTCCAAACCCTCAGCCCGTACTATTTCGTTATTCAGGATGTTAACCCCCTCAAAGTCGAAAACTAGTACAGTTTAAAGTGGTTTTGTCCTGCAAAGGATTTTTCCTTCGGCAAAGGCCTTTGCCCGAACGGCGACTTTGTCGCCACAGAGTCCAGTTGGCAAAGGGTCTGAAAACCAGACTATACCAAATTGCGTTTGTTTACAAGCAGAGCGCCACTACGACAAAATATTGAAAGGTTTGAATTAAAAGCGCGGCCGAGCCCGGCAGTGTATGCGGACAAAATTGCGGGGCTCGGCCACGCAATTGAGGCTGTGCTCGGCCGCGGCTTGGCCCAACCCCGCACTGTAAACGGGGTCTAAGACTTACGAACATTCGTCAATTGACATCTCTATACCTGCTGCCCCTAAACTGGATGAGTTTGATCGGATCACAGAGGTAGAGATAAAGCGCATTATCAAGTCAACGTCATCAACATGTGAACTTGATGCTCTACCTACTTCTGTCCTCAAGAAATGTCTGCCTGAACTCATTCATCCAATTATTACTTATGTGAACTTATGTGAGTAATACTTACGTGAGTATGGTCCTATCACTTCACGGGTATCAGGAGCTGGAATTCCCTGTCGTCGAAGATTGTTTCACCACCATATGTGGGATCTGGATCTGGATCTGGATCTGGATGTTTACGATGCAGGGCCCTACTGGGCATAACGCATCGGATGAGAGAGGGCGCAGGGGTAATTAGAAAGTTCTATCAATGGCCTTTTTGAATGAGGCGATTGATGGCGAGTTAATAGTGGCGTCACTCAGGTGGTTCCACTCGATGACAGCAGACGGGAAGAATGAGTTTCTGAATTGTTCTGTTTGTGCTCTTATTTGATTAAAGCACTTACTGTTATTTGTCACTTGTCTGTCTAAGATATTTACAGTATCGCAGTTTGTGAATTGCTTAACACGGATACGTCGTCTAAGTTTTTTAGGTTTGAATTGGGAGAGCTGGCACCAGCCCCCCGACCACTTTGAAGAAGAGGGTGAGCTTGAGATTCCTTCTTCTTTCCTTCAGGCTTGGGAGACAAAGTTCAGCCAGCTTGTTTGTGATAAAGCCGTCATCTCTGGACACGTAATCCCCTGTTATGAATCGGACAGCTCTTCGTTGGACACTTTCAAGTCTGTTTATGTCCTTTTGTAGATATGGGTCCCAGGCAGTGGCACCGTACTCAAGGAGTGATCTAACGAGTGAAGTATAGGCAGTTCGCTTAACGTTGACAGGGCAGAAGTAGAGGTTTCTCCGAAGGAGGGATAGAACCCAATTCGCCTTTTGCGTGGTCTTTGCGACATGCTTCTCCCACTTCAGGTCGTCAGAGATAGTGACTCCTAGGTAACGGATGTCGTGAACGTGCTGCAGGATATGGCTGTTGAGTTGATAGAAGTAGGATGATTTACTGCAGACACTCATAGTATAGCACTTCTCTGCATTGAAGCACATACCCCATTTATGTGCCCAAGAGACCAGGGCTGTCAGGTCGTTTTGAAGGATGAGGTGGTCTTTCTGGTTCCTGATCTGACGGTAAAGGAGACAGTCGTCTGCGAACAGCCTTATTTGTGACCTCACTGTGTCTGGTAGGTCGTTGATGTAGCAAAGGAACAATAAGGGCCCGAGTACTGTTCCCTGGGGTACACCTGAATCAACATGTGCATCGTGGGAGCTCTCTCCGTCTATGACGACTCTCATACAGCGTTTTGTTAAGAAATTCCTAAGCCATGCGTGGGTGGGGCCAGTGATTCCAATGGATGTAAGTTTATGTAGGAGATTTTCGTGGGGGACCTTATCGAAAGCCTTCGAAAGGTCCAGCACTATGATGTCTGATTGCTTCCTTTGGTCGTTTGCATGCAACAGGTCATGGAGGGCAGTGATCAACTGGGTTTCGGTGGAGTATCCAGATCTAAAACCGTGATTCAGGTGAGTTAGGATGTTGTTTTCTTCTAAATAATCAAGGAGGTGTTTGCATATGATATGTTCCAGGAGTTTACATGTGACTGATGTTTTAGAGATGGGACGGTAGTTTGCCGCCTGGTGGACATCCCCGGTCTTGAAAACTGGTGTCACGTTGGCCTGCAACCAGTCAGTAGGTAGTACCCCAGTGTCCAGGGAGAGCTGGAATATCTCACTCAAAGCTGGCGCAAGTTCGGTGGCACACTGCTTCAGGATAATGTTAGGGATGTTATCCGGTCCACAAGCTTTATGGATGTTGATGTTCTGTAATAGCTTGAGAACTCCATCAGCTGTGATCTGCAGGGGAGGGAGGGAGCAATTGTAGCTTTTTTCAATGCTGAGCTTACGATTGGTCTGGTCCCTTGTGAACACAGATGTAAACTGCTGCAGGAGGGTGGTTGCTTTGGTCCTGCTGTCCTTCACAAGGTTTCCTTCCAGCATGAGGGGAGGAACTCCATTCCTGTCTTTCCTCTTTGCCTTGATGTAGCTCCAGAAGGGTTTGGAGTTCTTGTTGATTTCCAGTTCATCGACGATGGTGGAGGTGAGATGGTCCCTCTCAGCTCGACGGAACTCTTGTCTACACTGGGGTTGAAAGGCCTTGTAGTCGGCCCATGAGTTAGTCTTCTTGGCTCTCCTGTACAGTCGTGCCTTCCTCTTCACCATTCTTTTCAGCTTGTGGTTAAACCAGGGAAGTGACTGTCTGCTGCTGCTCGACTTGGAGGGGATCCTTTGTTCTATGATGTCTAACAGGGAGTCTCGCAGCATAGTCCATAGGTCTTGGACGTTTGTCACTTGCCTCTTTCTTTCAATGAAATCTTTCATTCAGTAACCGACTAACGGTTGATCACAGTGGCTAGTCATTTTCTTCAAATTTGCTATGTGCTTGTAAATATCTGTAAATAAATTGTATAATAATGTATATAACACAGTCTGCAAGAATCTTCAGACTATTGAAGGAGGCAGACTTAACCAGAAGATGAGAAGAACTTGAGCCTTCTATCAGGTGTTGTTCCGTCAGCGATGAAGAAATTGATCATGGTTTCCAAATCTGAAGAAGTCCTGCATGCCTCGCCAGCAACTCTCGAGTTACAGACTGATCTCAAACATCACCTATGTGTCCAAGATAGCTGAAAGAGCAGTCGTCACCCAGATTCAAGATCTACTTCTTCATGATCTATATGCTAAGGCACAGTCTGCCTACCGTCCACATCACAGCATTGAGACGGCCCTTGTACGTATACATAATGTCATCCTGGTATCACTTGATCAAAAGAAGGAAGCTGTACTAGTTCTTTTGGATTTTTTGTCAGCATTTGATAAGATTGACCATTCTATTCTGATTTAGCGACTGTCCCAATGCTTTGGGTTTTCTGGCACTGTCTTACGACTGGATATGCTCTTACCTGCAAGGACGCTTTCACATTGTCAAGATTAGGAATGCTGTATTAAAATCTGTCCCTGACACCACAACCACAAGGCTTGGTTATCGGACCACTCCTCTTCACCCTGTATGTCGCACCTATCCAGGACATTATCTGAGCTCATAACCTGGAGTCCATGCCCTATGCCGATGACACCCATGTATACAGCATCTTCAGTCCTTCTGACAGAGACTCTGTTGTTGCTAGGATTAACGCTTGTCTCACTGAGCTTGGTCTACAGTGAATAAATTGACACTGGATGATAACAAGTCAGAAGTGATACACTTCACCTCAAAGTTTCTTCATTATCGTCTAGACATCAGCATACAAGTAGGAGGGGAAGAGATATCCAGCACAACAGATGTTGACGCTATGCTTGATCAGCATCTAACCATGAAGGCTCATGTGAACAAATTATGCAGTTCAGCAATAGGGCGTCTCTGTAAAATTGGCAATATTTGGGACTACACGTGTACTTTGATCAGCAAAGTACGGAAAGGCTCGTGCATGTGTTTGTGATGTCTAAGCTCGACTCCTGCAATGCTCTGCTTGGATACCTACCGAAAACAGAGATCAAGAGACTACAACGGATGCAGAATGTAGCTGCCAGGATAGTAACCAAGGCCCACAAGCAGCAACACATCACACCTCTGCTTTTAAGTCTCCACTGGCTGCCAATTCACCTCCGTTTTCAGTTTAAGATTCTCCTTCTGGTCTTCAAGTTCCTAAATGGTAGCATCCCATCGTACATGTCTGAACTCATGAAGGATTACGCCCCCACCAGAAATATTCAGTCAACTCATCTGAGCCTTCTCTATACACCCAGGGTAAATACCAAGTCCTAAGTACCAAGTACACTCTGGAATTCTCTTCCTCCGCAACTCTGAGATGCATCAACTGTCAACAGCTTCAAGAAGTCACTAAAAACTTACCTCTTTCGCACTGTTGTACTCTATAATTTTCTGTAGATTAAGTTTTGCTTGTTTTGCTTTGTTTTCTGTTATTTATGCATGTTATGAATGTGAAGCGCATGGAGACTTGTACTTGTAGTATGCACTATATAAGATGTTATTATAATTATTATCATTATCTCTGTAGGCAAAACCCATGGCCTTGAGGACCATGACCATGCCCCCTCGAGGATTTCAGGGGAAAGAGACAGGAATTTCTTGAAGTCTTTGTGTTGGAACCTATATGGCCAAAATGTGGAGTGCGGAACCTCTGTAGTTCCAACAGCCTGGTGTATTCCCTTTGGAATTTGGGCGTCAAGGGAATCCTTTGATCGGCCCCAGACCAGCCTTGGAACACCTACGTAGCTGCAGGTTCTCATGTGACATTGGCTGTTTCCACTGGGCTGTCGAATTGCAGCAAATACTTCCGCAGCAGGGCATACACGTCTGCACTTATCTGGTACGTACTGGACACTGACTCTGCATCCTCCACTGAAAAGGCAGGGCCAGAGAACGAGGACTGGAAAGACATTCATGTTGGGTTCGTCCTCATATGGTAAATTCCACTCTGCGTATGTCTTCTTCCTGGGCAGGGCACCAAGAGCTGTCAGTGGAGGCCGTCCAAACCAGGCTGCCAGCCAACATCGCCTCCATGGCTGTAGCTGGCACGGGAAGCAAGGATGGCCTGGCGGCACAGCTTGACTTAGGCCTTTTGATAGGTGAATGAGAAAAGAGGATGTGCGAGCGGCATGTGTGGGGTCGTTAGGGGTTCACGGGGAGAGGGAGGAAATGCGTGGAAGTTTGTGCATGGTGTTATGTTTGGTTGTGGCGTGGTGCGTACTGGATATTAGAATAATATATGGGAAGTGGATGGATGTCTTTTTTGTTTTCCTGATGTAACTTGATGAAAATTACAATTTACGGAAAGATCAGAAATAACCTACTACTTGCACAGATCAAACGAGTCAGCATAACTTTATAAAAGGATGACAAACAAGTATTGCTATTATCATTAGTGTGATCACAATAAATACATCAAAACATTGTTGGAATCAGCATTGGGATACCACCTCGGCCTGATGTTTACATAGATGTTGAAATCTCCAAAGTTCGTTCGGTAGGTGTGTGGAGCCGGGATTTGTAAAAACGTCTCGCGGGGATTTGTCAAAACTCCGGGAATTGTAAAAATGTCTCGCCGCGAAATGTAAAAATCTTGAATAGTGCATCAACGGGATTTGTAAAACGTCTCGCTGGAAAATGTAAAAATCTCGAATATTGCATCAACGGGATTTGTAAAAACGTCTCACTGGGAAATGTAAAAACGTTCAATTTTGCCGGGAATTATAAAAAACGCTGTCGGAAAATGTAAGAATCATGTACTTCAACGGTATTATGTTCCAATGGCATATAGATAATCTCGATGTCTAACAAAATTGCTCATGAACATTTACCATTATAATTTTCTTGTAAACTTCAAAACAGTTTCACCAAACTTGGCAGATAATATCTTTATGGTGATATGATCTTAATTTGTTTAGATAAGTCCCCCTCCCCCCTCCCCCCAAAGGCGAAGGAGGGGTAGAAGGGAGGAGTCGAAGCCTCAGAGTCCCTAAAGTCTGGAATTTTTCATCTTAGTCGAACCAAAAAAGATAGAGGTAAGTTAGTGCTATGAAGACATTAATGACAGAAATTTCATGTTTGATTATGGCGGATCCAGAGGGGCGCCCTGATTTCTTTTTTTTTGGGGGGGGGGGTTTGGGGAGGAGGAGAATTTTTAACATATTTAGCATCTTCTTAAAAAAAAATCTTTGACGGATTTTCACCAAACTTGGCAAATAGATTTGTTTTGGGTGATATGATCTTAATTTGCTAATATGAGCCCTAACCCCTCCTCCCCATACCGCTGAAGGGGGGGGGGGGATGGGGGAGTTGAAGCCTGAGAGTCCGTAAAGTCTGGAATTTGTGTATCTTCGTAGTCGAATTTAAAAAGATACAGCCAAGTTAATGCTATATAAAGGCAGTGATGACTGAAATTTTATGATTGATTATGGCGGATCCAGGGGTGTCCTGATTTTTTTTTTTTGTGGGGGGGGGGTTAGGGGTGAGGGGAATATTTCATATTTTCAGCATTTTCTTTAAAAAATCTTTGACGGATTTTCACCAAACTTGGTGATTAGCATTCTTATGGTGACATGATCTTAATTTGTTAAAATAAGCCCTAACCTTCCACTGCCGAAGGGGGGGGGGGGGATGGGGAAGTTGAAGCCTGAGAGTCCTTAAAATCTGGAATTTTTTATCTTTGTAGTCAAATAAAAAAGATAGAGCTAAGTTAGTGCTATTTGAAGGCACTAATGACGGAAATTTCATGTTTGATTATGGCGGATCCAGGGGTGCCCTCATTTATGGGGAGGGGGATGAGGATGAAGGGAATCATTCACATTTTCAGCATCTTCTCGAAAAATCTATGACGGATTTTCACCAAACTTGGTGATTTGCATTCTTATGGTGACATGATCTTAATTTGTTAAAATAAGCCCTAACCTTCCACTGCCGAAGGGGGGGGGATGGGGAAGTTGAAGCCTGAGAGTCCTTAAAATCTGGAATTTTTTATCTTTGTAGTCAAATAAAAAAAGATAGAGCTAAGTTAGTGCTATTTGAAGGCACTGACGGAAATTTCATGTTTGATTATGGCGGATCCAGGGGTGCCCTCATTTATAGGGAGGGGGATGAGGATGAGGGGAATCATTCACATTTTCAGCATCTTCTCGAAAAATCAATGACGGATTTTCACCAAACTTGGTGATTAGCATTCTTATGGTGACGTGATCTTAATTTGTTAAAATAAGCCCTAACCCTACCACCCAATACCGGCGGAAAGGGGGGATGGGGGAGTTGAAGCCTGATAGTCCTTAATTAAAGTCTGGAATTTTTTCATCTTCGTAGTCGAATAAAAGAGATAGAACTAAGTTAAATAAGTTAAATTTCACGTTTGATTATGGCGGATCTGGGGGTGCCCTGATTTGGGGGGAGGGGGTGAGGCGGAGGAGGGGAATTAATTTTCCACACTTTCAGCATCTTCTTGAAAAATATTCGATGGATTTTCACCAAACTTGGCAAATAGCATCTTTATGGTGATATGATCTTTATTTGTTTAAATAAGTCCCCCTCCCAAAGTCTCAGAGTCCATAAAGTCTGGAATTTTTCATCTTCTTAGTCTAACCAAAAAGATCGCTCTATGTTAGTGCTATAAACACATTAATGACTAAAATTTCATGTTTGATTATGACGGATCCAGGGGTGCCCTGATTTGGGGGGGGGATGAGGAGGATGAGGGGAATTTTTTGCATTTTTAGCATCTTTTTGAAAAATCTATGATGGATTTTCACCAAACATGGCAAATAGCATCTTTATGATGATATGATCTTAATTTGTTAAAATGAGCCCCCCCCCCCCACACACCACCGAAGGGGGGGGGGGGGGCATGGGGAAGTTGAAGCCTGCCACTGAGTCCTCAAAGTCTGGAATTTTTATCTTCTGAGTCAAATATAAAGCAATAGAGCTAGGTTAGTGCTATATGAAGACATTAATGACTGAAATTTCATGATTGATTTTAGCGGATCCAAGGGTGCCCTGAAAGAGGGGGTGAGAGGGAGGAGGGGAATTAATTTTCCACATTTTCAGCATCTTCTTGAAAAATCTATGATGGATTTTCACCAAACTTGGCAAATAGCATCTTTATGGTGATATGATCTTAATTTGTTTAAATATTATGCCCCCAATGCCAAAGGAGGGGGGGGGGGGGGTGGAGGGGATGAGTTGAAGCCTCAGAGTCCCTTCTGAAATTTTCATCTTCTTAGTCAAACCAAAACAGCTAAGTTAGCGTAAGTGCTTCAACACCCCCATTCCCCCCCCCCCCGATCAGCTGGGCACCCCTGGATCCGCCATAATCAAACATGACATTTCAGTCATGAATGTCTCCAGAGCTTCATATCACTTACTTAGCTCTGTCTTTTTTGGTTCTAAGACTAAGAAGATAAAAAATTCCTGACTTTAAGGACTCTTGAGTCTTCAACTCCCCCAATCTCTCCTTCTTCGGAGGCGGGGGGGGGGGGGGGGCTCATTTTAACAAATTAAGATCATATCATCATAAAGATACTATTAGATAAGTTTGGTGAAAATCCGTTATAGATTTTTCGAGAAGATGCTGAAAATGTAGAAAATTCCACTCATCCCCCATCCCCCTGAATCTGCCATAATTAAACATGAAATATCATGCAGTCATTAATGTCTTCATACCTCTAACTTAGCTCTATCTTTTCCGGTTCGACTAAGAAGTTGAGAAATTCCAGACTTTATGGACCCTGAGGCTTCAACTCCCCCAACCCCCTCCCCTTCGGTGGTTCGGGGGGGGGGGGGGGGGGGGGGGGACTCGTTTCAACAATCAATTGATATTATATTACCATAAAGATGGTATTTGCCAAGTTTGGTGAAAATCGGTCATAAATTTTTCAAGAAGATGCTGAAAATGTAGGAAATTCCCCTCCTTCCCCACATCCCACCCCCCATCAGGGCACCCCCTGGATCCTCCATAAACACGAAATTTCAGTCATGACTTAGTGATAATGTACGTGGTACTAATGCGTACATGTCGACAGTCAGTGGGTCGACTGGGAGCGCACATCCCGCGGGGCCCGGGCCTGGCCGGGCTAGCTAACGTGTACGCGCGTGTACCAAGCTAGTAATCTAAGTGCTTTTGTGCTGAGCAGCGTCTGCTAACTGAGCACAACTCCGTGCTTATACGTCATCAATCGGTTCAGGGGTGTTGGTCACGTGACTATCTTTTTCACAAAAGCTGCAACGAGGTCCTCCAAAAATGTGATATTTGGGGGAGTTTACCATCTTTTTCGCAAAAGCTGCAACCAGGTCCTCCAAAAATGTGATATTTGGGGGAGTTTCTTGAAGCGATAAAAACCGGAACGACACTGACATGTTTACATTGATAATCATGACATATATCTTACATTTCTTTTGCATATCAAAACATTTTGCAAGCATTTTATTAGGTCTTTAAAGTATGGCGTTCATAGCTGGTATAATTTAAATCTGAAGTCTAGTCTGAATTACACAAAGAAGCAAAAAAAAATGGCGTTGGATTGATGTAACAAGCAGAGTGCTGTAAGCAATAGCTGTGATATCACATATAGACTCAGACTAGATGTAAATTCGACAACTAATTAGAAATGAAAATCTCTCACCACTTATTCAATGTAATGGTCCCATGGCGCTGATTTCTGGCCCTTATCGCGTGACTCCAGGATAAGTTGAGTTCCTACCAAGCGGATTCGGGTAGACTTTCCATGATCCTTTATGAGTCTGTACGCGGCGGATTCAAGTTCATAGCGGTGGGCTTTGAGCTTTGGGGGGAGGACTGCTTTCACAGTGCAGCATGGCCGGGTCTCAGGTGAACGATGTCTGCTCTCAAAAGCCTGGAGAACGGCATTCCTATCAAACATCGAGATGAATTGTGCGATAATCGGGTCAGGGGTCTTCGGGGGTATCTCCACTGGTTCCTGTGTGGTTGGGTCGGGGTTTGCGAGGCAGGCGATGTACGTTGGCAAAAAGCATCGAAGAGGTTTCTTGGTCAGAAAAGCCAAGCTGCTTGATGGAGGCCACGAATATCCAGCAGTGCCTGGTTGGATGTGGGATTCTGAGTTTCGGCCTTAATCCCATAAAACAGCAAATGTTGTTTCCTGTCGTATATTTCCATTGCTGTCATTGCATCAAACAGTTCCTTTTCCATTTTTTTCCTGTCTTTCTCTAGCTTAGGCAACTTCTTGTTCTCGATGTCTGTCAATCTATCTGCTGAATCCTGCGCTGACTTTTGGAGTTTGGCAAGGGTATCGTTGATGGTTTTAATCCCTCGACGTACTTCTGCCATTCCATCATTCATTTTGTCCAACTTTTCCAAAACTTGTTGCGCGAAACAGTCAAACTTGGTACGGAGTTGAGTTATGGAGTTGAGTCAGAGACTCTTCCGTAGCGTAGCTGCGTGGTTTGGACATGGTAGAAACAATGTTGCGATTTTGCTGGCTGTAGGAATGGTTTCTCAGGAAATATGACCTTGAGCTTGACAAAATGTCAGAATTGTTACAATTGTCCATAATTCGGTCGAATATTCAATGCCGTAAACAACGATGCAGGTGGATTTTACCTCTTAGTTAAGGAGCTCAAATCACAGTACGTCCATGTTGTTTCTAGGTCATGAGATGACGCCTGCATGTCCAGAGATCAGGAGGTTATAGGTTCGAATCCTGCTCGAGTACGTATGGCCATGATTTCTTTTATCATGGCTACTTCTAAAACACTAATCAATTCAGTGCTTATTTACGTCGAAGTAGGGAAATTAATGTCAATTAGGTGCAATGAAAACATCTCGATGGAACATGACGCAAATCTCTCGTTTGAAGAGGCTACACCCCAGTAAATAATGCCAGTGCATATCTTGGCAATCAATGACTTAAAGTCAAAGATATAAAACACCTGTTTCTTGACCCTGGCCTAATCTAAACATCAGTCATCGCCACAGCGCCACAGGAGGGGGGGGGGGGGGCACCGCGAGAGGAGGAGATTGTTTTGGTTTTGGCATGGGCCATGTAGCTCCATGGTGCGTGTGTGTGTATACGTGTGTGTGTGTGAGTGTAGACATTCAGCGTATGCAGACAGAGCATGCCTGTACTGTAGTGACCGGAACTATTGTCATTCCATTTTGCTCTCCCCTTCTCCCTCCCCCATCTCTCCCCCCTCTCCCTCCCTCTCTCCCCCTCGCTCTCCCTCTCTCTCTCTCTCTCTCTCTCTCCCTCTCTCTCTCTTTCTCAATGATCCAGTCAGCAGGCTGATTGTAACCAGGGAGGTAGTCTCACCTCCCCGTTGTAACTCACTGCCAAATAGCACATTGTCAGCACCGGCAAACTGGCAATGCTCTCCTTCTTATTCCTGTATTTTCGTTATTTACGGGTCGATTTTTTTCGTTCGAAATGTAAAATGGATGACCATAGAATTTCTCAATAGAATATAAAATTGAAAACTTTAGATAGGATAGAGAAAATTGAGTTCACTTTGAATGGTCTGCCACAGGCAGATATCCTTATCATGCTCTTATGTAATACGACAGCTGCTTTCTCAACGATCCAGTCAGCAGGCTGATATTAACCAGGGAGTAGTCTCACCTCCCCGTTGTAACTCACTGCCAAATGGCACCGGCAAACTGGCAATGCTCTCCTTCTTATTCCTGTATTTTCGTTATTTACGGGTCAATTTTTTTCGTTCGAAATGTAAAATGGATGACCATAGAATTTCTCAATAGAATATAAAATTGAAAACTTTAAAAAGGATAGAGAAAATTGAGTTCACTTTGAATGGTCTGCCACAGGCAGATATCCTTATCATGCTCTTACGTAATACGACAGCTGCTTTCTCAATGATCCAGTCAGCAGGCTTGTAACCAGGGAGGTAGTCTCACCTCCCCGTTGTAACTCACTGCCAAATAGCACATTGTCAGCACCGGCAAACTGGCAATTCTCTCCTTCTTATTCCTGTATTTTCGTTATTTACGGGTCGATTTTTTTCGTTCGAAATGTAAAATGGATGACCATAGAATTTCTCAATAGGATATAAAATTGAAAACTTTAGAAAGGATAGAGAAAATTGAGTTCACTTTGAATGGTCTGTCACAGGCAGATATCCTTATCATGCTCTTATGTAATACGACAGCTGCTTTCTCAACGATCCAGTCAGCAGGCTGATATTAACCAGGGAGTAGTCTCACCTCCCCGTTGTAACTCACTGCCAAATAGCACCGGCAAACTGGCAATGCTCTCCTTCTTATTCCTGTATTTTCGTTATTTACGGGTCAATTTTTTTCGTTCGAAATGTAAAATGGATGACCATAGAATTTCTCAATAGAATATAAAATTGAAAACTTTAAAAAGGATAGAGAAAATTGAGTTCACTTTGAATGGTCTGCCACAGGCAGATATCCTTATCATGCTCTTACGTAATACGACAGCTGCTGGAGTAATCAAACCCTGGCTTGGCCTCCAGGTTTGTCACGCTGAGCAGAAAGTTTATTTGTAATGGACAAGTACTTCGACTCCCAACTCTCAAACGACAGATAAACGCACCCCACTTTGGAAAAATTCGGCTGGGGTCTCGCCTCAAACGAGAGATTGACGGCATGAGAATTTCATGAATTTCAATATTTTTTCATTGTCGTTCATATATATCTGATATCTGAAACATCAGGCGAAAACCTACCTCAGATTCAGATTGGTTAATATGACATTGTTTATCAGTTATCAAGCTCCTACATTATGTGAGTGGAGCTGATGAATAAGAAGAATTTGTTGGAAAAACTGGTTTCAATATAGAATTGACAATTTGAGATGGACATATGTTCATTGCTTTTATAACATCTTGACCAATGACATTGTGCGTGACTGCATTGTGGGGTAAATGCTCATGAATGTAATTTTCTACAGTAGTCACGATATTGGCGTATGCCAGTGCCGTATATAAAGAGAGTCTGGACAAGTGCTAAATTGGACGCGATGTCATTACTCAGTGTATAACGCGTTACAGGGCTAGCGTGTACGTTCAGCCGTCATAATGAAAGCAAGCAAAATAAGGGGTACATGTAGTTCACAATGGTGTTACGACCAAAATCACTCTGAGAATGATCGCACAAAAGAAACAATCAACTAATGTTCAGGCGGTTTATTAACAGTGATATTGATGGTACAGACTCGTAATCAGTTGCACATCAGTACAATAATGATCAATAGAGACAATTACAAATCGGTAGTGGAATCACTTACATGCATCCAAATCTTAGATCACAAAGTCCCTAAAGTTCCCTGGTAGTATCCATATACGATGTTCGATGCACAGATGAATGATCCGCGATGCACCGATGAATGATTCCTCCGACGTAAATCCAGACGCGCAGGTTGCGATAATCCTCGGTATAAATCCGGGGTAAAAATCCAGGATATACGTCCACGTTTAACTCCACAGTATATGTCCACAGCGAAATGTGCAGAATCCAATGTTATGACGACCACGTCCAGTCGATGCGTTGAATGATGATTCAGCCAGTAATATCTCGCTAGGAATCCAGTCCGTCACAGCTTTGCCGAAACAATGTCCGTTGACATTAAAATATGGGGTCCATCTCCAATGAGGGCAAATCAATTATCTGCAGGCAAAATGTCTCCCAGGCCTTATCTCCACAAACATAACAGGTCAGCACGTAACACAGGACTGACTATAACAAGTCGCTTCAGAGCCAGAAGTGATGTAACTCTCAGAGCAGAGGTGTTGGGTACTCTGCCTACTGCAAAATTTCTCTGGCTTATATACTATCCATTCACCCCCTCCTAGCACATTCTGTAACTCTCTCCAACCTGGGGCGACACACCTGAATATACTAGCAAGTCCTAGTTCCAGGAATCCTGGATGACTCACTTCATAACATCATTGCCAAAATTAACTACCAATCACATTGGGCTACAGGGACAGTGCGCCTCACTCAGCCAAACATGTAAGCACTTCCAAAACATTCTGGAATGGGTGAAATCATTCTATATTGAGTGAGCTATAATGTATTTCCTGTTACATACATGTACTGTATAGCTACATTGTATACCACCTAGAAAATTCTCCACTGATCTGGTCAGCCTGTATGTACTATATGTATACTACATAGAATGTTCTCCATTAATCTAGTCCAACTGTGTACATACACATTAAAACAACCATGCATACAGTACATCATACATATGTACATAACTACTAGTGTGTACATTTGTGACACTATCCCCCATGGGAAAAAGAAAGCCTTGCCGTAGCAAGGGTTTCTTTTACCTTCACAATTTCTCATTATTATTTACAATGATTGTGAGGTAAAATCCAAGTCAAACTACAATAATCACATACTATCACATGCTTTTTGGATAATAATAATAATAATAATAATAAGGTCTTATTTACCCAGGGTAGCCTCTTCAGTGTTGTCACTGCTCTACCAGAGGGCCCTGCTATTATTATAGCTGTATCAATTCCATGTTCTCTTTACATGGATACCAATTACAATGATATTGCTTGAATTCTCGGAGCTACAGTTACAATCATGTATGTTTAAACACATACACTGTAAGTGATATGCGGTGAAAACTTTTCACCTTTGAATTCTACCATGCTATCCACTACCTATGTCACACCAACTGACTTTCTGTCATAGCACTCTTTCAGCATATTGACATGACACATCCTTTGATCATTGCCTCTGTCTGGCGTACTGATCACATAGTTAACATCACTGAGTTTCTTTTTGACACAGTATGGGCCACTGAACTTGGCTTTCAGTGGTTCACCTTGTATGGGCAGCAGCACAAGAACTTTGTCACCTGGTTTGAAGGTTTGGGCGTTGGCATTTTTGTCTGCCTTTCTCTTCATAGAGTCTTGTGACACTTTCAGGTGTTCCCTAGCTACCTCACAAGCCTTTGAAAGCCTTTCACAAAACTTTGACATGTAGTCAAGTAGGTGGACCTCATCATCCTCAGTCATGAATTTCTCTTTGATGAGCTTCAGTGGGCCCCTAACTTCATGACCGCACACCAACTCAAATGGGCTGAAACCCGTCGACTCATTTGGGGAGTCCCTCGTTGCAAACAGCAGGAAAGGGATGCCTTTATCCCAATCCTCGGGGTACTCCTCACAGAACGCCCTAATCATTGTCTTTAGGGTCTGGTGGTAGCGCTCCAATGCACCTTGGGATTGGGGATGATAAGCTGATGACTTCAGCTGCTTTACACCCAAACGATACATCACCTCTTGAAATATGCCTGACATGAAATTTGACCCTTGGTGCACTTCCTTGGGCAACCCATACCTAGTGAAAAACTGCACTAGAGCATCTACCACAGTCTTAGCAGTGATATTTCGCAATGGGATAGCCTCTGAAAACCGTGTAGACATATCCATGATTGTCAAGAGGTACTTGTGACCCGACCTAGTCCTAGGCGAAGGTCCAACACAGTCAACTAGAACCCGACTGAATGGTTCTTCAAACGCAGGTATCGGAATCAATGGCGCCGGCTTCACTGAATGCTGTGGTTTACCAGCCACCTGACATGTGTGACAAGTTTTGCAAAACTCAGCCACATCCACATTCAACCCTGGCCAATAGAAATGCCTCATGATCCGATCCTTTGTCTTTCTGACGCCTAAATGGCCGCCAACAGGTAACTAGTGAGCAATCCTCAAGATCTCACCGCGGTAACAGGGAGGGACAACAACTTGACGGACCACCGTCCAATCATCATCAGCTGGCCTATGGGGAGGTCTCCACTTCCTCATCAAAATGCCATCTTTGACATAATAGCACTCAGGGACCTTTTCAGCCTCAGCCTCAGAACACGCCGTCTGAGACAAGCCTTTCAACTCAGAGTCTGCCTGCTGTGCTTCAACCAAGGAAGACTTGCTAAACAGCCCATCACTGTTAGCCTCGGAGCCTAACACAGCAACCCCATCATTCAAATCCTTGAAAAAGGTTTCTGCCAACCAAACACCGGAATTCTCCTCCACATCAACAGAATCCGCATCATCTTGAACAGCTCTACCAGCCTGAGACCTAGTCACAACACAATCTGGGAAAATCCCAGGAAACTCCTCCTGCAACTGCTCAGTTTCAGCCACCACCACTGGTTTCTCCAAAACAACTGGAGACGCAACCACCTTGTCCCCAGCCAAGTCATTCCCCAACAGGAAGTCAATGCCTGCCATGGGCAACTCAGGAACAACTCCAACAGTAACAGGACCAGAAACTAGGTCACACTTCAAATCCACTCTATACAGTGGAACTGACATATAACTGCCATCAACAGTCTGAATCAAGACTTTTGCATTAACTGCACAGTGGTATCAAACACAATACAAAAAGCATTAAAACAATTGATTTCAGTGCGCAAAATTATCGCAATTGTTACTGCACAATTTGAATTGTTATTTTTCTTTGTTTTTAATGTGCTCATTCAACCGTGAAATTACGTGAATTGTGTGTAAAAACTGTTCAACACACGAATTCAATCTCAATTGATAGAAATTACCACGAGAAACATGTCAAACCGGCCATTTTGGTAATTTTCACCCCGTGTTCACTCAACCGTGAAATTTTGTGCACAAGTCACATGGTACGATAGGAAGCACATAAATTATACGTTGCATGCCTTTTTATCCTGGAAAGTTGAAATTTGTTCCGATATCACCAAATCAAAGTTGCAAAATTGGGCTTGTGAACTTCAAAAAGTGACCATTTTGACTTTAAGTCATGCTCACTCAAGCGTGACCAAGTGATATCCACTGAATTTCACATGAAAGGTAGCCGAGAAATACAGATACATGATCCTGTATTCAGATTTCCTCAGAGGTTCCCGTTTCATAAATTACAGAGGTTTGTTTTAGGGGGAACTTACTTTTTGTTTAGTGTTTATATTGAGTGAGCTATAATGTATTTCCTGTTACATACATGTACTGTATAGCTACATTGTATACCACCTAGAAAATTCTCCACTGATCTGGTCAGCCTGTATGTACTATATGTATACTACATAGAATGTTCTCCATTAATCTAGTCCAACTGTGTACATACACATTAAAACAACCATGCATACAGTACATCATACATATGTACATAACTACCAGTGTGTACATTTGTGACAATGGACACTGAGTGTGAGCGTACTTTGGTATTGTATGACATGGCTCCACAAAGATTTTGGGACCAGTTTTGACCAATCGCAGGCTTCAAAACTCATAAGCCGAAAAACCCGAGTTGGCCAGACTCTCTTTATATACAGCTCTGGTGTATGCACTGGGATACCCCCCCCCCCTCTTCTTCTCTTATTTCCATATCTTGTTTATTGATGATGATATGAGTGTGTAGGAGAAGGTTTACATGTAATGCATAGGCTAACTGCTTGATTCGTCAAGCAAATAGATTATTGCTTATGTTGGGTTGCATATATTGAGATATATAGAGAGGATATATCATTGAGATTTTAATATTTACTTTACTGAGTTGTGATCATGTTTATTCCTTATATGCAGTTATCTCTCTATCATTCTGAATTAGATGTGTTATTCTGATTTTGTATCATATCGAGGTAGTTACCAAGACAGCTATGAATTCAAGAGCTTTGTAGAAAGATTCATTCTAGTAAGAAAACACTGTGACATCAAGATCATGGAAAACATCAAAGTCACTTTAATGACAAGAAATGGAAATTTGAAGATAGCGGTTTACAGTGTAGGGCAGTACAGTATCTGATATAACACACACTGTCCAGTTTACTATGAGACATGCACTCTATTGTAGCCTACATGAATTACATTGCAGGCCATGGTCAAGGAGGGGAAGGGGACACTAATCCATGGGTAAACAAAATGAGTCATGGGCAGTGCTTGGCAGAAACTCCTTGTTCTATTGTTTCCAAGACCCAAGCTACCCCATCACTGGAAATAGTTCCAAGTTTAGAAGTAGTAAGGTGCAAAATGAATATAGTCCTTTATTTGAAGAACAGATATTTAACAATATCTGATGTCCATCTAGACCATTGGTGGTTTATACAATCATTACTTGTTGAAGGCAAGATGGTTATTATAAATATGCATGATGCACATAAGGTATGGGTAATTTTGATACAGATTGCATGGCACCTCGATATCGAATTTGGAGTAAAGTGATGAGACTCTCAGTGTAGAAGTCTTTGTTAAAGTTTTACCATGTGCTCATTGCTGTCCTGAACTTTGGAGGAGCTGGATGCAGTTTGTGAGTGCAGGAGGAACTTTTGTAAGTTGTCAACATTTTACAACTTTCTTACTGATTTTATGCAGTAACTTTTATTCACTATGCTGTTGTACTCTTGTCTAGTGATTCATTGATAATTTATGTTAAAACTGATTTGTCTGGGCTGGTAACTCCTGCATTTTAGTCAGAACAGAAGTTAGAAGACAGTCCACCAAGCTATTCTCTATAACATGTAAGATGGTTCTTAGTAATAGTATGTATGAATATATACAATGAGAGATATACACAGCTGGCGATTTAATCATATAATCACGAGTTATATGGTCAGCTGGAATACAGAATTTCTGACTATATTACTTAGTTACTGTGTCATATAGGGTTGCTTGCATTTTAGAAGAAGAATCTGACTTGATTCTATCTTATTTGGTAATTTGATATTCCAGCTATGACAGTTAACCAGATTTATAATTCTGTGCGTTAAGATTATGATTTGTTTGAATCTGTGGCAGCAATATATTCATTGGGATATATTGTATGTATGGTTTTGTGCACTTTGAGCCATTGATTTAACGGATATTGCATAACCCAAATTGCGACAGGTTTTACAAATTAATGATTGCTTGGTCAGACTGCACATTTAATTTTATGTACATGACTATAGATCGTTGAGGGCGCACTAGACGTGCATGAACAAAATGGCGGTGCCCATGAACAAAATGGCGGCGCCCGTGAACAAAATGGCGGCGCCCATGTGCAGTACATATACCATAGATACGAAGACAGTGTGTAACATGTATAAGTTATTTAGAGGGAACGACTGTGATTTTATACTTTATTGTTCTTGATATACAGTTGGTTCCCTGGTTTTGTGTCAGTGCATTGGGTTGTATGGTTTATAATAGCATAGCTGAGAGTTTATATCGAATTTGTTTTTCTATCACTGTATAATAGATTTACATGATTCATTTTTGGTATTTAGGACCTACATGTATGTGTGTAACTAGCTTAGTATGTATTCAGTGTTTTGAGGCCTGGTGCACGTGTTATAATCACATTGTATATAATTTGGAATATATGGTTATATGCTTACTATTATTTCAACCTTATATCAGGATGTTCGCACGAGTATGGTATTCCTGCCGACTGATGTCCACTCATGTGATTCAGGACAGTAATCACAGACCTGGGGTACATACATTGTTGCTTTGTCTTTCATTGTTTTCATTAATTAGTGTGAATTTTGTGTCATTAGTGATTCCCAACTGAATATTGATTGTTGTGAAATTGTCGGGGTATCTGATTTGATACAATAATTACAATAAGTAATTATATGCTTGTAAGTTTTAGAATTATTTGTTTAACCAATAAATTATAAAGGTGATTTGTTAGATTTATTTGTTTAATTAGTGTTAGAATTACAAAGTATAAATTATGGTTTTAATTAGTAGACATGATAATGGAAGATGTATTCATTATGATATGGTGTTAGTATATTATAAGAAGGGTAAATTTATTGAGTACCGGTAGTATGTTAGTGATTTAACCTATATGTTTATTTATGAGAAAACATAATCTGTGTCAAGTTGTGAGACATACAGTATTACATTTGTGTGTATAATCATGTTCATATGAATTAAGTGCCTCGATTGTTGTACAGCAAGAATTTATTTTGGTGTCTTCATAACACTTTTTGGATGTTTCGTTTTGCGTAACCACATGTTTATTATGTTTTCTTGTTTGCTTGATTTTTGCAGGGTTGTTGTTTGGGTATGACATCAGTGATGTCAGAATAAAGTTAGCAATAACAACATTCTGAGTGCTGATACTCATTCATTTGAGTCCGAACCCAAAGATTGTTACACAATCTACACACCGGTGACTAACATCACCTCACGACAAAGTTGGCGACGAGGATGGGATTGCGATCACGGCGACTGTAACAACCCCTGGGCCTGATGCATGGAGTGACCGACCTGGCGCAGCAACAAGGTAGCTGAGCTGGTCCGATTACGACGAGGAGAACCTGGCGAGTGACTGACCTGGCGCAGTGACGAGGTAGCTGAGCTGGTCCGATTACGACGACGAGGAGTTGGCGAGTGACTGATCACGTGCAGCAACGAGGTAGCTGACCTGGTCATACTACGACGACGAAGCCTTGGCGAGTGACTGATCAGGCAGATCATCGAGACGACCTGGCTGATCTGGCGACGATTGCGAGGAGTGGCTAATGAGTGACTGGTCATAGATCAGTTGATATTAATGATTTAAATTTTCTTTTAAGAGTACTTATATGATTTGTTGAGCTTGCTTTTGTAATTATATCTTGTTGACTAACCTCCTGTCTTTCAACCTTGTGAAGCTTCTATCTCTTCTCTCCTATTCAAAAGTTTTTTTTTTTTCATTCAGGATGGCTGAAACAAATGACGTTGGTGCGATGATCCAGGCACTCACCAGTGCTTTGCAAGGGTTGAGTGTCCAGCGTGTTCCACCCCCTGTGAAGCTGAGCAAGTTCAAAGGTTCATCGGGTGATCAGCCGCTTAAGGAGTGGCTTGAAGACTTCCATAGCTATGCATCACATTACCGCCTTCAAGATGAATCAAAAGCTCAGAGCCTGTTGGACCACCTTGGAGGGGCTGCTAAAGAAGAAATTATGTGCAGAGGAGACGATGTCAAAAAGAGTTACAACAAAATAGTAGAAATTCTCCAGTCCCTTTTTGCACCCGTGGAGTCGCTTCCTGCTCTAAGTCAGGTATTTCACAATAGGAATCAACAGGAGCATGAGTCTTTGATTGATTTCAGCCGGGCCTTGATGCGGCTCTATAGTCGGATGATCAAAGCCGCACCCTCTTCTGAAGAGAAGGAAGCCCTGGAAAAGCTCCAGGATTCTGCGCTAAAGGAGCGATTTGTTCGTGGTGCAAGAGAGAAATGGATACAGCGGGAATTGAGGCGTATCCAGATGACCTCCAAAACCAAGTCATTTCAAGATATGCGGGAGGAGGCACAAGAGTTCTTTGAGGACCATGAAACCAGCAGGAAGACGCGAGTTCACGAATTAGCAGTAGGTATTGATTCCACTGTGCAAGATGTTGCTATTATGCAGGCCACCAGAAGAGAGGAACCCAGTTTACGAGACGAGTTAAATTCGCTAAAGAGGGGACTGGCTGATCTCCAGCACAGTATGATGGCCCTTGGATCTCAGCGACTGCCACGCAGATCCAACAACGAGATTAAATGCTACAACTGTGGAAAAAGAGGTCATGCAAAGCCCCAATGCACCGAGGAGACGCTGTGCTACAACTGCAAGGGCTGGGGCCATTTGAGCAAAGATTGTCCCCAGAGAGGGACCCCTTCCACACATCCACCTATCCAGAGAGGAGCAACTCCCACA
The DNA here is from genome assembly GCF_040938485.1 of Diadema antillarum. Classification (NCBI taxonomy): domain Eukaryota; kingdom Metazoa; phylum Echinodermata; class Echinoidea; order Diadematoida; family Diadematidae; genus Diadema; species Diadema antillarum. Next base: position 404,173 of record NW_027272222.1, read on the forward strand.
CCTCCATCCGCTCCCTCTGCAGAACCAGGTGTGAAGAGGAGTGAGGTCTTGGAAGGTGGTAAATCAGAGAACCATGAGGCTCTCCATCGGCTTGTTGCTAACAGCCCGCGAGGAAGTATGAAGATTGGTGGAGTTGAAGTGGGCTACATCTTGGACACCGGAGCCGAAACATCCATCATACCTTCCGCCATCTACCACACCAAGTTGCGGGGAAGACTAGGAGACCTCAAGGATGCCTCCAGATTGTTCTTGAATATTCGTGGGGTAGGTGGTATCGAGGTCCCAGTTGAAGTTCCAATTCAAGTTGGCACCCAAGAATTGACTGGAAGTTTTCTCATAATATCTGATCAGTCCTGCGAGGAGAGGCAAACGGAACATCCAGTACTCTTGGGCTGCAACATCTTGAAGAAGTTGGATGTGTCCCATACAGCTGGTTTTGGGTGGACTGTCACCAACAGAGAGAAGGAGATACCCAAGCCAGAGAGTACACAAGGCCTTTTGAAGATCCGCACGATGTCAGGTGAGACCCTTCCACCTTTCTCTGTTCGTAGAGTAGCATGCGGTGTTGACACCACTGATTGCCGGTACAATGACATCGTGGTCCATCCTTCATCTCAGGCAAAGGTGCGGGCATATGAGGGATACCATCACATTGACCAAGGCTCTTCGTTCAATGTACTGCTGGCGAACGAGACTAGCAAGGAGGTACACATTTCACCTGCAACGATGGTCGCCGAAGCACTACCAGGGTCTGAGAGGAAGGAAGTGGTGATCGATGTACAAGATGACAAGATTCTCTTGGCGGTATGTGAAGTGATTGAAGAGGAAGGAGTGGAAATGTCAGCTTCCCACCAATTCCAAGGCCAAGTTGACATGAATCTCCCACAAGCACCACAGCTTCCACCTGGTGTGAAACTTGAAGGCCTCAGTGAGGCAGAAGAAGCAGCTCTTTCTAGTCTCCTGTCGAAGCACACAGATGTATTTTCCAAGGATACTTATGATGTTGGGAAATGTGACATAATCCCTCACCAAATTCATCTCACAGATGGTCCTGCCATCCGATTACCATACAGGAGAATCCATCCCACTCAAATCCCAGAGGTGAAGAAGATGCTCCAAGAAATGCTTGACCAGGGGATTATCCGACCTTCCAAAAGCAGCTTTGCGAGTCCGGTGGTCCTGGTAAGAAAGAAAGATAACACCCTTCGTCTCTGCATAGACTATCGGAGGCTAAACGATCGTACGGTAAGAGACTCATTTCCCCTCCCCAGGATCGACGAGACATTAGAGGCACTGAGTGGAGCTAAGCACTTTTCCACACTTGACTTGGCTCATGGATACTTTCAGGTCACTATGGATGAGGAGTCGGTGGACAAGACGGCTTTCTGTGTCCCTTGGGGGCTTTTCGAGTTTGTTAGAATGCCGCAAGGTTTGACTAATAGTCCATCTACCTTTCAGCGAATCATGGAGTTCATCCTCGGTGACATGAATTTGAGTGAAATTGTTTTGTATCTTGATGATATCTTGATCTTTTCCAGCACCTTCGAGGAGCACCTGGCTCGTTTGGATAAGGTCTTGTCCCGCCTACATCTCCATGGCTTGAAAGTGAAGGGCAAGAAATGCAGCCTTCTTCGGAGACAGGTGGGCTACCTAGGGCACGTAGTTTCAGGAGGTGGCATCTCGGTAGACCAAGAGAAGGTGGAGAGAGTTAAGGCCTGGCCCACACCAAAGAATGCCACTGAACTCCGCTCCTTTTTGGGTCTGGCTTCCTACTACCGGAGATTTATTCCCAACTTTTCTCAGATGGCAGCACCTCTCCATGCATTGAATGGAAGGCAAGCAAACAAGCGGGGAAGGCTCTGCCTTTCACATGGGGAAAAGATCAGGAGCAGGCATTTGCTGCATTGAAGGAAGCTCTTACCAGCACACCCGTGCTTGCATACCCTCGATTTGACAGAGATTTTGTGATTGAAGTGGATGCTTCTTACTTGGGCTTGGGTGCTTGTCTTCTGCAGTCTGATGATGAGGGAAAGATTCATCCTATCGCCTATGCTAGCCGTGGGCTGAGGGGGTCTGAGAGAGCATACCCGGATTTATCGAGCTTCAAATTAGAACTTCTTGGGTTAAAATGGGCAGTGACGGAGAAATTTGGGCCATACATCCAAGGTAGACACACAGTTGTTTGGACGGATCACAACCCATTGGCTCATCTAAAGACGGCAAATCTTGGTGCGACAGAAATGAGGTGGGTGGCTCAGCTTTCCCAATATGACATTGAAGTCAAGTATCGCCCAGGTAGAACGAATAAGTGTGCAGATGCTCTCAGCAGGTGCCCTGGGAATGTCACCGCTGATGAACTGAAGGCCGGCTTTCAAGAAGTAGCATCATGCCTGGCAGTGAAAGTCGACACTCTAACGTCTAAATCTGTCGACGGCACAGGTGTGCAAGATAACGGGCCAGCAGTCTTGCCTTCGTATTCCCATGAAGAACTGGCCACGATGCAGAGAACAGATCAGGTGTTAGGGGAATTATGGAGGATGTGGGAAAGCAAGTGGGCACCTGGGAACAACTACAACCGAGGACTTAAAGGGCTGAGTGGCTGGGTGCGAGAGTGGACAAACTTCAATGAGCACAATGGAGTGCTGTACAGGTGCTACACTGATGCTGTTTTGGGAAAAGTGAGACAGATCTTAACACCATGTCTCCAGGAAATGCTGCTGGAAGCCACTCACGATAAGTGGGCTCATCAAGGTGTCAGGAGAACGAGTGAGCTCTTGAGGCGGAGGTGTTTTTGGCCAGGTCAGCATGAGGAAGTAAAGCAGCATATCAAGAAGTGCTGGAGATGCACTACAACCAAGGCCCCAACACCTATCGTCAAACCCCCGATGCGTCACCTTCTTGCATTCAGCCCACAAGAGGTAGTAGCTGTTGACTTTCTCAAGCTAGATAGAGGACGCCGAGGATACGAAGATGTCCTTGTTATTACTGATGTTTTCAGTAAGTTTTCACTTGCAGTGCCGTGTAAGGATCAGATGGCAAAGACGGTGGCAGTGGTTTTGCGAGACCATTGGTTTGCCCACTACGGGATACCTCTCCGACTCCATTCGGATCAAGGGCGATCATTTGAGGCCACCATCATCCATGAGATCTGCAAGTTGTACGACATCAAGAAGTCACGCACGACTCCCTATCATCCACAAGCTAACGGACAGGTAGAGCGATTTAATAAGACCTTGTGCCACCTGTTGATGTCTCTTGATACTTCCGAACGCAAACGATGGCCCGAGTTGATGCAGCACATCATTTACATGTATAACACTACGCCACATAGTGTTACTGGAGTGACCCCATACTTACTCATGTTTGGAAGGGAGCCAGCCTTGCCTATAGACCATCTGTTGAACAACGTCAACCATGACTGGGACGAGGACTACACCAGAAGACAGGCGGAGCTACTAAAGCGCGCCAATGAAGTAGTTAAGTCCAGGCTGCAGGCAGCTGCAAAGAAAGGGGAGAAAAATGAGGTGCACTCACCCCATCCTGTGCTGGAGATAGGAGATCGGGTCCTCCTCAAGAGACACGGCTTCACTACCAGACATAAGCTGAAGGACAAATTTCATCATGTCCCATATGTTATCGTTGGCAGGAATGATGATCATGATGTATATCAAATACGACCTGCACAGGGAGGTGAGGCAAAGTGTGTAAATCGAAGGCACCTCATCTTAGATCCACGATCCCAAGGTGAGAGTGACGATGATGACCTTTTCATTGATCGAATCCTCCCAAGAGGAGATTGCATCTCTTCTGACTCGAGCCGAGAAGAATCTGAAGATGTTGACTCATCAGATGAAGACATCAGTACTTGGGAATTCAACTTAGAGTATATTCCTAATATGAATAGAGACCCAGTACGGCTACCTCCACGATGCTCTGCCAGGAGATCAAAAGGGAAGCATAGAAACCCTGCAAGGCTTCCTGCATCATCAGTAACAGGAGTGCCATGTGCAGAATGAGTGGTGTCTATGATATATACTTTTGACTTTCTCTCTATCCTCTTCTCTTTTCTTTCTCTTTTCTCAGCTCTTCCTAACATAGAATATTGTTGTAATTTTGTTGTGTTCACTGAATAGACCAAAGTAAGACTGGTATGGCTTCAATGCATCTGACAGTTTTGTCGTTTTGTGAATTAGTGCAATCCTTGTGCATGGGAACAAGCGGGGAAGGATATGGTTATCCTTCCTGTGAATTTGAGTTTCTATATCATGTATCTAACAGTAAGCGTATTTAGAGTGCGTATTATTTTTGTGTGAAATTCACTCGTATGATTGTGTGCTAATTAATTTTTTTGTTCATCAATTTTCATTTTTTTTGAATGAAGATACCTGTATACTCAGAGAGCAAGGGAGTGCCTTTTTTTAGTATTGGGGTTACTTATTAATTGAATGTAACTTTCGGGACGAAAGTTATTCAAGCGGGGAAGATGACAAGAAATGGAAATTTGAAGATAGCGGTTTACAGTGTAGGGCAGTACAGTATCTGATATAACACACACTATCCAGTTTACTATGAGACATGCACTCTATTGTAGCCTACATGAATTACATTGCAGGCCATGGTCAAGGAGGGGAAGGGGACACTAATCCATGGGTAAACAAAATGAGTCATGGGCAGTGCTTGGCAGAAACTCCTTGTTCTATTGTTTCCAAGACCCAAGCTACCCCATCACTGGAAATAGTTCCAAGTTTAGAAGTAGCAAGGTGCAAAATGAATATAGTCCTTTATTTGAAGAACAGATATTTAACAATATCTGATGTCCATCTAGACCATTGGTGGTTTATACAATCATTACTTGTTGAAGGCAAGATGGTTATTATAAATATGCATGATGCACATAAGGTATGGGTAATTTTGATACAGATTGCATGGCACCTCGATATCGAATTTGAAGTGATGAGACTCTCAGTGTAGAAGTCTTTGTTAAAGTTTTACCATGTGCTCATTGCTGTCCTGAACTTTGGAGGAACTGGATGCAGTTTGTGAGTGCAGGAGGAACTTTTGTAAGTTGTCAACATTTTACAACTTTCTTACTGATTTTATGCAGTAACTTTTATTCACTATGCTGTTGTACTCTTGTCTAGTGATTCATTGATAATTTATGTTAAAACTGATTTGTCTGGGCTGGTAACTCCTGCATTTTAGTCAGAACAGAAGTTAGAAGACAGTCCACCAAGCTATTCTCTATAACATGTAAGATGGTTCTTAGTAATAGTATGTATGAATATATACAATGAGAGATATACACAGCTGGCGATTTAATCATATAATCACGAGTTATATGGTCAGCTGGAATACAGAATTTCTGACTATATTACTTAGTTACTGTGTCATATAGGGTTGCTTGCATTTTGGAAGAAGAATCTGACTTGATTCTATCTTATTTGGTAGTTTGATATTCCAGCTATGACAGTTAACCAGATTTATAATTCTGTGCGTTAAGATTATGATTTGTTTGAATCTGTGGCAGCAATATATTCATTGGAATATATTGTATGTATGGTTTTGTGCACTTTGAGCCATTGATTTAACGGATATTGCATAACCCAAATTGCGACAGGTTTTACAAATTAATGATTGCTTGGTCAGACTGCACATTTAATTTTATGTACATGACTATAGATCGTTGAGGGCGCACTAGACGTGCATGAACAAAATGGCGGTGCCCATGAACAAAATGGCGGCGCCCATGTGCAGTACATATACCATAGATACGAAGACAGTGTGTAACATGTATAAGTTATTTAGAGGGAACGACTGTGATTTTATACTTTATTGTTCTTGATATACAGTTGGTTCCCTGGTTTTGTGTCAGTGCATTGGGTTGTATGGTTTATAATAGCATAGCTGAGAGTTTATATCGAATTTGTTTTTCTATCACTGTATAATAGATTTACATGATTCATTTTTGGTATTTAGGACCTACATGTATGTGTATATCTAGCTTAGTATGTATTCAGTGTTTTGAGGCCTGGTGCACGTGTTATAATCACATTGTATATAATTTGGAATATATGGTTATATACTTACTATTATTTCAACCTTATATCAGGATGTTCGCACGAGTATGGTATTCCTGCCGACTGATGTCCACTCATGTGATTCAGGACAGTAATCACAGACCTGGGGTACATACATTGTTTTGTCTTTCATTGTTTTCATTAATTAGTGTGAATTTTGTGTCATTAGTGATTCCCAACTGAATATTGATTGTTGTGAAATTGTCGGGTATCTGATTTGATACAATAATTACAATAAGTAATTATATGCTTGTAAGTTTTAGAATTATTTGTTTAACCAATAAATTATAAAGGTGATTTGTTAGATTTATTTGTTTAATTAGTGTTAGAATTACAAAGTATAAATTATGGTTTTAATTAGTAGACATGATAATGGAAGATGCATTCATTATGATATGGTGTTAGTATATTATAAGAAGGGTAAATTTATTGAGTACCGGTAGTATGTTAGTGATTTAACCTATATGTTTATTTATGAGAAAACATAATCTGTGTCAAGTTGTGAGACATACAGTATTACATTTGTGTGTATAATCATGTTCATATGAATTATGTGCCTCGATTGTTGTACAGCAAGAATTTATTTTGGTGTCTTCATAACACTTTTTGGATGTTTCGTTTTGCGTAACCACATGTTTATTATGTTTTCTTGTTTGCTTGATTTTTGCAGGGTTGTTGTTTGGGTATGACATCAGTGATGTCAGAATAAAGTTAGCAATAACAACATTCTGAGTGCTGATACTCATTCATTTGAGTCCGAACCCAAAGATTGTTACACAATCTACACACCGGTGACTAACATCACCTCACGACATTAACCTAGTGAGCAAACTGTTGACCTAAGATCATTGATTTCTCTCTGGCCAGTGAAGAGAGCATTCTTGACATATTTACAACCTAGGAGCTTTTCACACAACTGCACGTGTTATAGACCACTAGGGCTTAAGTCAAGCCCCCCAGTCACATAGACATGCTGGATCACCCTGGATCTGATCCGGGGTGATCTGGGGAGAGATCTGTGTTGACGCCTTGGGCATCCTTGGATGTCCATGTAGGTCTAGGGACATCCGGGAGGCTAACACAGCAACTTTTGGAGGTCAAAAACATCTGGCGTCATCCAGGGACTACCATGTTGGCTGAGCAGTCCGGGATGGTCCATGTGGCTGCTGTTTAGTTGCTGGGAAGGTCCGTGTGGCATGTGTGGCTGTCCGGGACGAATGTGTAGGCGCCCTGAGTATCCTTGGCAGTCCAAGGACAGTCACGGATCATCAAGGCAGCTACACGGACCTACATGGCAGCCACATGGCAACTACACAGACTATCACATTCAAACGCGGTATTACAGGGATGAACAGGGATCTACACGATCCCTACCTGATGAGAATGAGAAGATTGAAGAAAACCGAAAATCAGCTCGCTTTTTATGGCAGATTTTTGTCTACCCGCGTGGTCCATGTAGCTGCCGTGTTAGTCCGTGTAGACGCCATGCTCTTCCGGCATGAACCATGTAGTTGTCGGGTGGGTCTGGCATTTTTCGTGTAAGCGCTGTGTAGATGCCGTTCTGTTCCAGCCTTATCCGTGTAGCTGCTGTGTTGATACCGTGTGTATCAACGCTCGTCGATGCTCCATCAAGGGCAAAACTATCCCGGAACTCCCTGGATCATCACTGGCATGATCCAGGGATCGCCGTGTAGATCCTTGAGGATCTGTGTTTATGTGACCGGGGCTTTCAGCCTGTGGAAATTCTTGAACATTAGAGTCTTTAGCAGCATCTTTTGATGTAAAATTAACTCTTTGGGAGAAACCTGTATAATTTTGTATCAGTCACTGTAAATACATGTCTGCCATGGAACAACCATCAGGGTGCAATTAAAACAAATGCTCATTGACGATGTGTATAAACATTCACTAGTTAATATGACTGACTGAGTTTGAGTAGTAACACTTATTTGAATGTTGATAAATGCACAATTTGAAGAAACGTTAACAATCACGAATGAACACATCTACTGATCTAAGACTGTTTATATTAATGAATGTACCTTATTCACTACCAGGATGACAAATTTTCATCCTGAAGTATTCATTGATGATGAAAATGAAATCATTATTCCTTGTTTACAATGTTCACACATTACAGGGTTGGTTTGACTGATTGGCAACTATGATGATCAGAACTGCCATTAAAACACCTTTGTAACCAACAACACTGCAAGTCTCCATTTGTTGCTGATACATATCATACTGTCACACTCTACTGGACACACTTTTGACCTGTTATGTTTCTTTTTCCCTTTTGGTATGTAGCTCTGTCATGGTACATATACACTTTTTAACCCCTACAGTTCAACGATCCCAGTGACACACTTCCGTTGCATGGCAATGGATATTTCTACCATTTTCTACCATTTCTGCCATCTAACACTTCTGGTGTAAGAAACAAGCACATGCACACAGACGTAGTTAAAAATTCAGACTTTTATTTAATAGAGTTTGAAGTAAACATCATTTCACAGATCAAAATAGAATAGCAGCCATATTCAGTTTCAACTTTCCCTGGGGAATATGCCAAGTGCTGTTTGCACAATCATAGAGCTAGGGGCGTTTTAACACAGTAAAATCTTTATATCCCCATGAAAGTTTTGCCATCACAACATTAATTTTCTAAACAAGAGACCCGGAGGTCTCGCGCTCACCCGAGTATCGCAAGTTCACCTTCCATGTATTCTGGCAGACTCTTACCTGAGAACATTGGAAACTTGCGGTGGGGTGGCTTTGAGAGCTAGGGGCATGGTGTCCATTTGCATATTACATCACACTGGTAAAAATACCTGCAAGGTACACTGTACTTTATAGAATGTTGGACTGCAGTTTAAAAGAAAAAGACTTAAAGCCCTATCACTTTTGATTCTAGAGAACAATATTATTCAATATTCCTTAATTTCGGAGGTGCAATTGCCTCCCCCCCCCCCCCTCGGGTTTTTTTTTTTTTTTTTTTTTTGGGGGGGGGGGGGGCACTGCAATGAACAAACTTGGAACTACAGTCACCAATGTACACACACAAAGTAACTTTGCTTTATCAAGTCTGGTTCTAGAGAAGAATTGTAAGTATTCCTTAATGTGTGTGTGTGGGGGGGGGGGGGGATTAGGCCCCCTTGGGTCTCCAAAGGGGAGCATGGTGCCCCGTTGACCAAATTGAGATTTTAACTCCCTGGCATGCAACCTGTCAATTTTGGTAAATATTCATCAAGGGGTGTTTCAACGATTATGAACATGTACAATTTACACCACCATTTGGACCCATTCCACCCTACTCCCTTGGGTCCCAAGAGGGGGGGGGGGGGGATCCCAAAGGGGGGAAAGGGGCACCCCTGATTCTGCCATGATCAAACTTAAAACAACAGTCATCAATATACTGACTCATTGTATTAACATAGCTCAATCACTTCTGGTTCTAGAGAAAATCTTTACAGATTCCTAACTGGAGGGTGGGTTGGGCCCCCTGGGGGCCCCCAGTTGGGGCATGGTGCCCATTTAATGGAATTGAGATTCTATCCCCCTAGGGATGCTACCGGCCAAGTTTGGTGAAAATTCATAAAGGGGTTTCAAGAAAAATATTAAAAATTATAATTTAGGCCCCAATTTAGGGCCCCTAGGGCCCCCAGGTGGGGCATGGTGCCCATTTGATGGGAATGAGATTCTATCCCCCTAGGGATGCTACCTGCCATGTTTGGTGAAAATTCATAATGGCATTTTCAAGAAAAAGATGAAAATGTACAATTTGGGCCCCATTAAGACCCCTCCCTATCCCCCTCCCCTGGGTCCCAAGGGGGGCACCACTGATTCTGCCATGAACAAACTTGAAACTACAGTCATCAATGTACTAACTCATAGTACTAACTTAGCTCTATCACTTCTGGTTCTAGAGAAGATTATTTTTTAAGATTTCTTTTTTTTTGGCGGGGGGGGGGGGGGGGTTGGGCCCCTCTGTGGGCCCCCAAGGTGGGGCATGGTGCCCATTTGAACAAATTGAGATCCTATTTCCCTGGGAATGCTACCTGCCAAGTTTGGTGAAAATCGGTCATGGGGTTCTCAAGAAGAAGATGAAAATGTAAAAAGTTTATGCACGACGGACGCCAGACGAAGAGCGATCGTAATAGCTCACTTGAGCCTTTGGCTCAGGTGAGCTAAAAACCACTATTTATAATGACCGATACACCTCTGCCAAATTGCATCGTTTCCCCCAAACATCTATAGTACACGTGTACATCTTGACAATGTGAGACGACAGTTCACACAATTAGCAAAAAATTGGAAAAACATGTTTGTAACCAGAACTGCATTGAACTGCATTGAACTGCATTGAATGTTAAGATTCCTTAGATGGCTTAATTGTTTTAACTTTTCCTTTGACCCTTGCTGTTTGACCCCATGGCTCACAACTTTCTTCAAGTAATCACTAACTGGTACTGTTGAACATTCATGACAATAGTTTTGAGCTTTTATTAAAGCATGGGAAAAATTGTGACATTTTAACATTTTCACTCGACCTTTGACCCCATAGCCCAAATATTTCCCTACATAATCACTGTGCAATAATGCACATACCTAGTTTAACTAGAGCACTTGGCCGGGGTACCCGATCGAACACATGTACCCCCGAACCCCCCCCCCCCCCCCATATACCCCATTTGGATGATTTTTTTTGTTTTAGGCTAAACTGTAAATTTTGTCCTGATCAGGGTGAACGTTGGCCCTGTAAAAGGTGGAACAGTGGGGGCAGCATATGTGACCGTGCATCACAAAACGAACAAAAAGTCGCACGCAGTGATTTTGTATGAGGACTGAAAAAAGGTGAAATGGGTCAACCTAGCCAATCTTGAGTGTTTCATATTTTTTGAAAGAGCGACTCTTCTTCTACCTTATGCTGAAGTTTGGGATCATAAAACAAACAGGAAATGGTATTTTAGCAGTTTTTCTCGAACACTTCTTTGTAGAATAGTGTGATTAGGTGTGTCTTATAGAGTCCCCTTTTCATTCCTCAAAGGCCCCGAATGCACCCTTCACTTTCAACTCTAATAACAAATAGAATAATGCCACTGCTTTGAAAGTTGGCATTAATTGCAGACAGAAGGTGTTAATAAAACATGCTCAATTTCAGCTTAATCTGATAATTCCTTCATTGTTGTTGCTCTGATGGTTTACATCCTGTTTTTTGTCCCATTCATCTAACAGCAAGCGCGGCTTGGTAAAGACTAAACACTCGAATAGACCCTGTACTTCAGAGCTTCTTTTCTCAGTTCACACTTTTCTGGAGAGTATGCTTTCTTTCCAATATTTAGATAGGTTAGGAGAGGCCATTTGAGCCGAGTTTTACATCGTTTTAAAGCTTAGAGTCTGCTCTTTCAAAATCTGCTCTTTAGTGAAAATCCATGTCTGGCGACTTTTTGTTGGTTTTGTGATGCAGGGTCACATACATTTACCGTTTCGTGTATAAAGACAGAACACGTGAGGGCGCCATCACCAAAAACAATAGGCGTCTTTGCTTTACCATAATACACCTTCATGCCAAATTTGAAGATTATCTACGAAGAAATGCAGCCAGTAGAGCGCTCACAAGAAAATCTCTGCGGCGGACGCGGCAGCGGTGCAACAAGGCCAAATCTGAAGCAGACACTGAAATATTTAGCGCTTCATGTATAAAGACGGAACAAGCAAGGGCGCCACCACCAAAAACAATAGGCATCTTCATTTCACTATAATGCACCTCTTTGCCAAATTTGAAGAAAATCTGATAAGAAATGTGGCTCACAAGAAAATCTCCGCGGCGGACGCGGCAGCAGTGCAACAAGGCCAAATCTGAAGCAGACACTGAAATATTTAGCGCTTCATGTATGAAGACGGAACAAGCAAGGGCGCCACCACCAAAAACAATAGGCATCTTCAATTCACTATAATGCACCTTTTTGCTAAATTTGAAGAAAATCTGATAAGAAATGTGGCTGATAGAGTGCACACAAGAAATGTGACATGGCATCCAAGTTGGAACACCGAGGGCGCAGTCACCACAAACTGTTGTGTCCTTCATGTAGAATGACCACCCATACACCTCCTTAGCAAGTCTGAATACAATCCTTTGAGTAACAATCAAGTTATTGCATAAATAAGCACTTCTGCAAATTTTGACATGATCAGGGTGACCTTTGACCCTGTAAAAGGTGGAACAGTGAGGGCAGCATTTTATCAATAGGTATAGATGTATAGTTTTGATTATATCCCTCACAAATAGCTTTCGTCCTCTAATTGGTCGAGAGCACTGAAAACAACAACACATAATTCTACCATACAAATCCGCGTCTTGCTATTCTCCCTAGGGAAATAGTAAAACAAGGAAAAGTAGAAATTACGCGGTGCGTAATATATGTCCCCGCCGGAAGCAGCATTTAGTAGCAAAATGTACAATATAGGTAAAAAGATCAAGGTCAAAGGTCAAAGAAGTCAAAGGTCAAAATTCTATGTAGAAGTTTTGAAGCCCTCACCTAGTGCCATCACATAAAGCCAACGGAATCGAAATCGGGTTAGAAATGGCGAAGGAGTAGCATTTTGTAGGCAATGTACAATATAGGTAAAAAATCAAGGTCAAAGGTCAAAGAAGTCAAAGGTCAAAATTCTGTGTAGAAGTTTTGAAGCCCTCACCTAGTGCCATCACTTAAAGCAAACGGAATTGAAATCGGGTAACAAATGGCGAAGGAGTAGCATTTTGTAGGCAATGTACAATATAGGTAAAAAATCAAGGTCAAAGGTCAAAGAAGTCAAAGGTCACAATTCTGTGTAGAAGTTTTGAAGCCCTCACCTAGTGCCATCATATAAAGCAAACGGAATCAAAATCGGGTTAGAAATGGCGAAGGAGTAGCATTTTGAAGCAAAATGTACAATATAGGTCAAAGGTCAAGGTCAAAGGTCACAACTGAAATTCTGTATGGAAGTTTCAAAGCTCCCATGTAGTGCTATCATATAAAGCAAACAGAACCAAAATCGGGTTAGAAATGGCGAAGGAGTAGCATTTTGAACATTTTGATCACACACGGACGCACGGATGGACAGACGGACGGACGGACACACGGACACACACACACGTACGGAGCCCGTTTCATAGTCCCCTGCTCGAACTCGTTCGGCAGGGACAAAAACTATATCACGCTGGTGAAATTCGCGCCTTTTTTGCTTCGCGTCGCGACGCGAAAGATTTCATGTGTAAATGAATGGGTATCGCAGCACCTTCGCTTCGCGAGAGATTTCATGTACAAATGAATGGGTATCGTGGCGCCTTCGCTTCGCGAGAACTACACAATTTTCACGTACAAATGAATGAGCATGGCACGCACACTGTAGATAATGCACTCAATACGTGTAACGTTAGAGAAAATAAGAGACTCAGACTCTTATAAAGCCCTCGTATATTCGGTGCCAGGTAAAAATGGCAGAGGTAAAAATGGCAGAGGTAAAAATGGCAGAGGTAAAAATGGCAGAAGTAAAAATGGCACGGGTAAAAATGGTAGAGGTAAAATGGCAGAGGTAAAAATGGCAGAGGTAAAAATGGCAGGGGTAAAAATGGCAGGGGTAAAAATGGCAGAGGTAAAAATGGCAGAGGTAAAAATGGCAGAGGTAAAAATGGCAGGGGTAAAAATGGCAGGGGTGAAAATGGCATGGGTAAAAATGGCATGGGTAAAAATGGCAGAGGTAAAAATGGCAGAAGTAAAATGTCAGAAGTAATGAGAGCGATTTCGTCAGATATAAACGTATGAAGAGGTTGTGAATGATAACCTAGCCAGAGCATTCTGTATTTATCGAATTATCAAATCCAACTTGCAGATTTGAGGAATATTGATTGAATTATGTTTTAAAAAGATTAGGGCACTCTCATTATTCTGAGTTTGATTCAAGTGCAGTGGCGTAATCTGTCTGTGTGCAGCCTGAGAAATAATAAACCACCTAAGAGCCTAGTAGGCCTATGGGAAATTATTTTTATTATTCATTATTATTATTATTACTATTATTACTATTATTATTAGTATCTATCATTATAAGGGGGTTCCAACGATGCTGCAAAGCCCTTAAACAGTATAATCCTACGTTGTTTCGCCCGATGAAGTTATCACACACACACAAACACACACACACACACGAACCCACTTTTGGTATAAACATACTCTCACATACACACTCTTACACAAATGAATTCTGCTCACGTCCAGGCTAGTATATTGTCATTATTTTTCATTTTTTGAACTGTTTAGTATAAAGAAGTGAAGGAGACATAGTCGAAGGAAACCGCTAATTTTTCACCTGTTCAATATTATTTTCTCACATTCAGGTTTCGTAGGAGCCTATTTATCTCACAAGGCCTGATCATGACATAATGTAGAAGTAAAAATACAAAACGGAAAAAACAAACTACAGCAGATGTATCGGCAGACATAAGTAAGCTCTTGCAAAATATTTGATTACATTTTTCAAGTATCACATGGCGCAAAAAAAAATATCTCGAAGTTTAATGAACACTTTGTGGTCACTTTACAAACTTATGCCTATCAAAACTGGAGACGAACTTTAGCAATAAACTGTTCTAGTGAGAGTAAAAACTGATAGTTTGCCGTGGGATTTCTTTCAATCATTGTTGAACGAATCCGCAGGCGAAAAAAAAATGTAAATGTTTGATGCCTTTCAAACTTAACTGTTGCTCCAAAGTCAGATTCCATTATGTTATCAACCTGGTGTGTTGCTAAAGATTGGTAGATTCAGCCATCGAAAATGACGTTGTTCCCTCGTTGTACAACAACAGTAAGAAAATCCAACCCAATCCCATCCAGGTAAATTGAAATCACCGCCTATGACTACCATAACTGATAGCGATTCAATTTACACAGGGATCGCTGAAGCTCTGCAAGACTCTCTTTACATGTGCCGTGGGGAGAAATGTAACACTGCCCTATTAAATTTCTCCCAGTGGTAACAGAAACAGTAAAAGATCCCTGCCAATTTTTCATACCTGCATGTCTGTTATCAAGCAATTTTATTTTCAGAAGTGTGCACACTTTTTAAAATACGTATTCAAGGGATCATATAGCTTTGGTTGGGACCTAATTTCAGGTTTCTAACATTTTTTGGTGAGATAATGAGAAACCTCTTATGAAATATGAAAGAACATGTAATTCCATGAGGAATTCAATGTTTATTTGATGAAAATTGGTTTTGAAATGGCTGAGATATCCAAAGCAGAGCGATTCTAATAAAGTGTGGGACCCGCCTTTTATTACGATCGCTCTGTTTTACTTTGTTTTTGAATGTTTCAGTCATTCCAAACCCGATTTTCTTCAAATAAACTTTGAATTCCTCTTAAAATGGTATGTTTTGTATTATTTCACAAGTGTTTTCTTGGTATCTCACAAAACGATAAAAGCCCAATTCTCATCTCTACCAATACTGTAGTACCCCTTTAACATAGTATAGGACCTACCAGATCTAAAGTTTGATATTTTACTGACAAGATACCTGTAGAGCTGTATAGTGGTTAATATGTCCCTTTTCAGGTGTACCGAGGCTCATCTTTTTACTGATTTAATTGGATTGTTGACTGGCCGAGCATTTTTCAAGTTACATGAGTGTCCTTCTCCCCGTGTCCCATTTCTCCCCGGTCTCCCCCGTGCTTTATTTCAGGAGAAGGCACGAAAAGCGCGTATTGCGAGAAAGGTGTCAGAAACATGAAGAAGAAGAAAAAATCTCTGTCACTTTTACCTCGTCCTCTTGCATTTCAACGACTAAATTTTTATCAATGGCATTTTTATCTCTAGCATTTTGACCACTGACATTTCGAGCACTGACGACTTTACCTCTGACATTTTTAGCACATAATTATTTACCTCTGCCATTTTTACCCCTGCCATTTTTACCTCTGCCATTTTTACATCTGCCATTTTTACCTCTGCCATTTTTACCCCTGCCATTTTTAGCCCTGCCATTTTTACCCCTGCCACTTTTACCTCTGCCATTTTTACCCCTGCCATTTTTACCCCTGCCATTTTTACCCCTGCCATTTTTACCTTTGCTATTTTTACCTCTGCCATTTTTACCTATGCCATTTTTACCCCTGCCATTTTTACCTCTGCCATTTTTACCTCTGCCATTTTTACCTCTGCCATTTTTACACCGAACCGTATATTCTACCTAAAAAGATGCTCACAGCGTTGTGGAATAGAATATTACGTTACAACAGAGTAGGCGATATCGTAGATCTATAATTAGACAACAACAAGAAGCAAGGGCTCTACGATGTACCATATGGCGTAGATCTATTCTAACGTTTAGGCCTCTTACGGGTTTTGAAGATGCATGTCGTAGACCCCCTACATAGAGATATTGGAAGGTCGTTCCAAGGTTTTGGGGCAATGTATGACAAAGTACGATCCCTTAACTACGGTATGCTAGATTCGAGGTAGTGTCTATGGCTATGCCTATCCCAGTGTTGACTGTCTAATTTTGGGGAGTTCATGCTTCGCCACTTGAAATTTGGTCTCGCAGTTCACTAACTCGAGCGACCCACCCTAAAAGATGTTGACAATAGTGTAGTAGATAGATCTAGGCCTGCTTAATTATTTCTAGCATAAGTTAGATCTAGCTAAGCCTATTTCTACATGTCTACAGTACGTGTAGGTTACCTAGTTCCCATAATTTTAGAGTGTCTAGTCTCTAACGTTAGAGGGTCTAACTGTTTAATAACGTTAGAACACAAATTACACGAATTTACGGTCGGTGGCACTCAATGGTAACTGATAGATTTCTAGTGCCTAATCTAACCTTAGACTCGCTGTTACTGAATGATCAACTCAAATTTACAATGAATATACTTGCATTATTAACAGAGGATAGTCCATATTCATGTACAGACAGCTAGAAAACGCTAGAAAGACGACAGAAAATACAATCAGCTGCAGCTCACAGTCACATCGTCGATCAGCTCGCTCGAGCACATCACCAACGTACTTGTTGACAGACCGGATATGCGTGTCATGTATGAAGCGCGTATTGAGTTTTTGCAGTTTGCGCATGTTTACCAGTACGTTGTTGCATGCACCAAGTACTTTAGCGGCTGAGCGCGCAGTTGTCTCTTCATAATACGCGTACGCGCTGCCCTCCTGCTGCTTTCCAAAGCATGATTGACTTGTCAATCTTCTCGAAAAGAGTAAAGCAAGATGCCCTTAAAAAGGGTAAATTACAGAATACCAGCAGTCAAATACTCTTAAATTCATTGGGAGGGATATAAAACAAATATACCAGGCCATTGTTCGAGGCAACTGTTGAAACTATGTGCCTTCGGTGACTTCAGTTGCACTATTTTCTTCGGGGCTGCGCCCCTCAGAATAGTGATACTGAAGTCACCTCATGCACATAGTTTCAACCAGAGCCTCTCAGGCCTGGTATATTTGTATACTATGATACATTTACATACCAAATTTGAAAAAAAAAAAAATCGGTCAAAAAACAAGGCCAGCGTCGCACACACAAGCAGACCCTGTTAAATTTACCTTTTCATGTATAAAGATGGAATAAGCGAGGGCGCCATCACCAAAAACAATAGGTGTCTTTGTTTTACCATAATACACCTTCATGCCAAATTTGAAGATGATCTAAGAAGAACTGCAGCCAGTAGAGCGCTCACAAGAAAATCTCTGCGGCGGCGCAACGAGGCCAAATCCATAGTATCCTCCGCACTCTGTTCGGGGGATACAGTTAAGAGTATACATTGAGTACCATGAATCTCCAAGGTATGGAAGAAAAATAAATTCTGCATTAGATAGAACAATTAAAAAACAGTTCAACCTGACCTTTGACCCCATGACAACAAAATTCCCAGGAGAAATATTGTCAGTTACTACATGCATTAGTACTCAATTTCAAGGAGATACCAGAGGCCTTTATTTGAGATATGGAGGAAAAAAATGAAATGATCTTTGATCACAAGGCTCACAACTTGTCCTGGAGAATATTTCTCTGGTAATCTACATATACACCAAGTTCTGTGAAGATATGCTCAGGCAATCCAGCGATATGGGCAGAATAATGACATGTTAAGAATTCGTCCTTGACCTTTGACATTTGACCTCGAGCATGTGCACCCTACAGTTGATAATCACAGCTTTGTCCACTCATACCTACAAATGCCAAGTTTCATTTGGATACCTTGATGGTTCTTAAGTTAGGCTGTCCACAAAATCGATTGAGGATGAAAAAATGGATGAAAGGATGGACAGACAACCTCCGCTAGTGACATTCTGTGGTGGATTTGTCTGTCTCCCCCCCCCCCCCCCCCACCACCCAGGGCATTGTGCTCCCGAGGACCCCCAGGTGCCAATTTGTACAAGTATATATTACATCACCCTAGTGATAACACCTGCTAAGTTTGGTGGAAATTTGACATGTTTTAAAGAAGAAATTGAAATTGTAAAATTTATGCCCCAATTTGGACCCCAACACAGCAGCAAGGGAAGCACCTCTGGATCCCCCATGAGCAAAATTGATGATACAGTCATCAAAATACTTAATAATACCATGAACTTAGCTCTACCACGTCCAGTTCTGGAAAAGAAGATATTTGAAGATTATTTACTGATTTTTTTTTTTTTTTTTTTTGGGGGGGGGGGGAATAACAGGGTGGCTATTTGAACAAATGAGATCCTATCTCTCTAAGGACACTTTGCATTTGGTAAAAATCTGTCAAAGTGTTTTCAACAAGGTGAAATAGTAAAGAGTGCATGCATGGCACGTGACAGATGCTGAACGATGAGTGACTGCAACAGCTCACTTGAACCTTTGACTCAGGTGAGCTAAAAATCATCCTCAATCATTCTTAGCTACTCCACTCCTGTAAAAAATGTCACCTTTAACATTAGCTTAATATACTTGCCACAAAGTTATTAAAAGTCCCAAACTCTAATCTTTGCAATGATATATAACTTGTCCTATTGCATTTCCAAAAACCTACCAAACAAATACTGTAAAACATGATATATTCGCGGCATGAAATTTTCGCGAATTGGAGCTGACAGCCTTTTTCGTGGCATGAAATTTTCGCAAAGTGCCACTGGCATTCAATGCATATAGTGTAAACGAGAACTTTCGTGTGCATTTTAATTTCGCGAATCTTGGCGCTCACGAAATTCGCGAAATTAAAGTGCACGCGAAAATTCCTCGTTTTACAGTAGTACAAATAGCAGGCCATCAGACAAACACAATTTTCACAAATTCTACTTTAATGTTGGGCATGCACACATGTTTACAATGACAACAAACTTTTGAAAATATTCCCAGATGTTTAAATTCTGCCATGAGGCAAGTAAGATATCAACATTTTCATTTCTGAAACAGCACAAAAGTCATTTTTTGCTGTTTTTCAACTGACTCTCCTTTTATTTATTTTTTTTTGCAATTTCTGGGCAGTCTAATTGTCTGCAACTTTATCAAGGTATCATGGTGATTGGTCACACATGTTTCCTGCATGCAATTGATATGTTAATTGCCTGTACATGACATTCACTACTGCTGTGTGGTGACCCTGTATTATTAGTCAGGAACTACATGATCAAGACAGCAGCTGCAAACAATTACTCTACGTATATTAAAAAAAAAATACAATTTATGAAATTTTCCCTAGGACAAACACACACAAACACTCACACAAGAACACACTAACTCACACATTAACCTATGCACGCAAACATCCAGCCCTCCGCTTACACTGTGAATTAGTCGTTGAATGCCTTCAAATATGGAACTTTTCCTTTACTTTTTGTTTGTTATAACATAAATCTGAATGTGTAACCAAATGCCCATACATTTTGAGAGAAGATGAGAATCACAAGTTCTTACACCCATGCACCCAACCTGTTTACCCCTGAACACATGGGGGCCCACTTCAAATCAACCCATGTCATGATATTGCAACAATCCAGCTGTTGAGATATTTATAGTTGGATGATATCCAAAAATTACCAACATTTGAAAGAACTTGAAGGCACCTTGAGACAATTGTGATACTATCTGACCTGCTTACACATATCACACACATTTTCTTGGATCATTTAGACAGACCAGATCTGTGTCGAAGCCCTGATGCACAGCTGGAGTGCTCACCACATTCTGATTCTGCCTCTCGAGTGCTGGCAGTGACACTTCTGCCTTGATCTTCCTTCTCATGATCTGGATCTCCTATCCTTACTTCTAATTTCTCATCTGGCTTCTCCAGTTTAGTTACAGGTTCCTCACTTTCTTCACTGGTGGAGCTCTGTAATGACTCTGATAGGCTTCCCTCCCCCTTCAGTGTTTCAACTTTCAAACTTCTGTCCTGGTTGGAGTCGCTGTTGTCACTGCTGACCCCTGAACTTTGACCCTCAGGGCTTGTCTGTTCCATAACCACTGTTCTGTCTTCCTGTGACCTTGATGCATGCCTTCGTACAGTCCTATGAGGACTCTGGGAATGGGAGGCATAGTGTTGCTGAGAGGTCCCTGGTGCACCAGAAGGAGGAGAGGAGGCTTGGGGATGTGGGAGGTCATTGTCATGTGGGTCGATGATGGTCACATGGGGAGGACGGTTTCGAAACAAGGCTGTAACAGATGAGGAAAAATTGAAAGAATTTAAATTGTAAACAAGAACTGCAGCTTACTACTGATTGACAAATCGCCCTACATCGACGTAAAGAAGCACTGAATTGATCAGTGTTTTAGTCGTAGCCATGATAAAAAAATCATTGGTGCATGTACTCAAGCAGGAATCGAACGTATGACCTCCTGATCTCTGGACAGGCATCATCTCCATTAGACCACCGAGCTTCTGCCCGGCATCAAGTGTTGGTTCTAATCCTTATGGCATGCAGCCGTCACAGCGTAATTATTCAAATTAATGAAATATTTCTGTCTACATGTTTTTCATTGCAACTGATTGACAAGTGCCCTACATCAACGTAAATGCGCACTGAATTGATCAGTGTTTTAGTAGTAGCCATGATAAAAAATCATGGAGGTACGTACTCGAGCAGGATTCAAACCTACAACCTCCTGATCACCAGACAGGCAACATCTTCACTAGACCACCAAGCTTCTGCCCAACAGCAAGTGCTGGTTCTAATCCTTATTGCATGCAGTGGGTACTGCTGGTGGTCCAGTGGTGATGACACCTGTCTGGAGATCAAGGGGTTGTAGGTTCGAATCCTGCTTGAGTACGTATGCCCATGACTTCTGTCATCATGGTTACTACTGAAACAGTGATCAATTCAGTGTTTACTTACGTTGATGTAGGGCAATTTGTCAATCAGTTGCAAACTTAATGTCTCCTGACAGAAGACAAACTAATTTCTGGTTTACCCGTGCTTGGAACGGAATTTAATTGATAACTAAGTCTACCGACTTTCACCAGGGATAATTTCGTCAGTACTACACAGTGCCTGCTGAATGTATTGGACACAATATTCTTTAGCCACTAGCGTATAGGTAATCAGACAACTTGTGGGAAGGAAGATACATATCTTCTATAAAGGGATTGTCTCTCGTGGAAGAAAACTCGTCTCCTTGTGTGAAAAAAGAAAGACAGGGTTGAACCTAAAAGTGTAATCGCAAAGTGAGGAACATCCTTATGAACACAGAAATACCGAGAAATATATGCAAGAAACAGAAATGGTCATTTTTTTATCACCCTTGAGAATGCATGACTGATAAATTTGTTAGGTTAAAATTATTTTGAAAATTTGTTAATCATAGAATGCAATAAGGTCCGTTTTGGTGAAGGTTTGTGAACCCAAAAATTAAAAAAAAAATATTCTGAAGGTTCATGAATTTAAAAAACAAACTTAGAGAAGCACTCTGAGAGCACAGACCTCCGCCAAGCAGCTCATTGTCACCACTAATCTTGTTCTTCCATATGTATGCATGCTGAAAGTTGCCCGATTTCCCAATATAGAAGCTTTTTGTTATGTCATAAGCTGCCAGCTGTACGATGCGCCTCGTTCTAGCAAGAACAAGAGCATGCACTGGTGGACGTATTCAAATTTCAAAAATGCGCAGCTTGAACTCCTAAGTTCATCGGCCTGACTTGCCAAAATATTGAAAATCCTTCTTAAAATCCGCAAAAATTGCCTCATCACTACCAAAATTTAATCATCTGTTACTTGTGTCATTCTCAACCTTAAGGTATTCCTTGTAAGTTTCCTCCAAATCTGTTCACAACCTTTTCAGTTATTTTGCACAAAGATAAACCAACAAACGCCGAAGAAAACATAACCTCCTCCTGTGGCGTAGGTAATAAGACCTACACCTTATTCCCCATATTTGTTAGTACCTGTATATCTATACACAACTGCTCAAAATGCATGTTAAAAGGTAAAAAAAATGTGATACTATAAGCTTTAACTCTTAATGTGCCAGGCCCAAAACCCCTAATGTGCCAGAGGTTTTTACCTAACGCCAGAACGTTTAGAAACTGGACTGACAATGAAATTTAAAACCGCCATATCTCTGAAACTATTGACTGTTTTGAATTGAGTTCTACACAACATATATCGAGAAATGTTTGTTCTTTCGTGTCATGTAGTCAGTTTGCCATAATATCTATCTGAACCTGAAATATTGCAGAAATAATTAATACATCAAAAAAATTATTATAAATTTTTGTGTGGTATGGAAAAAAAGAGTCAGTCGTGTTTTTTCTTCAATAGAACGCTCCCTTGACTCTGTGAGAAAGTTTTAGAGCAACATCTCCTCTTTCAAATGATTAAAAAATTGCTTTCTAGAAGTGTATGATTCCAAAGATACTAGCAGCTTATTTTGTCGTAGCAATTTCTCTCTCTGCCTCAGTAATTCATTCCCAAATCTGAGTCCTTTAGTCCCAGATCCTGTATTTGAAACTAAAGTAATTGTCCCGAGCCCTGGAAGAGTGTCTTTTGTCCACTGGAGAAGGAAGAACCTACTAATACTTCTTTTGACTAAGCGGACCGCGGGTGGGGGGGGGGATACTCTATTGAAATCAGCAGGCCTTTGTCCGCGCGCAATTCCTATGCTAGCGTGGGGACAATTAGTGACGTTCATCAAAACAAAAGGATGAAAGACTTGACTGACGAATGAAAGTTGACTCTCTTTGAGGAACAAAATGAAAGCAGCTTCCCGCAGGACAGCATCCAAGCGGAACAATGCGAGTGGAACGGCATAGACAATACACGCAGATTCAATAGCATACACACTCGTGGTTTACCAACGATACTTTTGATCCATACACATCTTGCAGAGGGTGCGCTCGCTGTGGATTTTCCTGACGCGAAAAAAATACATCTAGCTGAAAAATCATGTATTTACTGAAAATTTTCCAATGTAAGCATGCTCATATTTTTAGTGGAAACAACGGCTATGCTTATCAGCTACCAGTACATATCATTGGCAGTTTCTTGGTGTAACACATTACGGTACCACAAGAACTTAAATGATCAATGCTTTTCTCGCTCTTCTTAGTTGCCGATCGGCGACCATGGCACGTCAGGACTAAGGTTGCCGTTCGGCGACCATGGCACGTTCAGAGTTAATGTAATACAGAGTTTAAGCTTTGGGAAGGCCATGGTTCTTTATAGGTTATATAGTGTTACGAAGTGACAAAGTATGAGAAATATGATAAGTACCATATATCATAAATAATTGGTAAACCCAATGTGAAAATTCAGGCTTGCAGTGCTTGTTGCTCATACGTACAGTATGTACAGCGTGGAAAAGTGTGACATGCAATAGTTCTTGCAGACGCAGCTGTTATAACGGGCATGTGCCTAATATGGGTGATCCGTAAGATAGACTTGTGGGTGGAAATGTAGCCATTTTGACTGTGTGAGGACAATAGATTTATGCAACCATAAAATCCTTATATTTGAAAACAATTTCTTTTTTGTTTTACATAATATCATAAATATGTCCCAGTTAATGATAGACAAACATTTATACAATTGTTATTGTATTATAGAAAAATAATAGAGATTATATTCATAGCCTGTGTCATGCACCAACAGAACACCTGCCATGCACAGACAAAACATCTGTCATACACAGACAAAACATTCTTGGATCAGCACCGAATGACAGCAACTGTTCACGCCATGTTTGCCAACTTGAACTCTCATGTCCCGGATGGACACTTTTATTCCACCCCACCCTGGTTTCACCAAGGCACATCACGGTTCTCCATCACACCTCCCCCCAACAAGAGGAAAGTTATGAATGTAACTTTTCGACTATAAACACCTTCGTTGTACGGCTTACTTCACTGTTCTTGCGTACTATTCAGCTTACACGATTACAAACTCAAAAAGTTTTGTGTTGTTTTCTTACAACCTCACCTGCAATACTGCACTTATAATTACTGATTTTGAGCCTTATCAGAATCAGTTCACTCCAGCATCAATTGTCCACTTTTAGAACAATATATGAAAACTTGACAAGCCCCCTACAAACCATGTAAATACAATAATTGCGCAATGTGTCTATAGTAAGACACATGTGAAACTGTTTTCAAACGGGTGCACATACGGGTGCACATAATCCGGAAAGATTACACCAGATGTAATCAATCATTTTTTCAGTAGCATCCATATTCAGACTGAGACAGTATTTTCTGTCTCGACTGTAATTGTATCCTCACATACTTGACCAATAAACTTACATAACTCCAAACATGTATTATTGTACAGTATGATATATTTTTGTTAACACAGGCACTTCATCTTTAAATGTGGAAAACAAACATGCACTTTTTTTTTGAAATTGTTCCGACCGTCGCAAAGATATGTCTGTTTCTCTTGATTATAACAACATCGTATTTAAACACTATGACACATGTGTACATCTACTCAATGTACTTGCTAATAAATCTTATACTTATGTCAACTCTGCGTCATAAGTTAACCAAAACAACAAAAATTTAACAATCGAACATTTCTCTTTGTCACTCCACACATATATATTTTGTCACTCGTTAGCATGTTATAATATACATTGTATGTGCAAACTCTAGAAAATATCGAGATCATACTCGACACACAAATGTGACTCTGTCACTCTGTAACGAAATACATATACAGGTTATTGATTTACAAGAGTGACATTATATCTTGGCGTCTTTATGTCTCGCTGTCATTCAACACTTTTTCACTAATACGAAACAACACAAATTCTTTTGTTTTAGCACAAATCGGTTGACATAAAACTCAAAATTTGATCAACAGTTTTTCTGTGACTGGCCGGTTGTGTTTTACTATACTGTTTTTTGCATTTGCTAGCATTATCTCTGTAACGTATTGGTATACATAACAATATGAATCCTTTGACTCTTTGCGGTACATTGAATGAAATCAAAATAGAAGTGTGCAACTGAAGCACAACTTTCACTGTAATCTTACACACCACAAATGTTGTATCCTGACGCTTCCTGTAATGTTGGGTTTTCAAAATATCATACAATGCTTGGTGTGTAACGCATCATGAAATTTTTCAAGTGATGTCTCCTTATGAAGACAGAATATCGTGTACTAGTACTTTCTCATACTTCCTAGCATCACTCACATATACTGTTTTCGTTTAAAACAAACATGATTAGCATAAATACAATTTCTTCCTTCACAGATCCTTGGGAAAGGAAGACAACTGAACGAAAATACATTAACACATGTATACGTTGTCATATATACAAAAAAAAATCAACATCAGTTTCTTGTCTGTTTTGAGTCTTGTTTGAAATGTTCCGCTTGATGTAGGTTTCACTGTAGATTTGAGATTGTTATCGTTTGGCAACATTATCAGCGCGTGCACAGTTTCAAACCCGTGACAAAGCGTCTGCTAATTTGTTGTCCTTTCCTGCTATGTGCACAATTCTCAGAGGGTACGGCTGGAGAATCAAACTCCAACGGAAGAGACGCTGATTCTTGTGCTTGAAGCGTTCTAAAAATGTCAATGGGTTATGGTCAGTGTACACCACGATGTCTCTTCCACCGTCCAAATATGCTTCGAAATGTTGCACGGCTAGAACGACACTGAGACATTCCTTCTCCACAGTTGAATACTTTTGCTGATGGCGATTCAGTTTTTTGGAGAAGAAACACATGGGTAATGTTGTCGACCTTGCTAATCCCCAGCTAAGTGAAAGTATCATGAAGTACGTCCTCTACGTACTCATTCTGTGCTTCTTTGACGCCACAGAAGAGGAGATTTGTGCGCCCACCATGGATCTCCATGAGTGTCAGCTTGTCCTGTAGCTTGGTGATTACATCCACCATCTTTTTTCCCCATATGTCTTTTTTTGTAAAGCTCTGTAAGTTTGTCTGAATTCACCAACACAGAATCCTCGAGGTCAAAAATCTTTTTGTTGATGGAGGAAACTTCATTAGACGTAGAGTCGAGCTTTGCATAGACATTTTCTGATGAGAGTTGGATACTGCGATGATTGTCAGTAAGTGTGAGGTCAGTGGGCTTGGTGTCACTTGAGGATTTGGGCCGAGCAGAGTGAGAGTGGTGGTGCTAGTTTCTTGATGGTTGCTGGGTTTTGCGGGAAGCCATACTCATAATGTTTCTTGATGAGAATGAAGAAGACTTTGAATTACCACATGATACTGCTCCACTATGTGAAAGAAAGGTTTCACTGGAACAATGTGATAATTGGCAATTTGTTGAGGGCACAATTATGTTGAGCAATAGGTAATTTAATTTGAAAAATGAGGTGAAAAAATACTGCGGCAGCCGAAAACCTGAAATAAACTACAGTTGCACATTAATCTCCATCAAGAGTCAAGTGCGTACTGATGTAGATCAGACCTGACTTGGAACAAAATGTCTACCGGAAATGATACAGATATATGACATTTAGTTAAGAAGATATGATTGATCATTTGACATCTGAAATTCACAAAAGGTACCTAGATGACATCATGGAAAAGCGATCTTGATTAAAACATTATTCGGATTTGATAGACATTGTCAATTGACATCAGCATGGAAAATTTCATGTTAATTGGTCATGTTGTTGTTTCGATAGAGCATGCACAGATATGGCAGAAAGAAAGTATAAAAAGAAAATGAAAAAGAAAGGACGATTTTGATGAACACAATAGCCAGTACGCTGTTAGCATATCATCTAAAAAGTACACAATATTCAATTTTTACAAACAATTTTAGGAAACTGCAAATATCATCAGGCATTACTCCACTTTTTATTTCCTTTGACACCCTGTAAATCTTCTAAATTCTCCTATACAAGACTCCATGTACCATTCTCCAGTCAAAGACTCTGTGTACCAGCAGGTTTGGGAGATCTGGCAGACTGATTTTGCTTGGATATTGCAGAGTGTCTTAAAGGGATGGTACAGTATTGGTGGAGATGAGAATTGGGCTTTTAACTTTTTGCAAGATACCAAGAAAACACTTATGATATAGTACAGAGCATACCATTTTAAGAGGAATTCAAAGTTTATTTGATGAAAATCCGGTTTGGAATGACTGAAACATCCAAAAACAAAGTAAAACAAAGCGATCGTGCCACACTCTATTAGAATCGCTCTTTTTTTGATATCTCAGCCATTTCAAAACCAATTTTCATCAAATAAATGTTGAATTCCTCATAGAATTACATGCTCTTTCATGTTTCATAAGAGGTTTCTCATTATCTTACCAAAAAATGTAAGAAACCTGAAATTAGGTCTCAACCACAACTATACGATCCCTTAAAGGTATTGTGCACTACATGGCACCACTTGATTGTCTTTAGTTAGAGTAGTGATACACAGTGTAGGTCAATGTGTAGAACAAACATATGACATAAGATATCACAATGCTCAATGAATTAACCCACTTTCTGCTGTGCAGCAAAATTATTCACACAATCAACTAGAAAAGCACTCTGAGAGCGCAGACCACCGCCAAGTAGCCACTTTCCACCGATGATCTTGCTCTTCCCAAAGAGATTTTTCTCCTCTCCACCACTGGGGAAAAGCTCTTTAGGCTCTTCCATAGAGATCAGTGATTTCCACCCATAATACATGCTGAAAAATCGCCCGATTTTTCAATATAGAAGCCTTTGTTACGTCATAAACCCTCAGCTGCGCGGCGCACCTCGCCCTTGCAGAAAGTGGAACATGCACTTTAGTGCTCGTATGAAAACCTCAAAAATGCGCAGCTTGAACTCTCAAGTTCATTGACCCTACCTGCCAAAATATCAAAAATCCTTCATAAATTTCCAAAAAATTCTCGGATCACTACCAAAATTTAATAATCTGTTACTTGTGTCATTCTCAACCTTTCCTGTAAGTTTCATCCAAAGATCCGCCATGAACAAACTTGAAAGTACAGTTGAACAGTCATCAAATGTTTACTCACAGCATTAACTTAGTTCTATATTTTTGTGTCAATACAATTTCATGAGTTGTCTCTAACATTCAATACGTATAGTGTAGACAAGAACTTTCACATGCATTTCAATGTTGGGAATCTTGGCTCTCGTGAACTTTGTGAAATTAAAATGCATGCAAACATTCCTCGTTTTACAGTAAATATTTTGCAATGAAGCCTAAAATATATGGAAATATCATTACTTTTCTCAATAAGCAATAACTGTAGATGGTTTAGTCAAGAATTTTAAAAATCATAATTACTGTGCACACTTTGTATATCTAACGACGCTTAAAATTGATTATACTGATTCCAATTTTAACACTGGTTGTTTCTATCCCTAATTCACATGTTAAAACTTTTTTGAAGCAAAAAGCTGGGTTTTTGTTTCATCTGCAAATGGTAAAATAATGCCTTCAAGTTTGTTAAAAACATGAGGATTTCAAGGAGAAGATAATAATGTAGAAAGTCTCACACTACGCATGACACATGAAGGACGCCAGATGAAGGACACCAAGAATGATCATAATAGCTCACATGAGCCTTTGGCTCAGGTGAGCTGAAAATGCATTTAATCCAATTATTTCAAATATGTGACTTTACTTCACATTGTGTGCTAAACATTTCTATACCAATTAGGATTTTCTCCCATGTAAAAGGAAAATGTATGAACGAATATTGCCTTTCTTCCTGTGGAAAGCCTTCATGACATAAAGCGAGTCAAACAAATGAAATATCCCACAAACCTGATCGTTCCTGGCCCATGCTCTGGCGGGTGAGCCTCCGTCTCTCTTCATAGGACAATACTGGTGACCTTGTCTCTAACTCAGCCTCTAGCTCTGGCTCCTCAATAAAGGCTCCAACACACTGGCGCCACATCATGATGGACAGGAAGGAGAGGAAGACAAAGTTGGTTACCACACTGAAGAAGGCTGACGTCATTGGCCAGTAGAACATCAGGTATCTATGGAAGAATATTGTGTTATGTGTACAGTGGAGGAATCGTGCCTATTTGTACAAATATATACACTGTATTCTATCAACCAAGTGATAATACCTGCCAAGTTTGGTGAAAATTTGACCATGCATTGTCAAGAAGATAAAATGTACAATCACAGCCCAATTTGGAGGGGGGGGGGGCACTCCCGGATCTGCCATGAACAAACTTGAAATTATGGTCATCAATGTACTTACTCATTGCATTACTTTTAGCTCTATCACTTCTAATTTTAAAGATTCTTTAGTTTTAGGGGTTTTGGGCCACCCTGGGGGCCCAGGTGGGGCATTTGATCAAACTGAAATCCTATCTTCATAGTGATGCTACGCACCAAGTTTGGTGAAAATCTGTCATGGGGTTTTCAAGAAGAAGATGACAATGTACAAAGTTTATGCATGACAGACGCCGTACAAAGAGCAATCACAATAGCTCACCTGAGCCAAGGTGAGCTAATAACAAGGCAAGTGCTAAATTGTGTCTCGCCCATTCGCGTACAAGAAATTAATATTTTTCTAAGTCCCAGAAGTTCATTGACCCGCCTATGACCTTTGACCTTGTGGTGACCTTCAAATCCCCAAGGGACATTTACCATCCAAGTTTAGTCACAAACGGACAAAGGGATCAAAAGTTATGAGCCATAATCGAAACATGCCATAAAACCTTAATAGGCCCTAAAAATTTGTTGACCCCTTTCTGTGACCTTTGACCTTGTGATGGCTTTCACCTCCCCAAGGGACATCTATACCATACAAGTTCGGTCACAAACGGACAAAGGGATCAAAAGTTTTGAGCCATAATCAAAACGCGTCATAAAAACTTAACATTGGGCCCTAAAAGTTTGTTGACCCCTGTATGGGACCTTTGACCTTGTGATGACCTTCACCTCCCCAAGGGACATATACCATCTAAGTTTGGTCACAAACAGACAGATACATCAAAAGTTCTGAGCCATAATCGAAACGCGCCGTAAAAACTTAACATTGGGCCCTAAAGTTCATTGACCCCTGCCTGTGACCTTTGACCTTGAGGTGACCTTCATGCTTATTAAAATGTGTAACTTTGTATAACCACTCTTCCCTCAAAGTTTGATTGAAATTAAAGTCCTAAGTAGAGAGTTATTCAAGTTTTTGTAGTGTTACAGACAGACGACAGACAGACGGACGGACAGACGCCGCAGGCGATCCCTTAGTCTCCCCGCACCTCTGGTGGGCTCGACAAAAATGAGAGAGTAGTTCAGACGGACACATACATCAAAAGTTCTGAGCCATGATTGAAATGCGCCGTAAAAACTTAACATTGGGCCCTAAAGTTCATTGACCCCTGCCTGTGACCTTTGACCTTGTGGTGACCTTCATGCTTAGTAAAATGTGTAACTTTGTATTTACTCACTTTTCCCTCAAAGTTTGATTGAAATTAAAGTCCTCAGTAGAGAGTTACTCAAGTTTTTGTAGCGTTACGGACGGACGACGGACAGACGCTGCAGGCCATCCCTCAGTCTCTCAACACCTCCGGTGGGCTCGACAAAAATGAGAGAGTAGTTCAGACGGACATATACATCAAAAGTTCTGAGCCATAATCGAAACGTGCCGTAAAAACTTAACATTGAGCCCTAAAGTTCATTGACCCCTGCCTGTGACCTTTGACCTTGAGGTGACCCTCATGCTTGGTAAAATGTGTAACTTTGCATAACCACTCTTCCCTCAAAGTTTGATTGAAATTAAAGTCCTCAGTAGAGAGTTATTCAAGTTTTTGTAGCGTTACGGACGGACGACGGACAGACGGATGACGCCGCAGGCGATCCCCTAGTCTCCCTGCACCTCCGGTGGGCTCAACAAAAATGAGAGAGTAGTTCAGGCTACAAGATTTTGCAACCGACTGTTCCCCTGGCCACTCAACCTCAGAGTGATTCCTATATACCCCATAAACCTATAACACAATGTGTGGGTGGGAGTATAATGAAAGAATCAAAAACCTGAGATAAATCAGAAATTTCACACCCCTGCCTTGCAGGTGCAAACTCCTATTATCAGGGTCTGCCAGTGCTAAAACACTTTGATGTCAGATTCAATTTTTGATCGCACTTTTAGCCATTTGAATGAACAAGAATTTCATGATTTGTTTCTATCTGATCCAATACTTTGAGCTATTTCAAAATATGGGGAAAAATTGTGACATTCCAAAATTTTGGGCTATGGTATCAAAGGTCGAAGATTGAAGGTCAAGTGAAAATGCTTAAATTTCACTTTTTTTCTCCATATCTCAGAAATGGCTCACTCCTAAAGCGAACTTGCACCAGAGGAGTGCTTGAATGCTCCGAAAGTGTACCCTACCATTCTGAACCAAGCCAAAAGTGGACCACTTCTCTATGTGCTCCAAAAGGGTACCAAAAACGTACCAAAACTTCACATGTGAAAATACGCGTAACATGCACATACGTCATAATGCAATGAGTTCAGGACATCTGTAAGTAGTTTAAGTGTGCCAGGTGAATGACCATCTTTGTACAAAATGTGTGACCCCCTCTAAAAATAACTCATGAGGTACGCTTTCTCAACAGAGTGCTCGAACGCTCCAAAGCTGGCACAGTTCAGTATGGTACGCTTTGGTCTGGTTCGCTTTGGTTTCCTTTAGAGTGCTCGAATGCACCCTTACACTACTTTTGATCCACGATCCAAATCTTTCCTTACAGAATCAAGGTGCATTTATGCACGCACTTGATATAGAATCCTATACAGACCTTTGACCCCATGACCAAAAAATTCCCAAGAAAATCATTGTTAGGTAAGTACATGCATATATACTAAGTTTCATGAAGATATTTTGAGCCAATTCGGTGGATTCCATATACGGTGCGCCACCTATCGGTTGTAGTGGACAAGCCGATTTTCAACTTTGGGGTCGACATCGCGCTATGCAGCCAGAGCTACGCTGCAGCGCAGCAGACAGTAGCTGCATGCGCAATGCACTGTTTACTGTACAATAACTGTACTGGCCTAGCACCTGGCGATCGGTATACGCAGTAACTAAAGGTACGTGTTACGGTCGCCACAAAGCACAGCGGACTTAAAAAAATGGCAGACCCCCCCCCCCCCCAAACCCAAGGCCCAAGGCGAAAATGGCAGAACCCCAAGACCTAGCTGTCTTCCGGCGAATGCGAGTTGACGAACTGAAAAAATGCCTGAATGATCGTGGCATACCTCCCGTGCAGTCAGGAGAGGTGGGCCAAGCCAGACCAGAAGGCCAAGAAGCATAAGGAGGCTTTGGCAGCCCTGGTTGAGTCTGTTTGGAACAGCAGGTAAGTAACAATTTGGCATGTGAGATGCCTTTTTTTCCAACCAGCTTTGGTGTCTTTTGCCAAAGAAATAAGTCAAAAGCCAAGCCTGCATTTTGGAGTGTACATACATCGCGTCGAACATGCAACACGGAAAAGCCAGTTTGCTGCTAATACCATACCGTATCTATCTATCTCTCGATCTCGCAATTGATATCCGGCCGGCCCATTCCGGGCGCCCGCCCGCCCGGCGCGGCCAGCTGAGCTGAGCTGCGCTGCTGCATGTGCATATAATGCGAGTAATTTTGATGTCGACTTTTTGGAATCCACCGAATTCTGAGATATGGAGACAAAATCTGAAATTTAAGCATTTTCATTTGACCTTCAACCTCTGACCCCTTAGCCCCAAATTTTCCCTAGATAATCTTTATCTGGCAATACATGTAATACACTATGCTTCAAGAAAATAGCCTTAGGCATTGCATGAGCACTGCACCAAGAAGTTGATCGTCACAACTTATACTCATACATGTTACATAATTATGTCAAATTTCATTTGGATACCTCAAACGGTACGCTGTCCACAAAATTTATTACTGACAGAAATATGGACAGGTGGGTGGACGACAGACGGATGGAAAACCCCAAAACATAATGCCTCTGGTGACACTACGTGGTACACAAACAGCTCTACAATAGTCTACTGACTGACTATGGAATCTTCACACAGAGGAACTGCTGCTCCACTGCCCTCACCTTAACCCCGTAAACTGAGCATGAATCTGCAGAGTTGAGTGGTAGATCTCTAGCTGTTTCACTTTCACCTCCAGGCTTGCCTTGATGGCTGGTTTGTACTGGAATAGATAAAAAGTAATTTGTGAAATTACTGACCTCTTGCAACATAAAGATGATGTTGCAGACTCTCAAACTCTGATAAACATCACACCACAGAAATTAAACGAAGGCAAGACTGTTATGTTACCAACTGCAACTAGTGAGATTAAGAGGATCAGGAATGATCATCTTATCTGTAAGTGATAAATTCTTGTCTGTGCCTTTTAACTGCATTTTCCTTAAATGCCGCCCTCTGTCTCGCAAAGTGAAAGAACAGAAACAAAAAAAGCCCCGCTGATGAGTCCGAAGTAGCCCAGACCCCACCCATAAGAGCCCTATAAAAGCTGCCTGACAGCAGACATTCTTCCTCTTCCTTTTGCAGGAAACCAACCGAGGCCACAGCAAAAGGGGAAGGAGGGAGAGTCTGCACAGGCGAGAATCTATCACTTACAGATAAGATGATCATTCCTGATCCTCCTAATCTGCCTCATGATGAATTCTTACCTGTGCCTTTAAACTGCAGAGTAGCACAGATCCTAGCAGGTTGCCATGGAGACAGGGAGGTGGCCAGACTTAACCCTTCAATGCACAGGCTTCTTGGCTAATCAACAATTACATTCCTATCTGTGAAGTTGGCCGTGAACTTAAAGCCCAAACAAAGTTCTGGTACGCCTGCAAAAGTTGTCAAATTTCGCTCCCAAATGTGAACGTATGCCTAGGAAATGTGCGGAATAACGCTGTAATAACAAGATATTCGATGGGTAACAATGAAAATGCGAAGTATTAACCAAAAACGTTCAGTCTCAGAACTTACCCGAACAGGATCAGGCTAAACTCGGACTTGGGGATAACTCGGCCTCGCTTTGACGGTGGGCTGAGTTGTCTTGGTTGTCCCTCTGGATTGTACAGTGTTGTACTATGGGAGCGGCCTGTATAGCGCTTTGCGTTCTGGCTACTCGCAGTAATGGTCCGAGTTGTTACAACGCGCGCATCAAAAAACCTCTTTGGCGCGCATGCAAAATTAGTGTGCACCTATTAAGCACCTCTAAAAACAATCAAAGACGCTTGCTAAACAAAAACAAAAAAAACTTCAATGACAGCGCGTCTCAGCAACTGAGGTGATATGGTGCGTATACGCTTGAGGACCGCCTGCTAGCTGTCCATTCGTTTTGTTCAGAATTAGCACGCACTTTCCTGTCTGTTCAGTTACAGAGGCCTTGTTTGGTATTGGGTAACAGTATAAGAATATGGCGATCACGAACTGCGTGTAAATTGTCTGAAATAGGGTTGAGTTTTCGCTGAGACCGAGTTAGTCTGGATCCTTCTGGAATAAAAGTCAGTTTTCCGACTTTTATTATTTTTCTCAAAATACTCCAAAACGACTTATCATCCTGGCAAATCGCGTCAGCCAGGTAAGTTTCTTTGTAGACTCTTTCGATATATTGCAAGCAAATATGAAATGGTGCCAGACGGGTTCTCAAACCCTTACCAAAACTTTGTTTTCACTTTAAGCATGATCTACACGGCGGCGCGATCTACACGTGAAGGGCATTCATATGTCATAGAAAAACTGTCTGTGTCATTCCCACTAGGCAGGAGGGTTGACGCGTGTACCCTCGTGTGAATGTGCACTTAGTTATCGCAATACAGCACTAGTTTATGTAAGTTTTATGAAAGAAAATAATAAACTGTGTATGAATCATGAAAGAAATATCATGCTTGCAGGGTTCTTGTCAATAGCCGGTAACCGTTTATTTTTACCGGCTGTAACGCCGATCGTAACCGCCTGTGGCTTCGTTGAAAAAAAAAAATAAAAAAGAACAAGAAAAAAAAATATAAAAATAACAAAAATGAAGAAAAAATTGTTTCAATTCGAAACTGCACGCGCGGGCAGTGCACACTGACACTACTCAGTACTGTGCCCGTTCAATTTGTACGCGAGTCGGTACGTACTCGTACGAGCTGGCATGCAACAAGCGCTATACTATCTTAAGGCGGGAAGACTCAGAAACATGTTTCAGTCCCACTGTTATCCTTCTTTACCGCTTATTATCTGTGACGAATAACCGAGTACTGTTCCTCCCAATTTTCTTCTCTACCACATAACATAATCATAGCCATTCCATTTCCTTTTCGCGAGGTTCCATTTCTTGACTTGCCGCTTTCAAACACGCAACAAACGGAACATCGAAAACCAAATTAATGCTATCCATGTCTCATTCCCGTTTTGCAGAGTAGTTCATGTTTTCTCCTAAACCTCGCGATAGGTCACAGAAATACCTTCCGATGTTCCTACTAATTTATTGATAAAATCATTCGATTTTGTTTTTCGCGAGATACGCGTGCATGATATTCATTTTAGCATCTTACGGAGCTCTATGTTTTCTGTATTCATTTCCGAATGTGAAAGGAAACATCCGCTATTTATTTTAGTATCTAATTGAGCCGATAGATACCGTTAATCATTTCCAAATGTAAAAGCATCAATCTGTTATTTATTTTAGCATCGTACGGAGCAGAATATTACCGTTATTCATTTCCAAATTTAAAAGCAAACATCCGACATTCATTTCATTATTGTACGGAGCCGAAAATTACTGCTGTCCACTTCTGAAAGTGAAATGAATCATCTGACAATCAAGCATTGTACGGAGCCGAATTTTACTGTTTTTCATTTTTAAACGTCAAGGCAGACATCAGACATTTACTTTACCATCAAACGCAGCTGAATGTTACTGTTATTCATTTCAAAATGTAAAAGCAAAAACCCGACATTTATTTTAGCATCCTCCGGAGCCGATTGTTATTGCTTTTTACTTTCGAACATAAAAGCAAACATCAAACATTTATTTTATCATCGTACGGAGTTGAATATTATTGTTATTCATTTCCGAACGTCAAGGGATCATTCGACATTATTTTTGCATCTTCCGTAGCTGAACGTTATTGCTATTTACTTTCGAACGTAAAGGCAAACATCCGGCATTTATTTTATCATCATACGGAGTTGTATACTATTGTTATTCATTTCCGAACGCCAAAGCAAACATTCAACATTAATTCTAGCATCTTTCACAGCTGAATATTATTGCTATTGACTTTCGAACATAAAAGCAAATATTAGACATTTATTTTATCATCGTACAGAGTTGAATATTATTGTTATTCATTTCCGAACGTCAAGGAATCATTCGACATTTATTTTAGCATCCACCGTAGCTATCTATACTTTCGAACGTAAAAGCAAACATCCGGCATTTATTTTATCATCGTACGGAGTTGTATACTGTTGCTATTTATTTCTGAACGCCAAAACAAACATTCAACATTAATTCTAGCATCTTCCTGAGCTGAATGTTATTGCTATTTACTTTCGAACATAAAAGCAAATATCAGACATTTATTCAATCATCGTACGGAGTTGGATATTAATGTTATTCATTTCCGAACGTCAAAGGGATTATTCCACATTTATTTTAGCATCTTCCGGAGCTGAATGTTATTGCTATTTACTTTCGAACGTATAATAGCAACTAGAAATGTCGCTATGGCGACTGGTATGCCTCCGCCATAATGCATGATTCTCCTAATAGGTCTAGATAGTACATGTGGACAATGTGTGATTATATTTTCACAAAACTGGCAAAATATTGAAATGACAAGTTTGTCAGAAATGTGTTGAATGTTCACCTCCCTTGAACTTGGTTTAATTGGATGAATAGGAGAGCATGTATTTGGGGATTTAAGGACTTTACCTTGACTTTGACCCATTCATACATTTATGCATTGAGTAATTTTCATGGTACCGGTATGGAGAAAAAGTGCAATTTCTGTACTGAATAGTAAATTGTTACCATGTTCATCTGGCCTTAGACCCTAAAATTCATAAGATAATCACTTTCAGGTAGAACATGCATAGATATGCAGTAAGTTTCACGATAAATTGAGCCACTTCCGAGATATGGAGGAAAAAGTTAGTTCAGCACTTTCACTTGATCTTTGACCTTTTGACCTTTGAGGCAATAAAAAAAAGAAAAAGAAAAAAAAACTCTCCAGAGAATTTCTATTAGGTTACACATGCATACACCAAGTGTAAAAAAAAAAAAAACTAATCCTGCTGGCATTGCATGAACATGAGGGAAATAGTAAAATTTTGAAGTGTTGCACTTGACCTTTGACCCCATGAACCCTACATTCTCTAGATAATCACTGCCAGTCAGTACATGTATATATACTATGTTCCATGAAGATACCTTGAACAATTTTCCAATTTACAGAAAAAAAAGAAGTTTTAATACTTTTACTTGACCTTTTGACCTTTGACCTTTGACCTCATAACCCAAACTTTCACCAGAGAATCTAAATTGGGTAATACATGTATACACTAAGTTTCAAGAAAATATCTTCAGGCATTGCATAGATATGGTGGAAATAGTGAAATTTTATGTATTTGACCTTGACCTTTTGACCTTTGACCTTGAGCACATGCACCCAAAAGTTGATAGGCACAACTTCACCCCCTAATACACATACATGCCAAGTTTCATTAGGATACCTCAACAGCTTTTGATAGTTACCTTGTCCACAAAATTCATTACGGACGGACGGAAAGACGGACGGACGGACGGAAGGACGGACGGACGGACGGAAGGAAGGACGGACGGACGGACGGACGGACAACCCGAAAACATAATGCCTCCGGCACCACTTCGTGGCGGAGGCATAAAAATCCAGTATTCATTTTATCATCGTACGGAGTTGAATACTATTGTTATGCATTTCCGAACGTCAAAGAAAATATCCGACATTTATTTCAGCATCTTCCGGAGCTGAATGTTATTGCTATTTACATTCAAACATAAAAGCAAACATCAGACATTTATTTTATCATCGTACGGAGTTGAATATTATTGTTATTCATTTCCGAACGTCAAGGGATCATTCGACATTATTTTTGCATCTTCCGTAGCTGAACGTTATTGCTATTTACTTTCGAACGTAAAGGCAAACATCCGGCATTTATTTTATCATCATACGGAGTTGTATACTATTGTTATTCATTTCCGAACGCCAAAGCAAACATTCAACATTTTAATTCTAGCATCTTTCACAGCTGAATATTATTGCTATTGACTTTCGAACATAAAAGCAAATATTAGACATTTATTTTATCATCGTACGGAGTTGAATATTATTGTTATTCATTTCCGAACGTCAAGGAATCATTCGACATTTATTTTAGCATCCACCGTAGCTATCTATACTTTCGAACGTAAAAGCAAACATCCGGCATTTATTTTATCATCGTACGGAGTTGAATACTATATTCATTTCTGAATGTCAAAGCAAACATCAAACACTAATTTTACCATCGAATGCAGTTAAATGTTACTGTTATTCATTTCAAAATTTAAAAGCAAACATCCGACAGTTATTTTAGCATTGTATGGGGCAGAATATTACTGCTATTCACTTCCGAATGTAAAAGCAATCATCTGACATTTATTTTAGCATCTTCCGGAGCCGAATGTTATTGCTATTTACTTTCGAAAGTAAAAGCAAACATCCGACATTTATTTCATCATCGTACGGAGTTGAATATTATTATTATCATTCATTTCCGAACGTCAAACCAAACATTCGACATTTATTTCAGCATCTTACGGAGCCGAAAGTTATCCTTCTTCATTTCCGAACGCAAAATCAAATATCTGACATTAATTTTACCACCCTACGGAGCTGAATCTTACCGTTATTCATTTCCAAAAGTATAAGCAAACATCTAACATTTATTTTAGTATCTTAAGGGGTCGATTATTACCGTTATTCATTTCCAAAATTAAAAGCAACACCTGACATTTATTTTAGCATCTTACAGAGTCGATTGATACCGCTGTTCATTTCCAAAAGTATAGACAAACATCCGACTTTTTTTTTTTGTGGCCCGACGTCAGTGTCGAGCCCTGGCTGCGCGGACAAAAACAAATGTCAATTTCATGTTGATTTTTACCAGTAAATATTCTGAATATAAGTCTGGATTGTGTAGTATTATTCAGATTTATGTTCCATTTTGCATAGTCTGAAAATATCCCTATGTTCATACTATGAAAGTACTGTAGACTAGTTCATCTAGTTAGACATCTAAAGCAGCAGGCATAGGATGTAGCAGGCACATCATGACATGGTCATTGGAGATTGTAAAATTTTTTGCCTGCAGTTCTCCTTCTAAACTTGTGGATTTTTGTATTTCTCACAGTCTGTAGCATGACGCAAATCTCTCGTTTGAAGAGGCTACACCCCCGTAAATAATGCCAGTGTATATCTTGGCAATCAATGACTTAAAAACCAAAGATATAAAACACCTGTTTCTTGACCCTGGCCTAATCTTAGCATCAGTCATCGCCACAGCGCCACAGGGGGGGGGGGGGGCACCGCGAGAGGAGGAGATTGTTTTGGTTTTGGCATGGGCTATGTAGCTCCTTCTTATTCCTGTATTTTCGTTATTTACGGGTCAATTTTTTTTGTTCGAAATGTAAAATGGATGACCATAGAATTTCTCAATAGAATATAAAATTGAAAACTTTAGAAAGGATAGAGAAAATTGAGTTCACTTTGAATGGTCTGCCACAGGCAGATATCCATATCATGCTCTTACGTAATACGACAGCTGCTGGAGTCATTAAATCCTGGCTTGGCCTCCAGGTTTGTCACGCCTGAGCAAGAAAGTTAATTTGCAATGAACAAATACTTTGACTCCCAACTCCCAAACGAAAAATCTTTAGCGTGGTATAGCACCCCATCAGCTTTGTGGAAGTGGGGTCTCGCCTCAAACGAGGGATTGACGGCATGGAGGAAGGGAATGTCAAGGGAGGCCCCTAGGAACACTGGAAACTGCTCAGGCAGGGTCAGGATTTCTCCAAATTAACTAAAAACCCCACCGACATGAAGAGTCTCTTTCAGATGAGAGTAATAGCTCCTTTGATCTTGCTACTAGCAGCCAGTTGAGGTAATACAAAATTTAGATGCCCTTTTGGCAGAGAAACCGAATGAGAACGGCTACTACGTGTGTGAAAACCCATGGAGAGTCTTTTAGACTGAAAGGGAGCACCTTCTACTGGTAGACTCGATCTTGATATTGATTGCCAAGAAGGCAACGTGATAACGGATGAATACTGTATATGCTGTTATTTTTGCATACAGATATTTTCGCGAATGAGGAGGTCATAGATATTTTCCTGAGATGTTGTTTTCGGGAATTGATGCCGAAGCTAACGCAAATTATGCACTATTACCCCAGCGCATGGAGACAGGTAGGGTCTGTGGCTACTTAGGACACGTCAGTGGGGCTTTCTTTGTTTCTGTTCTCTCACTTTGCGAGATGGAGGGCAGCATTTAAGGAAAATGCAGATTAAAGGGACTGTACAGTACTGATTAAGGTGGGGATTCAGGTTTATAACATTTTTGGTGAGATAATGAGAAACCTCTTATGAAATATGAAAGAGCATGTAATTTAAAAAGGGATTCAACATTTATCTGATCAAATTGACCTTGAAATGGCTGAGATATCAAAAAAGCGATCCTAATAAAATTGACAGGCCACGGCTTTTATCAGGATCTCTTTGTTTACCTTGTTTTTTGGTATTTCAGTCATTTCAAAACCGATTTTAATCAAACTTTCGATTCCACTTAGAATTGTATGCTCTTTAACATTTCATAGAGTGGTTTCTGAATATCTCGCAAAATGTTACAAGCTGAATCCTCACCTCAACCAGTACTGTACAGTCCCTTTAAAGGACAAGTCCACCTTCATATACATAAGGATTGAGAGAATGCAGCAATATTAGTAGAAGACATCAGTGAAAGTTTGAGGAAAATCAGACAATCCGTTGAAAATTTATGAAATTTTGAAGTTTCAGTACCGCCACTGCTGGATGAGAAGACTACTACAGCTTGTGATGTCACACGTAGAACGATGGAACAGCTTGTGATGTCACACGTAAAACGATATAAAGAAAATATAAAGGAAATTCAACATACTTTCACTTTTCTTGCATAATAAAATAGCACTTGATGTGCCTCTTTCAGAAAGCAGGGGGAATAATATCACCATATATTAACATATATATGTCAGTAACAAGCCGAGGGATTGTGTA
Source organism: Diadema antillarum (assembly GCF_040938485.1). NCBI lineage: Eukaryota > Metazoa > Echinodermata > Echinoidea > Diadematoida > Diadematidae > Diadema > Diadema antillarum. The sequence goes on from NW_027272222.1 coordinate 445,957, forward strand.
CTTTTTTCACAATATGAAATTTTGTGGAATTTTCTTTAAATATTTTTCTTATATCGTTCTATGCATGTGATATCACAAATTGTAGTGTTTTCATCCAGGACTAACTGCACAGAAACTTCAAAACTTCATAACTTTTGAATGGATGCCAATTTTCCTCAAACATTCATTTATGTTTTCTACTCATATTGCTGCATTCACTCAATCCACATGTATATGAATGTGAACTTGTCCTTTAAAGGCACAGGTAAGAACTTAACATGAGGCAGATAGTACGTTCATATTCCATGTTTCATAAAAAGGTACAGGTAAATCTTAATGTATTTGATACCAGGGTACCTACAATTTGCATCAAGATTCCTTGTTCAGTGAAGTTTGTATCAGATTATAGCAATGTAAACTTGCCAATTGCAAATCCAAAGGCATTATTTGGGGTGGATAAAGTCTATCACATTATAATTACTTGAAACTTGACTGATATACCGGTATTTACATAGCATACACATTTAATTGTCAACACGGAGGGTTTCCACAATGAGAAATTCTGATTGGCTGCCACATATTGAATGTCGGTAAATGGGATGAAGTGCACCTGGCCTTAGTCCTACATGGCTCTTCCTTTCCACCTAGCTGCATGCCTCCTAAGTGACTGCATACTTTGGATGTTCACTAAAAGTAGCAAGATTATATACCTGCACATTCCAATGTAACTAAATTTAAATCCCATAAGATGTGACAGATTTAATATCATGAGTGTGCGGCCGTGCCGGGATTATCTAATGTTCCTCCTTTTGTTACGAGACACCCCTATTCCCCCTGCATGCAGAATGGGGGGCTTAATAACTCTTTTCATCAGCCTAGTAGTGAGGGCATTCCTTGGATGGAACAGAACAGGCTGTCTTACAAGTCGCATTCATGGCATTCATTTCCTTTCCCACTCTAGCAACGCAAGGATTACCCAACCACATGCTTTCCGTACATGGCTTCTACGAAAAGAAGAATGTACATCGGCAATTGCGCAACTCACTGTGGACGCCAGAATTCCACATCGTTCTTGCCAGTTAAGAAGAAATCACGTGGCAAAAAACAGGGTGAGAGAAATTGCCCATTTCAGACAGTTTACAAAAGACTGTGACTCCCGATGCATTCGCAATCGTCCAGTACGGTTGCCTATTGTAGGCTAAAAGGGGGTATCTCACTGAGCTGTGAATGTTCGCGAGTGTAGCGACTTCTACGGAATTTCAGGGTTTGCTAACAGTTGCAATCAAATTCGTAAACAATTGTCATCCAATTCGCAAACAGTTTTCATTGTCGTTAACAGTTTTTCTTGTCGCAAAGAAATTTTGAAAAGGTTCAAAATTCCTTTCATTTGAAAATGAAAGAAGATTCGGTATTTTGAATGCTCATTTAGCCAAAAAAGAAAGTTTTGTACCATGTGATTTATTTTCACACGAACGAAACTTGGGAATAAGGCCACAAATCGGATTAACACGCCCTGATACATTTTCAGATGAACAGATTATCTAGGCACAGGGAATTTGCGTTTTTCAGATTAGGATAACGAACCATCGGAATTACGAACCTTATTCTCCTTTCGGAATAATGAACGCCTAGCAAAGAATTTAACGATGTCAAATCTAAGAATTAAACTTATTTTCTTGCCTCAAAGATTTTCCATACTTATTTTATGAACTTCTAATCCCCAATGCCAGATACAAAAAAAAAAATGGTTACAGGTATTCCGAAGGTCCGCTTATGCAAAAATGAAAAAAAAAAAAAGGCTTGTTACTCTGAAAGTTTGCTATCTGAAAACGGGAAAAAAAAGGAATAAGGTTTCTTATTTCTTTTCAGAGTAACAAAATTAATTTTATGTCCAGATAAATGCTCCTGTAGAATAACACACATTCATGCAGTTTTGAATTAATGAATTATATTTAATTTTTACATTACTGAACATCTTATTTCACTTTTGAACCTTATAGGTGCAACAAACATCAAAGAAAAAGAAAAGAAAAAGAACGATGTAAAATTAAAAATTAAACTGACTTAGTTGCTTTAAATCTTTCATCTCCCATCTATATTGCTTTTCTGATTTAATTCTTTATAAAAAGGTGATGTAACATGCCAGGCATTGCTGAATAAAGAACAAACAGGTTAAACAAAATAACAACAGAAAAAGAGGCACAGGGAGAATGATGGATGGGAGAATGGTCTTGGAAGCAGGAAGGTCTTTTGGGGAATATTTCAGATGTGCATGTGCACAAATTAGTGATGCACTCTGATGCACTCTGTAGTGAGTCAAAAGTCGTGAAAAATCAAATTTCAGTTATGCCTTTATGTGGATTCTACAGACTCTTAGCTTTACACAACCCAGTTCCACATATTCAATGTTTTCTACGCTACCAGTGTCAGTCCACTTTCAAACATAGAAAAATCACTCTCACATTTCAGGTTATGTTGATGCTCACAACCGGTTTCTTTCTTCGGACGAAACAATACAGGAGTCGTAAGCAACGGCGGCGTTTACGCTCCACTGTACGCATTACTACAATAAGGCAACTGCATGGGTGTCAGACACAACCATCCAATCACAGGACAGTATCTACCAGTATTATCGACCAATACAGCAGCCCGAGTGTAAATTTCGTTGTGTTTGTGTCAGTGCCTCTGCATGAATGAGTCGGCGCGCATTTGTGTGTTGGCTGCATTATAGCATAATGGAGCTAGTGGTTTGCTGCACCAACACTAGGAAAGCAGAAGAAAGAAAAAGGGCATATCCCTGCGAAAAGCCTCTTTAAAAACGAGTTTGTTTCTTGCCTTCATTACCCTTCAATGTGGAAACTAAAGAGGATGCTTTATAAGCGAGTACCAATACCTACAAAGGACCAGAGGACGCCCATTTTGTAGGCAACTTAAAAAAAGGGCATAAGAAAGCCAATTGAGCGAATTGGTGATAGTCAGTCGTCTGCTGAGATCATGTTCTTGCATGTAGGCCTACTATAAACCATCAAATGTATGCACACGAACATAACATTGCAGCACACATAAACAGAGCTGCCAACCTTTGGAAGCACAAATTAGTACTCAGCAGCTCCAAAATTCGTATTTTTCCACCAGAATTCATATTTTTTCCATCTCCCTCTTTTTGCTATTTTGAATTAAACTGGTCGACTTGTGAGGCCTACCCTCTCTAAACATAACATTACGACACATGTCGAAGTATCGAGCTGGTCACCAGCACGATAAAGATTCCAAACTAAGCAATGTTCAGCGTTGATTGATTGCTATCTCGCAATGAATGTGTACAAGTGCATGTAGGTACCTCCAAAAACTTGCTGGGCTGGTTATGGAAGCTTCCACTATCTAGCAGGGGAGGGGGAATACTTTCATCTTCTCAAGAGAGCTTCTGTGTGAGCGAATGCAAAACTCTGTTCGGTGTTTCCAATTATTGCTTACTATAAAACATAATCATGTGTTGTTTTCAGGCTTTTTCATTTTACTGGATTTTAAACATCAGTATTTTCCGAAGTATTCCAATTACTTTTACCCTGACTGGAATCGGAAAGTCTGCTATAACGATGATCGCAAAATGCCGTGCTGTGTGTGGTTGCGCCAATGTGCAAACATGTGGTTTCACTTTCAAGTTTAAAGGAATGCGCCATGTGCTCCAGCCTAGATGAGGTTACTGCAAGTTCAATGGATCGAATGCGCCATAGCTGAGCTGAATGGTTTGTTTACGGTAAACATGCAGTCTACGTTCGATACGAAGAAATCATTACGTCTTTCACGAGGAAAAACATACAAACCAAACAAACAAAAAACACCTATGAACGAATGTTGTTGATAGCCAAAACTTTGAAAAGTAATAAGCAGTTATGATGAGCGTGAACTGAAATTAATTGTCATGATTTTGCTGTCTAACCAGGTGATGACTGCATCTCATTGGACCTACTCGTAGTGAATTTCTCTGGGCATTCGAGACCTTTTATGCATTTCTGTGATTGCATTATTTTTAATTGACTGATTAATCGATCCTTTTTTTATTGTTCAGGGAACATAAGATATTCGATCAAGTACACTATATTCGACTGTTTGATGTTTCCTACTATGCGTCAAAAGAAAGGCTATAGAATCACGATATCTTTGCAATGATTCCTTTAATTCAACTGAGCTGGTTCTTCGACCGATATTTCCAGGATATTTACACGCTGTTTATTCCAGTGCGCGCATTTTTTCGTCTGGCACGCACCTGGGTGTGGCACCTGCTTTTGTGGAAATTTCCACAAGGGGAGAGGGGTGGGGTGTCAAGTTTCTTCGAGCCGAAGAGACTGCATGTAACGCAATCTCTTCGCTCTAATTTATTGTCATTCGTGCTTTCCCCTTATTCTTTGCTGATATTGAACATTTAGATTTAACTTTACGAAGGTTGGTAGCACGTTTTGTTGTGAGGTGTATGTAATTTCTTTTTTTATCATTCTTGGGAGGGGAAAGAAGAGTAAGGGGGAAAGAAGAATAAGAGGGAAAGTGAAATAAAACGAACAGCACGTACGCTCAGCATTCACAGTAGGCCGTCTTTTTACACCAGCATAGTTATCATCATCATCACCATCAGACATCACTCAGATCATTTTAGCCTTTTCCTATCAACATTAAGAAACACGCATAGTCCCTCGAGATAAACACCTAGGAAAATAAATAACAAATACAAAGTATCAACACCTCCCAACAACACAAATATTTAGAAAAGAGAACACACAACACACCGAAGCGGCTGGGATCAAACTCCGTTGCTTCGATTCGAAAAAGTATTGCAGCAAAGCGGAGAAATCGCCGTTACGAAAATAACATTGCGAGACACTTGAAAGAATTACGTTTAAATACTTCAAAGTATCAAGGGAACGGATAAAGTGATATAAAATGGAAGAAATCGTACCAAACGAGGTGTGAGAAACGACAGAAATAGAACGATAAGTTTAGTAGTAGGCTTAGGCCCTAGTAGCCTGACCAGACCGCTGTGGCGCTGTCGCGAAGCGACAGCGGCTGCGTGTAGTTAAGGCCCTAGCAAAAGTTTGCAGCACCGAAAGCTACGCGAAAATAAATACACATTGGAAACTCGGTATTGCGACGAGATCCTTAGGATCAAGTCAATAAACGATACAAAACAAAGGAAATTAATTCATTTTGACCGGAAAATAGTTTGTTATAAGTATTCTGTTATATGAGATCTCCTTTAATAGGTCTAGAAATACATGAGTTTCCACGATACTCAGGAAAGAAAGTTCAAACGCTTTTCACCTGCACATACTGCAGTGCACATCAATACATGAACAGAAACTCACCTCTTCCTTGCAGAAAAATGGTGCAATAACATTACAAAGAACACACACAACACTCTAAAAATCATTTCGTACTTGGGAGGCAAGGGAAAAGCGGATGAAGAAGAAGAGAAAAAGAAGCAGACATTGCACAACGGAACGCTTCTACCCCTACTCAAAACGAAATAGGGTACTGTAGTGGCAGCTGGCTACAGTGTGTAGCTAAGCTACTATACTCACACTCCCCAGCCAGCCGGCCACACATATATGGGGATACCACAGCGATCGATGTAAACATCCAGGGTCCGTAGGCGACAGGGATTCACGCACGCGAAGTTCCATTCGGTGTACACAGTACGCGAGCAGCGAATTGCATGTGCGCACACTTTTTCTATTCAGCGCTTTCCACACATGATGCGTACGCGTTGCATCGATATCCCAGCCGAGTATAGAATGATAACATGGCACATGCGATGTTCGTTTGCCATTTTTTTACCGATTATTTTTTCCCACTGTGAATTCGTACTTTGTAAGGATGTTTTCGTATTTTCGTATTCCCTTCGATTTTTCGTAACAGATACGAATTTTTCGGAACGGTTGGCAGCTCTGCATAAAGCAATGCACCCAAAATTGACTTCACGGTTGTTCTGTCCCAGCTACCGCCGAGGCATTCTGCATTCCCGGCATTTGTTGTTGACTTCGGTTTATGTTAAGCAGTCACAGTATACAAATATATACCTTGTCTTGAGAGTATCTGGTTAAAACTAGGCAGAGGTGAATCCAAAGGAACTATTCACTGAGGGGTGCAGCCTCAACATGAATAGTGCTTTTGGAGACACTGAGGCCTAAAGGGTTAACCAGAAACTTTAAATTAGCAAAGTACATTTGTTTTATATTTTGGATGAAAAATTTAAACAAAAGGGGAAAATTGGAACTAGAAATGTCTCTATGGCGACTGATGCCTCCGCCATAATGCATGTTTCTCCCAATAGGTGTATAGTACAATGTCTTCACAATGTGTGATGACAGTTTCACATAACTGGCAAAATATTGAAATGACAGGTTTGTCAGAAATATCTGGAATGTTCACTTTCCTTGAACTGGGTTTGCTATTATTGTCTAGAACTAAGAGTGCAGGTACACATATTTGGGGAATTGAGAATTTTTACTTGACTTCTGACCGACCCTTTTATAAGTTTATGCATTGAGTAATTTCCAAGGTATGAAGAAAGAGTGTAATTACAGTACAAAAAAGATTTTTTTGGGGGCATTGAAACCTGGCCTTTGACCCTTAACATTTGACCTTTAACCTTCTGGCTGGAAATTTCCCAGAGAATCTCCATAAGGTAATGCATATATATATTAAGTTTTAAAAATAATAATGCAAGCATTACATATACTACTATATGAGGGAAATAGTAAAATTTTGAGGAGTTGACCTTGACCTTTGACCCCTGACTATTGACTCATGACCCCTATATTCCCTAGATAATCCCTGCCAGTCAGTACATGCGCATGTACCAAGTTCCGCCATGAAGATACATTGAACCATTTGCGAGGAAAGTGATATTGCAACATTTTGATCTAACCTTTGACCTTTTGACCTTATGACATGACACTCTCTCTGGAGAATCTTTACGCAGTAGTACATGTCTACACTAAGTTTCAAGAAAATACCTTTGGGCATTGCATAGATATGGGGGAAATAGCAACATTTTTAGCATTTGACCTTGACCTTTTGATCTTTGACCTCTTGCTAATGTCACTAAAATCTACTCAACTAAGTGCCCCATCATACATCATCCTTGGACCAAGTTTGGTGAAAGCTGCTTCATCCAGTTTTGAGTTATCACGTAAACAGATAAATTTTAGGATTTGACCTTGATCTTTGACCTCTGTCCGATTTCAATAAAAAACTAATCAAGTAATTGTCCCATCATACATCATCCCCCGACAAAGTTTGGTGAAATTTGCTTGATAAAGTCTTGAGTTATCGCGTAAACAGATACAATTTCATGATTTGACCTTGACCTTTGGCCTTTGGCCGATTTCACCCAAAATCTTATCAAGTAATTGCCTCATCATACTTTATACTTGGACCAAGTTTGGTAAAATTCCAGTCAATATAACTCAAGTTATCGCGTAAACGAAAGCGGATGGACGGACGGACAACCCGAAAACATAATGCCTCCGGCACCAGTTCGTGGCGGAGGCATAAAAATGTGAAGCAAGAAATCATGTCGTAGTGGTGGATGCGATGTTGTGAAGGGACTCTCGTAAGCAATGCATGATGTCAGGCTGCTTTGTGTTGTTACAAATGTTTTGTTTGAAAAATGTTACAATTCATAGAGTGATGGTACAAAGCAATGCGCAATGTCAATATTTCTTTATGAAGTCACAATTGCTTTACAAGAAATTGATACATTTCACAGACTGACGGTAAGAGCAGCGTGCGATGTCAAAATTGCTTTGTGATGTCACTATTGTTAAAAGAAATTGTTACATTTTAGAGTGACGGTATGACGATGTAGTGTGTGATGTCAGAATTGCTTTGTGATGTAATAAATGTTTGTTAAAAATTGTTACATTTCACAGAGTGATGGGGCAAAGCTGTGCACAATTTCAGACTATCTATAGGCTTGTAGATTATATCATAGTAGACCTTCATACCAAACTTGCACAAAATCCGTCAAGAAATGTAGCCTATAGAGCGTACACAAACCATCCACCAACAATATGACCTTTGAGCCTACAAAAGATGGAACACTGGGGGGCAGCACATCCAAAATCTATAGCCTTGTAGACTACATCATAATCAGAAGAATCAGTAGTGATTCTCTTATCTACGAGATACAACTGGCCGCCTGTCTCTCAAAAGTATCCTATTCTTAGGCTACGCCGAAAAACTCTGAGAGCATATAAGCACAGAGAAACCAAAACAAAACTAGAAATATCACTTAAGGTGATTAATACCCCCGCCCCGTGACGACAGTCTTACCCAAGGAATGATCTTTCCTTGATCTTCTGCCATTTAAATGCCGTTACTATGGCAACGCAGCTTCCGACACGTCCGAAAAATATGTCTTGCACATCTTCCCACCAAGACTATTGTGTGTGCCACATTTCATAAGCTTTTGTCAAAAACTGAGGAAGTATTTCAATCCACAAGATCTTTCCTTGATCTTCCACCATTAATATGCCGTTACCATGGCAACGCAGCTTCCGACACGTCCAAAAAATATGTCTTGCACATCTTCCCACCAAGACCAATGTGTGTGCCACATTTCATGAGCTTCAGTCGAATACAGAGGAAGTAGTTCAATCCGCAAGATCTTTCCTTGATCTTCTGCCATTTATATGCCGTTTCCATGGCAACGCAGCTTCCGACACATCCGAAAAATATGTCTTCCACATCTTCCCACCAAGATCAAGGTGTGTGCCACATTTCATAAGCTTTGGTCAAAAAACTGAGGAAGTAGTTAAGTCCGCAAGATCTTTCCTTGATCTTCTGCCATTAATATGCCGTTACCATGGCAACGTACTTTCGGGTACTGTCAAAAAATGCGTCTTGCACATCTACAACCAAAGGCACACATCTGTACCAAGTTTCATGGAAATTGGGCAAAAACTGAGGAAGTAGTTTGCAACACAAAATTTTCCATCATTTTGGCTCATAATATGTGAGCTGTTACCATGGCAACATACTTTTTTGTCACTGTCAAGAAATGTGTCATGCTGACCTATATCCTAAGACAAACATTCAATATCAATTCCATGAGAATTGGAAGAACACTGATGAAGCAGTTTTGCCATGAAGCATTTTGCCCTATATTTTACCAATAACATGCCGTTACCATGGCAACGCACTTTTTGCCACTGCGGAAATATGTGTCTTGCACATTAACATATTCAGATGAACATCTGTACCTAATTTCATAAAAATTGATCAAAAACTGTGGGAGGAGTTCGCGACGCAAGATTTGTACCCATTTTTGCCCATAATATGCCGTTACCATGGCAACGTACTTTTGGGTACTGTCAAAAAATACGTCTTGCACATCTACAACCCAAGGCACACATCTGTGCCACGTTTTATGGGAATCGGTTGAAAACTGAGGAAGTAGTTCGCGACGCAAGATTTGCAACGGACCGACCGCCCGCCCGACCGACTGACCGCCCGACTGACCGCCCGACCGACCGCCCGACCGTCCGCTGATTCCTATATACCCCCTTCAAACTTCGTTTGGCGGGGGTATAAACAGTCACTTACCGCATGCACCCTCCGTGCACCCGCCGCGCACGCAGTCGGTGTGTGGGAGACCGCCATTGAATCATCCTCAGTAATGATGCAGACGTGGGCCCTCCGACAGGAGTGACAGCCCGGTGCGAAGCGAGGCGAGGGGCCGGTGGGCAGGCGGCGCCTGAGACAGGCAGCCAGTTGTATCTCGTAGATAAGAGAATCACTACTGATTCTTCTGATCTACATTCAATACAACTGGCCGCCTGTCTCTCAAAAGTATGCTAGACTGGCTCAGATGTGGGTGGCCAGCTATCGATGCCCGGAAGGAGGGTGTTAAGGTTTTTGGGGTCGCCGTGAAGGCTCCAAGTTGGAAGGAGCCTTCAGCGGCGGGTATGTCCTTCAGGTAGAAGGAGGTGAAAGTGTCAGAGGAGGACCAGTATACTGCGGACTGGGTTTCCTCGAGGGGGACGCCGTTGAAAAGAGCCCAGGAGGCACTAACGCCACGAGAGTCATGGGCGTGCGGTGAGGTGTTTGAGATGAGAGCCGACGAGCCTGGGGCTCTAATTGCCGCCACGATCCACATAGAAATGGTATCACAGAGGCGGGTGTGAAAGGCTCTTTAGTAATTATGAAGAGCTGTTTGCCCTGCTGCTTGGGTTTCGTGCGCACAAGATACCACTTTAGCGCGCGGACAGGACACCATACTTTGTCATCCTGAACCGCAGACAAGTCCTTGAGAGGACGAAAGAGGATCTCGACTGGTCCAGAAGAAGCCAATTGGTTTTTAGCAATGAAGCTGGTGCATGGGATGAGGCGAACGGCGCTCCTTTCCCAGCGGATGCGGCCGGGCGCGGTGGATAGGGCGTGGATTGTTCGAAGGGTCTTTTAGAGAGCGCTTTGAGTACCTTCGGCAGGCTCCCCGAGGGAAGGAGGATGCGTGAAGGGGGCCGTTGGAGGAAGAATGCCTTAGAGAGGCGCGTCAGCATGGTAGAGTTAGTGACGGATGAGGTGTTGGCAAAACCGGCGTGAATGGCCACTATGGCCGATCTATAACCTCTGATCGTGGCTAGAGCTAAGCCTTTGTCGAAACGATGGATCAGGAAGTCCGTGATCTTTTCTAAGGGGGCTAAACGGGGTTGGATTCCGTGCTCCTGGCACCAGTTAAAGAAACCTGCGAGACGGGAGTTATAGGTTTGGGCTGTGGATTGTCTATGCGAGGCTGCTACCAGGGAGGCTGCACGCTCAGAGAGGCCCGCCACCGTCCCGGCGTCCCTGGGTCTGGCCGGAGTGGTAGAGGGATCGGAAGTCCCATTACCAGGCTCCTCAGCTCTGGATACCAAACCCTCTTGGGCCACATCGGTGCGATGAGCACCAAGGTCGCTTAATTCTCCCTGATTTTCTGGAGGATGCGGGGTAGGAGAGCGATTGGGGGGAAGGCGTACGCACGGAGGTGTTTCCAGCTCAGTGAGAACACGTCGAGTGCCGAGGCTGCCGGGTCCTGAACCCTCGAGCAGTACTGCGGGAGTCTGGCGTTCAGGGCTGACGCAAAGAGGTCGATATTGAACGGCCCTAAGATTTGATTGAGCGAGTGGACTACCTCGCTGTGGAGGGTCCACTCGGAGGGGCGATGTTGCCCTTGAGATAAGAAGTCGGCAATGAGGTTTTGGTCGCCGGGGATGTACGAGGCAACCGGCAGGACTGCCTGAGCCCGGCACCATGTCCAGAGCTGAGCAGCTAGGGCGTTCAGCTGTAATGAACGTGTGCCCCCCTGTCTGTTGATGTACGTGGCAATGGTAGTGTTGTTTGTACGTATCAGTACAGTGTTGCCCTGCACACGCCGCTGGAAGGAGCGGAGTGCGAGAAGCACCGCTCTCACTTCCAGCATGTTGATATGTTGGGAGGCAACATTGGGGGGCCACGTGCTGTGGGCAGCGAGAGTGGAGGTCGCCCCCAGGTGGGGGGGGGGGGGCAACAGACGTCGCAGCGAGGCATCGTTCGTGCAGTGACTGTAGGGGAGAACAACGAGAAGGACCGTGATACCACCCTGTGTGGGGAGGAAAATCATGGTAGCAAGGCAACATCTTAAATGCATACGTGTATGAACAGCTAAATGCATGTAAGTATATATATTTGACCTGGGCACGAGAGACCCAGGGGGCAAGGAGTTGCGTTTCCGAAGCAATGACATTATTTAAAGATATTAGCCCACATTTGCAAACCCACGAAAATCAAAACTGCATAAAACAGGTCCAATATGACTTCAAGTACAAGTTATAACAGTAACATACCTCACCTGTTGCTCTTTGTCTATACCATTTGATAAAAAGAGAGAAAATCATCGTTTAAAAATCAATTTTCAAACCGGGTCAACCCGACCCAAAATCGAATTACGAGCGCGGGCTAGCTACGTACATGTAACTTACACATGTATCGCATGCATGTAGTACGTATGTGGACCGGAGCTAGCGAGCGTTTTACGCATGCATACGGTGCATTTTCATTCATTTTTATGAAAGTAATGGACTAATTGGAACGACATTTTGCACAGGTGTTACTGCAATCATACCCAAACTCCATGCTAACTATGAGACCAATTGCTGCAGGTTTACAAATGTGGGCTAATACCTTTAAGCATTTTCTTTAATAAAGATAACATTAAACAACAATGTTGAAGAAGCTAACTTACAAGCTTACTCCCCGAGAGAAAACCTTTAATTAAGGTAGGCAAGGGGCGGGGCGGGGCTTGGAAAGGGGGAGCGTGGGTGGGTTGGAGAAAAAAAAAGGAAGATTTTGAAAACCCGGGTACGGGGGTAATAATTCCGGGAGCCCGCACTTACAAGCAAGGCTCCGAGAAATTAAGCAAAAGAATCTTCATTGCAAAGTCCCGTCGCAGTAAAGGCAGACGGGAGGGGATATAAAATGCCCACGCGGCACGCCATACCGGCGCGGCGAGCTACACGGCTCGAGTGAAAAGTACCGAGCCCTGACCCGCTGTAGTAAGGTACGGCATTTGGCACTGTACCAACTGTGAAGGCGGTGAATTATTTAACCTTATTTATACAAGGTATAACCGCCGGGAGGACTGAGCGAGATAAGCTTAATTAATTAGATAAGTAAGGACGCTCGTATCCTACAGTGTCCAGCCCGGTGGAGAAACCAGGGCGGAGGCCGTGATTTCTCTGTCTAAGTATCTTACCACTGTTAAAATTATACTAAGGCAGGTAAAATTACTAGTCTGCTAAATAACCATTGATAGGTAATTTGGAGCTACCAAATAAATAAAGAGTGGGTCTGACCTTAGTACTGTCGAAAAGCCTGTAGTCAGGTGAATCGGTGAAAGTCAGAACACAAGGTAGCAAGAAGAATCGGAGCGACTAGTAGATACGTCCGTGCTCTAGGAGTCGCGAGCGGTAAGAGGATGATTCAATGGCGATCTCCCGCACGCCGACTGTGTGCGCAGCGGGCGCATCTAGGGTGTGTGCGGTAAGTGACTGTTTTTGTTTTGGTTTCTCTGTGCTTATATGCTCTCGGAGTTTTTCGGTGTAGCCTAGGAAAAGCATACTTTTAAGAGACAGGCGGCCAGTTGTATTGAAGGTAGATAAACCTCCATACCAAATTTGACCAAAATCTGTTAACAAATGTGACCTCCAGAGTGCACACAAACTATGCATTAAAATAGGGCATTTTACCCTATAAAAGACAGAACACTGGGGGCAGCATCATCTGAAGTTGTAGGTGTGGAGATATTACCAATATGAATCTCCATACAAAATTGCGAAGAAATCCGTCAAGGTTTGTGGCCGCTAGAGTGCACACAAGAATGTGACGCGGCAGCGGCGTAACGCTGCTGAATCCAAAGTAAAGTATCCTCCGTAGGGGGGGGGGGGGGGGGGCAAAGTCTTTGAACCAAGTAACCTATACATAACATACGTTCTGCGAATTAGCAAATAGTCAAATTGTTACACAAATTGTTGTCATTACGCTTGTATGAAAAGTCTTTTCTATCTTTGCAGATGAGTTTTAAACAGCTAGTTACACACAAGGCAACAGTTATAATCATACATGTAGCTTGAATGAATTTATTAATTAAATGTGACCAAAAACCAGTAAGCTGGGTAAACTTACCCAGACTGACAGCTTGCAAGTTCGTCAATATGTATTTAATACTTCAATCATATTACGAAGTATCAGAAAAGTTGCAGTGTGATTGTGCCCTGTATCAAACAATTTAATCATCATGTGCTTGGCACATCAATCATCGCAAGTGAAATGTGGCGCATGTATGTAAACTTTACTAGTACATGTATATGTACTTCAAAAACATCTCCCTGATCAGAGTCCTGCTCAGGTCACAACTTCACAAGTATTGCACAATTCTGAAGCCCTCACTGCCGCGCGCGCCAAGTGCAATGATACAGGTAGGGACCTCCTAGCAACAGGGGCAGAGTCTTGATCTGGCAAGAAAAAAAAAATGAATGTACTGCGAAACGAAACGCAACTCTAGGTAATGAGTGGTATCTCGTTAAAATAAAAAATAACAATATCTGTGTCAGAAGACCGTGTTCAGAGATACTTTTACTCATTTTTTTTTCATACTGAAATTATCAGTTAAAATAGATAAAACATAACTGAATAAGAATCCATCATACAGAATAATACAGAAATGACCCGGAGTGCTTCCCCTCCTTTGTCGAGTCATTACAGGAAAACTTCTGGTGCGACTTAGTCAGTACTCACCCCTTCCTCATTTTTTACTTGTCCGAACCTAAAATTTACAAACCTGAAAGGACTTGGAAACATATATGATTTCCTTCCTCTGTGTAAGACACAGTTTTACTGAGTGTGAAACAGCAAGAAGCTCAGCTTTGATAACTTGCAAGCTTAAGAGATGTAAATGGTCAGGTAAAATAGAACAATGAGAATAAAGATACTCTAGGTAAAAAACAAAACAGCGATCAGAATAGTCAAGGCGCTAATTCCTGTAAGAGGCTTAATTAAGGAGTTCGTTCAACCAACCCCGCAGAAAAGGTTTGACCAGACAAGGTGGTAGATGGGACCTCTATGAACATCCCCAGGTAGTATGTGGTTCCAAATTGTGGTGTCAGTAGAATTTTACTGGCCACTTTTCATCATGATTTGTTGGAACAAATGTAAATGAGTCTGCGTACGCCATGACTATTACACGCACCACTAGCGCTGCTACAGGTGCCAGTGCCAGTGCTGCGTGTAGTAGTCTTGGCGCACATATACTTTTTCTTCGATAAGCAAGGGTTTTGCCTGCAAACTAACTTTTCACGCCAAGCTGGGTTCGGTGTAGTGTAGTTTCCAGCCATTTTTATTTCGTCTTTATTTCAAGAGTTCAAGCAAGCTGAGTGAGAGCGCATACCCGGTGATTGTGACAACCGAATCGCAATCACTGGGTGTGTGCTCTCACTCCACTTAGCGCAATATATACAGCGGGCTTCTGCATAATACAAAAGCTGCAACTCAGAGAAATAAAGACGGAAAAAAACAGCTAGAAATCAAGACTAGGGTCGGTAAACGCTTGTCGCTATTTGGGGCACTGAAAACGACAAACTCACACAATTTTTGCATTTATTTCATGAAGAATTCATCAAAACTGCATAGAACTATATATGTACATGTTGCTAGAGATGTCATCCATACAGTGGGATTCATTGTAAGTTATAATATTGTGCATGGTTACCATGGTAACCGGATGCCTAAAGGTGACTGGTAACCCCCAAAATGCCTCCTGCTGCTGCAAACATTGTTTTTTAAAAAAAAAATCTTATAGATGCAATAAAACAAAGCACACAATTTTTTATTGATTTTCGTTAAAAAAGTTTTCCCTGTTGCCATGGCAACCAGTATTATCCAATCAGAATTTTGTTGTCAATAACTCAAAAACTAAAGCCCATAATTTCAAAAAGCTCAATAAGCATGTCCTTCCTTCTGCATAAAGTGTACGATATCAGGTATATGTGAAGAATATTTTGAAGCATTCTCAAGTTACAGCAAAATTTGTAAGCAAAGGCATAATAAACGGCCATTGAAAGAAAGATATCATTTTTGAATAGTAAAATGCATGAAAAAGTTGCATCCGTCGTACTTTCAACACAAATTTGACTTCAAAGCGTAGGCAAATGTATATAGTTTTTAATAATGTATGGACACAAATTTCCCTTAAAAATAAGATGAATACAGAAAGCAAAGCCAATATTCTATAGTAGCTCTTTCGAGTATTTACAGAGTGATGGTCATTCAAAACAATCCTGGAAAAGAGCAGAGGAAAGCAATTGATTGTTTATGTTCTTAAAGGAAGTTTATTCAAGAATATCGATAAATTCCTTTCTAAAGAAGGAATATACACGTGCGCTGGATTATCCATCAAAGAATTAAGCGTACTTTTGTGTTTGTTAGCTATTGTAAAAAAATATATATACATATATATATATATATATATATACATATATATAGAATAAAATGAAATATCATGATATGTAAATTTTATTCAAAACGTGCAGTAATGAATTAATGCTGAGGAGAGAATGAGGGAAAAATCTTGGGCGTCCCTTTTTATCCAGACTAATTTTACTGTGTAGAGCTCATCTACAATGACTGATGTGCACGAAAGGCAAAAGAAACAAACCTGTCTAAATTCCAGATATTTTTGGGAGTTACCAATCACCTGTAGGCATCCGATTACCATGGTAACCATGCACAATATTATACCTTACAATGTATCCCATTGTATTGCTGACATCTCTAGCAACATGCACATATATAGTTTTAAGGCGTTTCGATGAATCCTTCGTGAAATAAATGCAAAAACTGTGATAATATTGCCATTTTCAGTGCCCCAATAACGACAAGCGTTACCCACCCTAGTCTTAATTTCTAGCTGTTTTTATTTCGACTTTATTTCTCTGAGTTACAGCTTGTGTATTGTGCAGAAGCCCGCTGTATTGCGCTAAGCCGAGTGAGGGTGCATGCTCAATGATTGCCACAAAAAAACGGTTCGTGCGTCACAATCGCTGGGTATGCACTCTCACTTGGCTTGCTTCGACTCGGAGAAATAAAGACGAAATAAAAACGTCTGGAAACTACACTACACCGACCCCAGCTTAGCGTGAAAAGTTAGTTTGCAGGCAAAAACCGATGTTTGTCGCGGAAAAAGTCTTTGTACGCTAAGACTATAACACGCACCACTGGCATTGGCGCCTGTAGCAGTGCTAGTGGTACGTGTAGTAGTCGTAGTGTGCGCAGACGCTTCCTCTTAGAATATGGTCATGTCGCAACTAAAATGGCCTGTAAAATTTCATTGATACCACAATTTGATATCACATACTACCTAGGGGTGTTCCAGAGGGTCCAACCGACCACCCCATGCAGTCAAACCTTTTCTACGGGGTGGGTTGAACAAAGTCATTTTTTATGGGTCGCTGCGCCTGGACTAGAACATCCTTGTTGATTGTATCACAGTTACAATTGCATTTCTTTAAATTGTGAATATCATTTCAAAGTGTACCTTGGCCTATATCTAGTAAAATCAATCAAAGTCATTGGTTTATACTCAAATCTGATTTTGTGAAACTTATATAAAGATTGTTACAAGCTTTTGGAGGGTTAGAATTTTTTTCCCGATTTTGTGACGTCCACCATCGCCTTGATTTTGATTTTGTTAATTCGTTTAAAAAATGTTGCTCGATGAAGTTCATTAAGTGAGCGTAATTTGAAAAATAAAAATGTGTTGAATTTCGTATGGATAGCTGGATGTTGCATCTCTCAAATTTTTCACTTCCTCTGTAATTTGTTAAACATGTTGTCATGTAAAAAGAAATGTGTTAGAATTTGTTGGGTTTGTTGGTATAATTTTCTGATTCCGTGAGAACCAGTAGACAATCCGAGAAGAATTTGTTAGACTCATTGAGCGTGTGGAAAGCATTCGAACTAAAATTACAAGAGTTGTAGGGCTCGTTCCTTGAAGTTCTCAATGGAATTCTATACTTAATTCCATCTGACGCTGCATCAATGTGTTTTATGGACCGTACAGTGGGTGTGCGAGTGTGTGGCAGCGAGGAAACAATAAAATTACACGAACAGTGAAAAATAACAATCTATTATGATAAAATCTAAAATAGGAAACGTTACAATTAAGCATAAAAATACATGCATTTATATTCTATGCCATTCTTGCAAGAGGGAAAACAAAGAATCACAAATACTTATAAACAAATCCTAAAATAATTCTTGATCAGAGAGAGAAAAAGAAAGAAAACAAAAACAAAAACAAAAACATAGGCCTACTTCCATCGAGCGGAGAAAGTCATGGTGAGGGGTAACTGTCTAACGATAAATAGCAGATTTAATCTTTTTAAAAAAAGTTGCGAGAGTTTGTCTTGAATATGCCTGGTGTCAGGTCTCACTGAAGATTATAATTATTTATCAATAAAATCCATCCAAAAATCTGAATATAAAAGTGGCAAAATTCCATCCAAAAATGCGTTCCTCTGGAAGAAATTGTCATCCAAAACTGCAAGTTTTTGTTTTTTGTTTGTTTAATTGCAAAAAAAAAAACCTCTCACATGATTTTTTTGCATAAGTTTTATGCAAAGGTTCTCAGCATTATCCGACGCTTTCTCAGCAAAAATATCTAACTGCTAGTATCCAAGTCACGGAACAATTGTCAAAATTGTTACTGGTCGACATGGCCTGCTCAATAAAGAGTTAACAATTGATCCTTCACTCTCAAATTATTGAGCATAACTCTGCGTGCAAATTAGGTATAAGATCAACCCTGATCGTAGGCCTGTGTCATAAACACGATGAAAATATCAAGTTTGATAAAAAGTACATATTTGATAGCAGATAGAACATAACATCTTTTTTTCTTTTGAATTAGCAAAGTTTATGAAACAGTCCAAAGGGCGCGCTTTCGTGACCCAGCCACTAGCGCAGTTGATAGCTGCAAAGGCATCAAAGCGAGCGGTTTGAGCGATCGCGAGCAGGAAAAGGCAGGAAAAAAGTGCACTGAAGAAACTCGTCACACTCAACTGAAAGCGCACATGTTTGGCTGTACAACGTGTATGGCGCGACTTCTCTACAGCGACAGGGCAGAGTGTCGTCTATTGAAGGTCAAAGACAATAGAAGCGCACAAAGACAATAGAAGCGCACAAAGGCAATATTATTCTTCGTGTACGTATGGTTTCAGTAACGCGTCTGCATTCTCGGACACGTTCCGAACACCTTGACTAGAGGATTTAATAATCCCCATTCTCGGAATACGATGGAATGCCTCCATTCACAAGACTGAAGGGATTAACAGTAGGGTATTCTGAATGCAGGCAGAATGCCTGCATCCGGGAATGCAGTAGAGAATGCATGCATGCCAGATGCATTCTGGATTGTCGCGCCAAAGCAATTGCTTGTACTTGCTCGCAAACAATTGCTTGTTTTTAAGCGTATGGATTCAAGCAAAAGGCTAGAACAAGCAACTGCTAGTTTTTATGCATCCGGCCCATTGTGTACGAAACAAAAGCACTAAACAAAAGACTTTTAAGCTGGCATTCCTGGACATGGATGGTATGGGCGCATGCCAAGCTTGAGCCAAGCTGGCTACTTAACAGATAAGCAGGCAAGTCGGACCGGAGCGCACGCTCTTAACCCGTTCCTTCCGCAATTCTCTGAGTTTCTTTAACTCTTAATGTGCCAGGCCCAAAACCCCTAACGTGCCAGAGGTTTTTACCTAACGCCAGAACGTTTCGAAACTGGACCGACAATGAAATTTAAAACTGCCATATCTCTGAAACTATTGACTGTTTTGAATTGAGTTCTACACAACATATATCAAGAAATGTTTGCTCTTTGGTGTCATGCAGTCAGTTTGCCACAATATCTATCTGAATCTGAAATATTGCAGAAATATCTGATACATTAAAATAATTATTAGAAATTTTTGTGTAGTATGGAAAAAAAGAGTCAGTCTTGTTTTTTCTTCAATGGAGCGCTCCCTTGACTCTGTGAGAAAGTTTTAGAGCAACATTTCCTCTTTCAAATGATAACAAAATTGCCTTCTAGAATTGTATGATTCCAAAGATACTAGCAGTTTATTTTGTCTTAGCAATTTCTCTTTCTGCCTCAGTAATTCATTCCCAAATCTGAGTCCTTTAGTCCCAGATAATGTATTTGAAACTAAAGTAATTGTCCCGGGCCCTGGAATAGTGTCTTTTGTCCACCTGAGAAGGAAGAACCTGCTAATCCTCCTTTTGTCTACGCGGACCGCGGGCGGGCGTACTCTATTGAAATCGGCAGGCCTTTGTCCACGCGCAATTCCTATGCTAGCGTGGGGACGATTAGTGACGTTCACCAAAACAAAAGGATGAAAGACTTGACCGACGAACGAAAGCTGACCCTCTTTGAGGGACAAAATCAAAGCAGCTTCCCGCAGGACAGCGTCCAAGCGGAACAATGCGAGTGGAACCGCATAGACAATACACGCAGAGTCAATAGCATACACACGCGTGGTTTACCTATGAGACTTTTGATCCATACACATCTCGCAGAGGGTGCGCCCGCTGCGGATTTTCCCGATGTGAAAAAAATACATCTAGCTGAAAAATCATGTATTTACTCAAAATTTTCCTATGTAAGCATGCTCATATTTTTAGTGGAAGCGATGGCTATGCTAATCAGCTACCAGTACATATCATTGGCAGTTGCTTGGTGTAACACATTACGGTACCACAAGAACTTAAATGATCAATGCTTTTCTCGCTGTTCTTAGTCGCCGATCGGCGACCATGGCACGTCAGGACTAAGGTCGCCGTTCGGCGACCATGGCACGGTAAGAGTTAATGCCCCCAAACGAGATTCTTTTCGCCCGTCAACAGAGAGGCACACAGGTTGGTAATCCAGCTGTGTGAAGGCAGTCAAGCGGTTCATTGTGTCCCCCTTTCTGTGGTCAACTACATGTGCCCGTGAACAATGGAAATATTGATTGGGTGCGAGATATGAATAGAGCGTGCGCTGATGAGCTCTCAGAATCTTTTGTTCTACACAAAACCAGGTACCTGAATGAGGTGACTGGGGTCAGCGAACCCGCATTTCTAACTGATCTCCGCCTTGATCATTATGTACAGGTTCGTACGAGTTTACAGCAGAACAAGCAAAAAACTAAATCGGGAAAGGGTACATAATACTGTAAAACCCCCCTTTTTTTAAACAGCAGGAGAACAAATCCTGATAGAATAAACTCTGATCTTTTTATCAAACCCACTTTTCTGAGCATTTTAACACAAAGAAACATGAATTTAGGCCACTGAAGCAGGCACCCTTGTCTTCATTTTGGGAACCTACCAGGTTCCCGTTAATCAGTTGCTCCCACGGGAACCTGGTAAACCAGGTTCCCGTAAGGAACGGGTTAATATTGAATCCGTGACACCTTAATGTCTTGCCTTCTCCATTTGGAAGCCACTCTCTCAAAGTCTACAAAAAACATTGTCTCATGTCAATTCTAATGATTTGCTCCATTACTGTCTGCATGAAATGTATTTCGGATATTCACTGGGATCCACAGAATGAATCTATGGACAAATGTAGTGGTGCTACACTGCCACAACTAGAACTTAGCGGATTGCATAAATTCTGCAATCAGCAAGTGTGATCTAAATTATCATGCTACTTTGGAAAAGTGCCAAGTAGCACCATCTATGATTGCAGACAATTGATTTTGTCTTATTTCATTTGAAACTACCTTGTGCGTATTGTAAATCCACTTACAACATTGTCAACATAGTCAGTCATCAGGTCAACATTGAGGATTTGCTTCTCCTCAACATAGCCAGCAATGAAGAAAGGTGCCAAGCAGATAATGTCAATGACCTTCAATATTGGAGAGCGATATCTCAGCATTGCCTACAGAAGAAAGAAGAAAGATTACCTCAGTCTCTGAAACAATGTATTCAAAACAATTTAAAACACAATTATTGTATGCATTATCACATTTAAAATTGCAAATAAATGTGTTCTGTGTGTCATGTATAATGTATGAAATAACAAGGAAAAGTCTGTAAATCATCACGACACATAGGTACTGCCGTATTTTTTTTTACACAAAAAAAAAGGAAGATGTATTTAACAAAAAAATCATCAGGGCCCCGTTGCTAGAAACTTCATGTTTAAACGCAACTCGAACAAGAGACCCTCAGGTCTTGCGCTCACCTGAGTATCACAAGTTCACATTCCATGCATTCTTGCAGACTCTAACCTGAGAACATCAAATTGGCAACTTGGGGGGGGGGGGGCAGCATTTAGAGCTGGGGGCATGGTGTCCATTTGCATATTCCATCACACTGGTAAAAATACCTGCCATGTACACTGTACTTCACTTCTGATTCTAGAGAAGGATATTATTGAATATTCCTTAATTATGGAGGGTTGAGCCCCCTGGGGCCCCCAAGGAAAACATGGTGCCAATTCAAACACTTTGAGGTCCTATACCCCTAGGAATGCTACTTGCCAAGTTTGGTAAAAATCCATTATGTCGTTTTCAGTAAGAAAATGAAAATGTACACTTTAGGTCCGCATTTGGATCCCCCCCCCCCACTCTAAGGGGGGCAGACCTGGATCTGCAGATGAAAAAACTTGGAACTACAGTCATCAATGTACAAAGTCATAGTGACTTTGCTCTATCACTTCTGGGTCCCGTTGCTAGAAACTCAAATTGTGTTTAAATTGCATCAACGCAAGTATCTCCCACAAATTGCGTTTTATTCCTGCTTTCCATTGCTAGAAGAGACTTACGTTTGATTGCAATTTGCGTTTGATTCCTGTTAATTATTCAGATGTAAATCATTGTGGATGAGGATAGTCTGAAATTAGCAGAAATAAATCCCTGCAAACAGCAAGTGCATTGTGTATGCATCGCAACAAGAAATGACGGTAATTATTGTAAAGTATGGAAAAATATGCAAATATGTGTCCAATACCTTGAACAATGAAGTACAGAATGCTTGTTTAGGATTAGAATGGCTAGGATACCACAATATGTGCAAAATTTGAATGAACTCACGTTCATGCCTACTTCGATCCCAGAAAAGCACATTCTGTGAAATGACGTTGAAAGCAATAAGTGGGACTATGGGATCATCTAAAGCTGTGGGGAGTTCGTTGGCAAGTAGTTTTTGCGATCGCATTTATCGCATCTTGTAGTTTACACTTCGAATAATTCCTGACATATGTGAACTACGAGATCCTTATTACATAAGTTTGATCGTAAAATACTGTTACAGTGGGGAAAATGTCGCTAATTATGATAGAAAGTGTATGCTTTCAATTTCGCAGGGTTATCATTGCAAGGTCGCCTACATGCGGCATTATTATACTAGTACCTTGCTGTAGCTAGCTGTAGCTATATGAGAGTACAACGTACATAGGCACAGATACGTACGTGTGCGTAAATGCTATCTTCGTGAGACGATCAAGGGGGGGGGGGTGCATTCGTTTTCGCACTGTAGATAGTGTAGGGTTAGGGCTAGCATATCAACCGGCTACATTTATGCAGTTGATGAAAACCAACCTTCATATGAATTTCTGCAGTGTTATGGATTTATTTTACTTTGCACAATTAGATAAATCTTTGTTGAACAAAATGTCAGCATACTGGTGGTGACAATGCATTTTTTGCTACAATGTAAGCAGTTTTTCTGACCATTATGAATCCAACGCAACTTTGCATTTGATCTGAACCAAACGCAAATTTAAAGTGGCATTTGATTGCAAAATGCAAGTCCTTTCAGCAAAGGGATCAAAAGTTATGAGTTATGAGTTCGAATCCTGCTCGAGTATGTACGCCCATGCCTTTTTTATCATGGCTACTACCAGGTACAGTAAAACACTGATCAATTCAGTGCTTATTTATGTCGATGTAGGGCAATTTGTCAACCAGTTGCAAAGCTTTATTGAATTGTGTAAAATAAGATCAGTTGTGTAAACAATGCAGAAATTCATATGAAGGTCGGTTTCCATCAACTACTGAAATTGTAGTTGGTTGTTAAGTTTAATACACTGTCTGATAGATTCTGGAAGTGAACGACCCCCTCCCTCCCCATGATCATCGTCTAAAAAAAAATAGCACTGAATGTGGTCTGTATGCACACATAACGTATCCATGTACGCATAGCTTGCTACAGCATAGTGTTCATAGATACCTGTTTCTGATACGTGTAATGCCATATATATGTAGGCAACCCTGCAATGACAACTCCATGAAGTTGAAATCATACACTTTCTACCCGAATTAGTGACTTTTTTTGCCTCTGCATAGTATTTGACAGTTATATTTGTGAAATAAAGATTTTGTAATTTGCAAATGTCAGGAATTATTCAAAGTGTGAAAACTAGAGGCTAAGATAAATGCGATCATAAAAACTCCTTGCCAATGAACTCGCCACAGCTTTAGATGATCCCATAGTTCCACTTATTGATTTAAATGTCATATTGCAGAATGCGCTTTTCAGGATCTGAAGTCTGCTTGAATGTGAGTTTATTTTTTGTACAAGCAAATTATGTGCATATCCAGGTATCCAAGCCATTTTAATCCTGAAGTAGTGTTCTGTAAAACTTCATTACTCAAGGTATTTGACACATGTTTTTGTATTTTAGCATACTTTTCAATACTTACTGCTGTTGCTTCCTGTGATCTACAGATGATGCGCTTGCTATTTGCAGGGATTGACTTTGGCTAATTTCAGACTATCCTCTTCCACAATGATTTACATCTGAATAATAAGCGAGAATCATACGCAACTTGCGATCAAACGCAAGTCTCTTCTAGCAATAGAATACAGGGATGAAATGCAATTTGTGGGCGATACTGCGGGTTTGACGTGAAGTTGCGTTTAATGGAAGTCGAGTTTCTAGCAACTGGGCCCAGGTCTGTCTCCTGCATACAGTCAAGTCAACTGATCACCAATATGTCATACAAGAATTTACATGTAACCCTTCAGCTGAAGAATATTTTCATTCACTACAGATTGTGGTTGCAATACAGAATACCTGAGGGCAGTTATATTGTACCTGTGGCCGGAATGAATTACATTGTAGTCTCAGTGCCAGAGGCTAAACCTTGTTTTACCATTTGCCCAATGCCTTGAGAGGTTTCTACCTTTTCCTGAGGTTGCCGAATTTGAATCTGGATGATGCAACTCTTGCAGTTTTGAGGGTTTTGAGATATTCAAAATGGCCACTAAGATGGCCACCAAAATCTTAAATGTTCATATATTTCCTCATAAGGGGTGTTTTACAACAAACAACCAAAAAAGAAAAAAAAAAACAAACCAACAACCAAACAACAAAAAGTTTGTCCATATTTTCCTATTTTTTGTTTGCACATTGTAAGAAGATTGAATGTAAAACATCTGAAAAATTGGAGCTCACACTCATCAACTGTTCTTTTTATTATGTAAAACATGCCAGTGCAGAGACTCCAACCCCAAGCACCTTCTGATCTGGAGATTCTCCCGCCCGAAACCCCTAGCAAACGGGAGACTCCAAGTTGATGTGTGCGAAGCGCGAAGTTCCTAGGATTCTAGATGTTCTCTGGTGCTATCTTAGGCTTATTTTTTCAACATACGATAGAAATGAGTAAGAAATCCTTTCCACCGGGAGACACAGAGCCAGGGCGGGAGAAATCAAATCTCAAACGGGAGAACGGGAGATTGTGCAAAAATGGGCTTTCGGCGGGAGATCTCCCGTCGAAAACGGGAGAGTTGGAGTCTCTGCCAGTGGTGTTACAAACCTAGCTCTTGGCCTCTGATACCATCCTGCTGCACCCTGACTAGAAATTACAACTTCAGCTGAAAAATTTTATATATATATTTTTATAATGGAAGAATGCCAAGTAAGAAAATAAGTAATATTTTTCAGTTTCAAACTCTTTTATTCATATTAGCAATTTTCATGGAAAGATGCCATAATACAAATTAACAGTTTTTCTTGGAAAGATGCTATTTGTCAGTCCCTACGACAATGAAGAGTTAATCATTCTGACCCTCACAAATCAATTATACCAGGGGCCAGTTTCATAAAAATTGAACAAAAAAGATTATTCTCACACTCAATCCATTTATGATTGATCACAACTCTCAATCAATCACAATTTTTTATTTAATAAATAGCTTTGAGACTAGTTGTAAATTGTGCTCAATATTTTTGTGCTAAATAATATTTAAATGAACTATTGTACATATGCCTATTTGTATGTATGCGCAAAAATCACATTCCAGCCCTAGTGTACTTTGGTTTCCATGTAATTTTCTCAAACACTGCTTTACCAAATTGCATTTAAAAATACTCAATAGAGTATTTATAATCGTTAATAGTAAGATCAAACGAGAACTTACTAGTTTGAAGTTTGCTCTTTATCTATGAGGGAGTTGGAGAAAGAATTCACAGTGAGAGCCAGCTCAATGCGCGCGCAGTCATACTTCGTAGCAACAAGATTTGACTTCTGTCAGAGTGGAAAGATTGAGAAACTTACTTGAAGTTGATCTATACGTTTTGAGATAATTATATTCATGACAGGGAGGGAGAGGAGGGACTGTGAATTCTTTCTCCAACTCCCTCATAAAATAAAGATCAAACTTAAAAACTGGTAAGTTCTCGTTTAATCTTTTTATTTTATTTTGTGTGTTTTACGCAAGAACTCAAAGTGAGATTTTGTTGCACAGAAGTCACATTTGTTCCAACTGAACAATCTTAGGCATGCACAATGGCAAGCAAAAGGTAGGCTACAATTACCTGGGTCTGATGAGGCCATCATTTCCTCATATATCAGCTGTGACAGACACTTTCCCTCATCTTGCAGAGGCTTGTCATGGAATCTGCGAAATGTCTGCTCTTTGGACCAGCCTGCTTTTGCAAGGAACAGAGGAATAGGTGCATCTGCTGTTTGCTGCTGAGCTAGATGCTGCTCGGGTTGCGTTGCACACTGAACATTGTGATGTCAATGCCAGCGCTAGTCATGATTTCCTTGATCCATCGAGAAATTGACTGTGCCGTCAATCTCGTGAAAGGCTTGCGAAAACTAATGAAGAGATGTCGTTCCTCTCCTCGGATCTCTTTGGTTCTCCAAAGATAGGCCGTACTGTATGTGACTACACACGTACGTCTGTCTGGGGGTATGCTTTCAATAGTATGTCCAATCCAAAATTCCAGGTCTCGACTGCTTAAGATGTTCATTCGCTTTTAATGACACCAGAGATTGTTTGAGAATCATGTTGTCTAGATTCAGGCAGTGCAAAGTCTGTACCCTCTGGGTGGATATCAAGGTTAGTAACATGCACAGCTTCATCGTTAAATTGCTTCAAACTACGTGAGTTTGTGGGAGCTAGCATTCTCATATACTTGTAATAAAATACTCCTATTCACGTCCCAAATTTCCATATACCGCGACCTTGGGAGACTGAGCTGAAACACACCTCTCATAAATGAGAGAATAGCGGATGAGTGCCAATAGTAATTGTTCATCCTTTAGTACTAGAAAGGCCGCAAGTGCACTCCATGCTGAGTTAATAGCTGAATAGCTCAAGTTCTCTTCATAAAACACGTGCGGTAAAAAACTCCAAAACAAAATTAACCTTGGTGTGAAGGTGACTTTCCTTCTTAAGTATACAAAACTTTTTCCATTTCCTTATATATGTACAATACTGCCTTTGGGTTGATGCCCTCCAAGATGCTGCCAAGATGTCCACTGTTCTGCTGCTCATGAAAGAGTTCTTGAACAGCAGCTTCAAAACCTGCAACATAACAAATCAAGGCAAGCGTGTAAAGTGTGTGGTTCCCAAGATACTGGTTGCGCAATCAGATCCTGTGTCTTGGAATAAAGAGTGGTTCATCCTTCAACATTCTCCTCATGCGAGGAAAACCACGCTTGTGTCAGCCAGTTTGGGACAATAAAGAGACCATGCGCCTTGTCATTTTTGATTTTTCAGAGACATTTGGGGATGAGGCAGAAGGGAGGAATGCGTAGAGAATCACCCCAACCCAGAGTGAATGCATCCACTGAAACTGCATCTGGGTCAGGCAGCCATGTAATATAAGCATGCAGTTGTTTATGGAGTCTGGACGCAAAGAGATCAATTTGGGGAGTACCACATTTCTTTGTGATATATGTAAAAACTTTCTAATTCAGCATCCATTCTGGGGGGCGTTTCATGAAGGAACTTGTCGGATAAAATGTCCGACAAGTCAATTATATCCGACAAGTTCAGAGAAATCAGCCAATCAGACTAAAGAATTTCTCAAAACTTGTCGGATATAATTGACTTGTCAGATATTTTATCCGACAAGTTCCTTCATGAAATGCCCCCCAGTTCTGTCAGTGAAATGAGGAGATCTCCTGTCTGCCTCTGTATTGTCACAACCAGGTAAATACTTTGCTGTGATCCAGATGTTTCCTTTCCTTATATCAAAACCCATTTAATGCCTCCTATATTGTTCAGGTAGGCTACAGCTGTTGTGTTGTCAGTTCTAATGAGCACATGCGAATCATGCAAAAAGGCCACAAATGATTTCAAACCAAGCCCTATAGCCAACATTACAAGATAGTTGATTTCATTGTTTTGAGCACACACTATCTTCTGATCATCCCATCTATCGCCAGTTTCACAGCTTCAATCAGTGGCACCCAACCCTGCCCACTGGCGTCAGTACGGAGCTCTAGAGCTGGTCGATCTTGACTCATTGGTGCCAACTGGAAGTAAATGTTATTGAACCAAGCTAACTCCTGTTTAGAATCTTCAAGGCGCAGAGCTTTTGCTTTCGCTCCTCCGCGCATCAGCCTCAGCCAACTGAGCCTCGGAGTCGGCTCAAGGCCTGCTATCTTCCCCCCTCACTTTGAATCCTGCTTTTTGTGTGAAGGTTGCAATTTGAATGGACTACGAATTAAACCTTGAATTTTGCTCTGGTATTCAATTGTAATAAACTATCTGTTCACCACTTGAATGGTTTAGTAGAGATGTCTGCAGTTACGTGTAATGTTACTAATTTTGCCAGAATGTCCAAAATGCGAGGGTGTGGAATAATTTTGCATGCAACTGTACTTATTCATAGGCCTACTAAGTGCTAATACATGTAGGCCTACTAATATCCCACATGTACTTGAATTATCTGCTTCATTGAAGGAATTCAGGTCCGCTTCAGGGCCCGAGCTAACATCAGTATAAAAATGTATCTTGATTTTTCGCTTTGTCTAAATTCAGTGACACATGCAGGGGTGAAAGAATAGAAAAAAACAAATAAAGAAAAAGTGGGATTTTGCATGTTCTGCTTTGTATGTTTACGTATGCAGTGTGTGTTTGTATGGGTAACTTTTTCCAAAACTAATGAACCAAAAGTGGTCATAAACATTTCAAAGATTTTTAGGACAATTGCAATAGTCACAGTATTTACCATATGCCTCTAATGCCGCACAAAACTGAACTGAAACTAGTAGGGAAAGTGTAGCACTAATAAATTTTGCATTTGCGGTTAATACAAAGCTAGGTTACTAAGTAAATCCCGCTTCAAAAATGGGGCTAAAGCTGGACTACAGTAAAAGGGATATTAGACATTTTGTGTGATACTCTTGCACTGAAGTGTGAATGCAATTCAAAGGAAACCTACAGTTGATCGAATTCCCAAAATTGATTTCATACCTTAGAGCCCCAAGAATTCATTTGCTGGAGGTAGATACCAACAACCATTTTTCTCTTTGATTTGCCTCTCCAAATCATTAATTGTTCTTGATATCCAGGTACGAAAGTCGCTGAAAAGTTGGATGACATCATTTGCAGCACAACTCTTCTCAAAGATATCAAGAAGATGTCATGTGGGCAACAAACTTCTTCTCTGGAATCATTTCACAGTGTGATCGATCAGTTTGCACCCAGATGAAGTCGTGTATACAGATACCATGGCATGCTTTGCAGGCAAGTATATTTTTGTCTGTATTTTAGTTAAACGGGCATAGTCCCGGTAGTGTAGATGGCGCTGTTGATGCTACTGCCGTTCACCGTTAGCATTGATACGAAGATTGCCGAAATTGAGCTGTCATCAAGAGTAAAGCGCGTAGGTGTTGCTAAGTAACGTTGCCTTCGTTGTCTTCTCTGCGCATCACGCAGTCTGCAGTAATGCCAGGGTGCGTGATATGTGCTTCTTATTATGCAATCACAAAAGATTTGCTAAAGCTGTCATTCCCCTGAGCCGAATCATGAGCCGAACTGTGATCGGACCACTGACACAGTGGATCGGACTTCTTCGGACTCGGGAAAGTGGGCCAAAGCGTAAGCGCCCAAGAGAAGTCGATAGCATAGGTCTCTATAGGAATCTTGCGCCGTGCGCCTGCGTATGCATTTGACTAAAACACGGGGACCATGCACCTTTAATCTGTGCTCTTACCCTTTCCCCTGCCCTTCCAGCACCTCCCACCATCACCACAAAAAAGAAAGGAAAGAAATGTACTGACTTGACTTTACAATCTTTGTTTTACAACAATTATTTGAGTCTTCAGGTGTCTAAACAAGTCTTTCCTTAGTTCAAGACAATGTTTTAATGCACTTTACAACTTCTAGTGACATATTGTTTCTTCCTACAATGACAATGGCCATTGAGAATGAGAAGTAGAATACCTAAATTCACACGGTAAATCCAAGTGCACCTCCCCCTCCATTAATATACCTAGCTATGCCACTTTGTCCTTTTATTTGAATGGTTGTTCCAATGTTATGTTACTACTGAACATCATTTTTTCTACATATAACCTTGTGTCCAATGGCTGAATTTCATCACCAAGTTCTTATATCATATTTCTGTTACAGGCTTCACCTTGCAGCATTGCATCACAACCCTAACAATGACCGGCAACAAGCCACCACCAGTGAAGGAAAGCATCGTTTCATCATCAGCAAGCCCAAATATGAAGCCTGGATCAGCGACTGCGAAGCCCATCAAAGAACCTCCCACCTACTGTAAGTTAAAGCTTTGATAAGCAAAATAGGATGCTGTCTAGTTTTGCCGTAGTAAGCCTACTTTGTACATAGAAAATTATACAGTATATCACTTGGTAATGGTAATTATAACAGTGCCTCCCCACTACAAAAAAAACAACTAGAAATATCACTGAGGTGATTAATACCCCCCATCCCGTGACGTACAGTCTTACCCAAGGAATGATCTTTCCTTGATCTTCTGCCATTTAAATGCCGTTACCATGGCAACGCAGCTTCCGACACGTCCAAAAAATGTCTTGCACATCTTCCCACCAAGACTATTGTGTGTGCCACATTTCATAAGCTTTTGTCAAAAACCGAGGAAGTAGTTCAATCCACAAGATCTTTCCTTGATCTTCCGCCATTAATATGCCGTTACCATGGCAACGCAGCTTCCGACACGTCCAAAAAATATGTCTTGCACATCTTCCCACCAAGACCAATGTGTGTGCCACATTTCATGAGCTTCAGTCGAATACAGAGGAAGTAGTTCAATCCGCAAGATCTTTCCTTGATCTTCTGCCATTTATATGCCGTTACCATGGCAACGCAGCTTGACACTTCCGAAAAATATGTCTTCCACATCTTCCCACCAAGATCAAGGTGTGTGCCACATTTCATAAGCTTTGGTCAAAAAACTGAGGAAGTAGTTAAATCCGCAAGATCTTTCGTTGATCTTCTGCCATTAATATGCCGTTACCATGGCAACGTACTTTCGGGTACTGTCAAAAAATGCGTCTTGCACATCTACAACCAAAGGCACACATCTGTACCAAGTTTCATGGAAATTGGGCAAAAACTGAGGAAGTAGTTTGCAACACAAAATTTTCCATCATTTTGGCTCATAATATGTGAGCTGTTACCATGGCAACATACTTTTTGTCACTGTCAAGAAATGTGTCATGCTGACCTATATCCTAAGACAAACATTCAATATGAATTCCATGAGAATTGGAAGAACACTGATGAAGCAGTTTTGCCATGAAGCATTTTGCCCTATATTTTACCAATAACATGCCGTTACCATGGCAACGCACTTTTTGCCACTGCGGAAATATGTGTCTTGCACATTAACATATTCAGATGAACATCTGTACCTAATTTCATAAAAATTGATCAAGAACTGTGGGAGGAGTTCGCGACGCAAGATTTGTACCCATTTTTGCCCATAATGTGGACCGATGTGTTGGCTCAGTGAGTAGAGCGGCTGCCCTCACAATCGGGAGGTCGTGGGTTCAAACCCCGGCCGCGTCATACCAAAAGACGTTAAAAGATGGGAGTTGCTGCTACCTTGTTTGCCGTTCAACAGTTGAAAAGGTGAGAGCAACGTCGATCTGGCACTGCTCAGTGGCTGCCGGGCCCACGATCAATTGGGCAAAATGAGTTTCCATTCTTGGACAATAAAATTTGGAGTTTATATCCAAAAACAATTATTATAATTATTATATTATAATATGCCGTTACCATGGCAACGTACTTTTGGGTACTGTCAAAAAATATGTCTTGCACATCTACAACCCAAGGCACACATCTGTGCCAAGTTTTATGGGAATCGGTTGAAAACTGAGGAAGTAGTTCGCGACGCAAGATTTGCAACGGACCGACTGCGCCGAGCGCCCGAGCGCCCGCCCGCCCGACCGCCCGCCCGCCCGATCCGCCCGACCGTCTGCTGATTCCTATATACCCCCTTCAAACTTCGTTATGGCGGGGGTATAAAAAAAAAAAAAACTAGAAATGTCACTATGGCGACTGGTATGCCTCCGCCATAATGCATGATTCTCCTAATAGGTATAGATAGTACATGTGGACAACGTGTGATTACATTTTAACAAAATTGGCAAAATATTAAAATGACAAGTTTGGCACAAATGTGTTGAATGTTCACCTTCCTTGACCTAGGTTTAACTGGATGAATAGGAGAGCATGTATTTGGGATTTAAGGATTTTAACTTGCCTTTGACCCATTCATAAGTTTATGCATTGAGTAATTTTCAAGGTATGGAGAAAAATTGCAATTTCTGTATTGAACAGTAAATTGTTACGATTTTTATCTGGCCTTTGACCCTAAAATTCATAAGATAATCACTGTCAGGCAGAGCATGCATAAATATGTAGTACGTTTCAAGATAACTTGAGCCACTTCCGAGATATGGAGGAAAAAATTAGTACAGCACTTTCACTTGATTTTTGACCTTTTGACCTTTGAGGCAAAACAAAAGAAAAAAAAAACCTTTCCAGAGAATCTCTGTTCGTTTATACACGCATACATCAAGTGTAAAAAAAAATCCTGCTGACATTGCATAAACATGAGGGAAATTGTAAAATGTTTAAGTGTTGCCCTTGACCTTTGACCCCATGAACCCTAAATTCTCTAGATAATTACTGCCAGTCAGTACTGTATATATGCTATGTTCCATGAAGATACCTTGAACAATTTCCAAGGTACAGAGAAAAAAGGTGAAGTTTTGATATCTTTACTTGACCTTTTGACCTTTGACCTCATGACCCAAACTTTCACCAGAGAATCTTAATTGGGTAATACATGTATACACTAAGTTTCAAGAAAATATCTTCAGGCATTGCATAGATATGGTGGAAATAGTGAAATTTTATGTATTTGACCTTGACCTTTTGACCTTGAGCAAGTGCACCTAAAAGTTGATAGGCACAACTTCACCCTCTAATACATATACATGCCAAGTTTCATTAGGATACCTCAAAAGGTTTTGATAGTTACCCTGTCCACAAAATTCATTACGGACGGACAACCCGAAAACATAATGCCTCTGGCACCACTTCGTGGCGGAGGCATAAAAATAAAGAAATGCAGAAATAGGGAGAAATTTATCATTCGAAATAAAAGATGTACTACATTTTAATGTGAAGAAAAACATCTGTGTGTTAATGTGTTTTATATCTTCCCCCTTTTTTTTCTGTTCTATAGCATATGTTGAGGAACTCATGACTGAAGTTTCAGAGTATGACAGTGAGGCATCTCCACATGCAAGACAGCCATCACCACCTCCACTGTCCAGTGAACACACTTACCCATCAAAAGAAGATATCATTCAACAGCATCAGACCCGACTCAGTTCAGCCCATCAATGAAGTGAGGTCGAGTGGATTAGAGTTCTTAGGACACAATGCTACAAAGAAAAGAAATGCTGTCCAGTGGTAATTTATCATCGGAACAACCTTTAGAATAAATAGAAAATATATTTAAAAAAACATTGAAATTTAATTTATATTTTATGAGTAATGGGAGGATAGAGAATTCAGCCATTGGCTGCGCATTAGCCATTGGCTGAATTTGCGTAATATGAGAGGCCGTTCCGCCATCTTTAAAAGCTGATGACTACTGTGAAAAAATATTTCGAGATGAAATAGATCTTGTATAAGCCACATTTAAAGCTGTTCAGAGTAAGGGAGGGAGCGGAGGGTGCTGAATTCTCTATCCTCCCATTACTCATAAAATATAAATTAAATTTCAATGTTTTTCATTTAATTTTCTATTTTATCTCCTCATGTACGGTAGAGAATTCAGCCATTGGCTGCGCATTAGCCATTGGCTGAATTTGTGTAATATGAGACTTCAAAGATTTTCACAGTAGTCATTGTTCACAGAAGATATATTGTCAGAGATATGTTTTTGGGCAACTTTACCTACTATATTTACAGGACTGTATCTTGTCCCCTCCTAGAGGTCTGTTATCCCAGAACTGCTTGTCCAAAAGAAGTTGCCTGGGATGCGGGTTTCAGGTAAAAATTCCTGAACGTGGATTCACTTTTCCACCCAGCATGTTTGAGAATGTCTGCTATTGGAAAATGATTCCTCTTGGCAGATGAGGTTGCCGCTGATCTCGTTGAATGTGCTTTTAAGAGATCGGTGTCGATACCCGATGCTTTCAACACAGTTTTAATCCATCGAGCGATGGTTTGCTTTGATGCCCTCCCATGAGGTTGCTTGTAGGTGACAAATAGTGCATTCACCTCCTTCCTCAATGTGCTTGTTCTGTTAATGTATTCTTTAACATAGTGTACAACGCAGAGTTTCTTATCCCCGGGAAAGGCTTTCAGTGTTACTTTCACTCCCACATTCCCAGGTTGACTCTGCTTTATCAAATCAGCCACTGCTATCTCCACACAATCTTTGGACACCTTCACATTGTCAAGGGTTAGGTATGAAAGTGTTTGCACTCTTTGGGCGGAAGTCAACGCTAGTAAAAAACATACTTTGTGTGTCAGTTGACACAGCGAAATCTTGTGAGCTGGAGTTACTTGTCTGAGGTAGCTCAGCACCTTCCCTACATCCCATATGAAGCTGTATCGCGGAGTGGGTGGTCTGAGATTGAAGATGCCCTTGAAGTACCGGTAAATCCAAGGATGTGTAGAAATGGTGTATTTCTCGTCCCGTAGAAGAACAAGTGATGCGAGTGCACTCCTTGATGTATTCAAGGTGCTGTAGCTTGTTCCATTTTTGTACAGAGAATTAAAGAACGCAAACAAATTTCCCACCCTTGTATGGGTCCGACATAAATGACGCTCGTGACAAAACCTTTGCCACTTCCTAATACTGTATATGCTATATATTTCGCGGGGGTTTTATTTTCGCGAATTTCGCGAGTCGGGAGCTATTCGCGATATTAACAACACGCGAAAATATTACCTTCCAAAGTGAATCCCTTGCCTTGATGATACAAACATTTCAGTACTAGTATACCATGTCGCGGCTTATTGAACAGACCATACTGGCTAAGCTTGTTTACGTACATACAGCACGTCCATGTCTATACTTACATCCTACTTACGAATACTGTAGAGAGCCAATCCATTATCGCAAGGGGACCACTCGTCAGAAATCTAGCGCGATGGAATTAACCACTTCAAAAATGTTGAATTTTAACTTACTAGTTCGCAGAGTTTGGTAAGTTTTTTTCATGCAGTGTATAACTAGTATCATTCTTATTTGCTAGTAAGTTGAAAATTCACACTTTCTTTGCCACTTCATATTTTCTCTGGTCCCCCAATCGCGAATTTAACCACTCGCGAAAATGTGTGACAGCGGCAATTCGCGAATATTTATGTACGCGAAAATTATAGCGTATACAGTATACACCATATACTGCTCCTTGGTGGATTTCCTCCAAGATGCTGCCATTATCAGCAGTCTCTTCCATCAGCCCTTGAGCTATGAAATGTTTGCTCCAACCCTGCAACATAAGAGGGAGAGATGGGTAAGTGGATGGGGTCTACCTGTAATGGGTTGAGTTAACAACCGGTGTTTTCGCAATACCCAGGGCTCCTCCAGTAGCATGTTATGTAGTACGGTATACCAGGGCTGTGTTGGCCAATTCGGCACTATCAAAATTCCCCTAGCGCCATCTTGTCTGATTTTTTAGAGACACTTTGCAACCAAGCTAAATGGGGGAAACGCATAAAATTCTAGGGGTCCCCAGTCAATAGTGAATGCGTCTACTGCCCATGCCCCTGGATCTGGTCTCCAGGGAGCTGGGCATTCAGTCTGGTGGCAAAAAGGTCTACGTTTGGTAACCCATACCTCTGCACTATCTCAGTGAATATTGTCTTGTCTAGCATCCATTCTATATTGTCATTGAATTTCCTTGACATCGTATCTGCTTCTGTGTTCTTTGAGCCTGCGAAGTGAGATGCTGTTATCCAAATTTGTCGTCTACTACACCAATCCCAAATTTGTCGTCTACTACACCAATCCCAAATTTGCAACGCCATTTCATTACATGCATCAGACTTGACGCCACCCATGTTATTCAAGTATGTCACCACTGTGGTGTTGTCTAATCTCACCAGTATATGTGCATCTCTGACATTTGAACAGAAGCTTTTGAGTCCCAAACCGGCTGCTAGCATTTCCAGATAGTTTATTTCATTACCTGCTGCTCTTGCTAATTCTTGAGCATTCCATCTACCCCCTGTCTTAGATTGCAGGTCTGTGGCACCCCAACCTTGTCCACTAGCATCTGTTCTTATTTCTTTTGATAGTTTCCCTGGGTACAGGGGTTTAGACAGGAGATGTGCATGGGATAACCACCAAACTAGTTCCGCCTTGGCTCTATTCAATAGGCTCATATGTCTATCGAAATGTCCTTTCTGTTTTCTCAGGGCTCTGATTTTTTCCCTTTCCAGCTGCCTGTAATGCAAGGGGCCGTACTGAGATGCTGGTAAGGCGGCCACAATCTTCCCAATGACTTTAGCTACCTCACGGATACTAGGTTTGTTATTAGCAAGTAAGGATCTGCATGCATCTTGAATGTCATTGCTTTTACTGGCTGGGAGGGTGATTCTCATTTCAGATGTATTTAAATGGAAACCCAGAAATTCAATCTCACGAGATGGTTCAAGTACCGATTTCTCTGAGTGAATAATGAACCCTAGACCAGTCAAAAGGTCAGTGGTGGCTTGCACAGCTGAGGGAGTGTCTGCTTTATTGTTCCCAATTATCAGTGTGTCGTCCAAGTACAACAAAACTGTGTACCCCTGTTGTCTTAGTAAGGCAAGCACTGGTTTCAGTATTTTGGTGAACAGTCTTGGGGCGGAAGATAAGCCATTTGGCAAAGCTTTGAACTGCCACAATTGGTTTCTCCATACGAAGCGGAGATATTTACGAGAGTCTAAGTGAATGGGAATTGTGTAGTATGCATCACCGAGGTATACTGAAGCCATATAACACCCTTTTGAGAGGAGCAGAATACCAGATTGAATATTATCCATTTTAAAGTGTTGGTACTGAACACTTTTGTTGAGTTTGGACAGGTCAAGAATTAATCGAACTCCTCCGTTCTTTTTTGGTCTCGTGAAAACCTCTGAAATATCCCCTTCTTCATGGACACATTTTTCAATGACCTGTTTTTTTTCTAGAACAAGAATCTCATGGTCAATCTTGGCTGTTTCTTCAGCATTCCGCTTGTAAGAACGCAGAGGTTTTTCTCGAGAAGGGGGAAATTTTTCTGGGTCAAATTCTATTGTATAGCCTTGAACTGCTTGTATGATGTGTGGGTCTCTCGTGATATTTTCCCAAGCAGGGAAAAGGGCTCACACCCATAAATATTTCCCCATAGGGATGTGTGTTAAAAATTAAATTTCAAAAAATTCTGTAAAATAGCTGGGAGAAATGAGGTGTTTCAGCTTCACTAACCTGGATAAGTTAGATGTATCCTTTCATCCATCCAATTGTCAGGGTGGATAATTCAGTTCAAATTCTGTCCAGGGGTCCGAAAAGCCAGACTACGAGTTCTTGTCACTCAAAAAATCACCCATTTTCCGTACACGTACCCAACGAAATATAGTCCCCTCAAATTCCACCAGAAAGGCTTTCATCTTCTAACCAAAATGCAATTTGTAGAGGAATTCATACTCAATATCTACAGCTATTCAGTTTTTTGCCAAACTACATCATTGATTTTTAATCAATTTTTTTCTTCATTTATTTTGGTATCTTTGGTACGAATTTGTGAAGGGGTCTGGGACATTCCATTGTATTTACGGGTGTGAGCCCTATAGTGAAGGTCATATTTCTCATTTGACTTTTAAACATCATAAATGTGTTTTTGATGATATTTGCACCTACATCATATGGGAAATTACACATTCAAGGGTTATAAAGCTTCTCAAAGGGACACTTTTGAAACTCACACCCTTTGAGGTTTTTTAAAAAAATAAACATGTAGTGTTGATCAGTTCTTCATAAGATGAATACCTAGATGCAGGCAGTAATCTTTGATTACGGAGGTGTCATCATCACATTATTGCCTACAAAATACTTGAAAAGACTTTGTTTTGTCAAACAGACTAACTTTATGAATTTTGACCTGTTTCAGTGGTAGCCAAACAAAGAAATACATTAAAATAACACAGTCACTCAAAGTTGTGTGATACTGATGACTGCTATGTACAAAGATCTATCTATACCACAACAACATAATAAGAAAACAAATTGTAGCCAAACAGAGTTGGGGGGGGGGGGGGGTAGAGGAGAGAGGTGGGGGGGGGGGGGGTAGGAAGGGGAAGGGGGAGGGAGGAAGAGATCTGACACAATAGATCAACATAAACCAGCAGAGTTTGTATGGGATGAATACTTCCCATAGACTTGTGTGCATTGCATGCATCCTCTATAGGGCTCAC
Source organism: Diadema antillarum (assembly GCF_040938485.1). Taxonomy (NCBI): domain Eukaryota; kingdom Metazoa; phylum Echinodermata; class Echinoidea; order Diadematoida; family Diadematidae; genus Diadema; species Diadema antillarum. The sequence continues at coordinate 484,696 of NW_027272222.1, forward strand.
ACCCATAAATATTTCCCCATAGGGATGTGTGTTAAAAATCAAATTTCAAAAAATTCTGTAAAATAGCTGGGAGAAATGAGGTGTTTCAGCTTCACTAACCTGGATAAGTTAGATGTATCCTTTCATCCATCCAATTGTCAGGGTGGATAATTCAGTTCAAATTCTGTCCAGGGGTCCGAAAAGCCAGACTACGAGTTCTTGTCACTCAAAAAATCACCCATTTTCCGTACACGTACCCAACGAAATATAGTCCCCTCAAATTCCACCAGAAAAGCTTTCATCTTCTAACCAAAATGCAATTTGTAGAGGAATTCATACTCAATATCTAATCTACAGCTATTCAGTTTTTTGCCAAACTACATCATTGATTTTTAATCAATTTTTTTCTTTATTTATTTTGGTATCTTTGGTACGAATTTGTGAAGGGGTCTGGGACATTCCATTGTATTTACGGGTGTGAGCCCTATAGTGAAGGTCATATTTCTCATTTGACTTTTAAACATCATAAATGTGTTTTTGATGATATTTGCACCTACATCATATGGGAAATTACACATTCAAGGGTTATAAAGCTTCTCAAAGGGACACTTTTGAAACTCACACCCTTTGAGGTTTTTTAAAAAAATAAACATGTAGTGTTGATCAGTTCTTCATAAGATGAATACCTAGATGCAGGCAGTAATCTTTGATTACGGAGGTGTCATCATCACATTATTGCCTACAAAATACTTGAAAAGACTTTGTTTTGTCAAACAGGGAAGGCTTGGAGGGGGAGACCTCGAGACCCTCCTCACACAAAAATGGCTTCAGACGACCTCCGACGACAGCTGGTGCTGTAACTAGATTGTTGTCTATGTTGTGTTCATCATCACCTACCTGTTCTATTTCCTCCCCTGGCTTTGGCTCTGCCTGTGGTAGGCTGGCTGCTTGTTGCAACCCTCCCTTGCTGCTGTCGGTGTGTAAGTGTGAGGAGGGTCTCGAGGTCTCCCCCTCCAAGCCTTCCCTAAAAAAGGCTGTGCAGATGAACCGGCCATGGGGTTGGGATGTGATGTTCGGTGGTCATAACCCCTCCCTGACGGGCGGGTGAACCCAGTCGACGTGTATTGACGGCGAGATGTCACATCCGGTTTCTTGTACGGCTGGAACCGTGATTGCTCTCGTGTGAAGCGTGATTTCATCATGCCTGACATTGTTTTCCTTTGTTCTTGGATCTCTTTCACTTGACGCCCCAGGTCATCTCCAAACAAGTACTTTGTCACTCTGTGAGAGGGCTTGCACAGGTGGTGGAAATTTGAGTTCATGTCAGGCTTTATGCTGTCCTTTCTCATGCAGTTGAGGGAGAAGTTTGCATCGCAGAGAAAGGCCATAGCATCCTGCTGAGCTTCAGACAAAGTTGCTGGAAGGGTACGAGCAAACGCGTTTATCCCTTTCAAGAGGGATGATTGGATCATTTGTAGTTTCAGATCCCTGTGTCTTGTCCCCGTGGAGATGTTCTCCCAGATTGTGCTGTTAACTTTAGAGGTTTCTAGACATGTGCAGTTTGATGGGCAGGGGTAGCGAGTTGCTGCTTCATCGAGAGATTTCTGGTCAAGTTTCTGTCCCATCATATACACAATGGTGTCTGCGACATCCTCATCGAGTGGTTCCCCTATCCTGGACGGAGCCACAAATTTCTGAGCCATTCGTGGTATCTTGAATTCTGGCCGTTTGTCTTTGTCTGGATGCCTTAGGCCTCCCGCCGCTAGACAGAGTTTTGCCTGCAGCCTTCTTCTTCGCTGCCGGAGCTGGGCTGGCCTTAGGCTCACACAGCTCGGTATCTTTTTGGGCTTTTGCCTTCTTCGATTTGTCAGCTGGTTTATCCATGCTGAGAACGATAATCACGCTTGTACGAGAGCACGAAATCAGTTCCGTATTTCCGCAGATTTTGATGATATTTTTCGATTTTTCGGTCAGATAAAAGTCGCTTTGCGATTGAACATTGCGCTGGAACGAAGATGGCGATTGCGCGCAGAACGGCCTCTCATATTACGCAAATTCAGCCAATGGCTAATGCGCAGCCAATGGCTGAATTCTCTACCGTACATTACGAGATAAAATAGAAGGACAAAGTGGCTTAGATAGAATATATTGATGGGTAGGGGATGGGGTGCACTTTACAATTTTTTTTTTTCATTTTTGTCAGCGCGCTGAAGGATAAGAGACTGAGGGATTGAAATGGTTTCTATCATCTACCCGTCTGTCATAACTTGGCTCCACCAAGCTCAGTTTTGTCCAAACCTTTTTGGTACATAGTTCCTAGGGACAGTGGGATTTGGATGGAGTCAAAGGTCACACAGGTCAATGAGTTTTAGCCTGCTTTAAATTTTTAGTGTAAGTTTTTCTATATGCCAGTAACTGGGTGAGACATCCTCATGAATTGTCATTATTGGAAGTAAAAATATGTCACTAAAACCAAAAGGCATCAAAATATCAAGTTTTAGAACAAAGGAAAGAGTTGATTGGATAATTGAATTTAGCAGTATATGTTGTAAAACAAATAAGCATTGTGAGCATTTATGATGGAGGACTTACATGTATGTCAAAATATGTTTTTATTAATTTCATTTTATTTACTAATCAATGTATTAGTGGTATTTTTGTTGTATTTTTTTTATTGGGGGGGGGGGGGTGTTAAATACCTTCAATAAAGATACCCCATAAAGGGTCTCCAGAAAGACTCATGGGATGTTTTATTGCACCAAGCATTCTTGAAAGAAGAAAAATACAATGTAGGTGTCACAGAAGTATTTTGACAGTCTGGTTGTAAAGTATTGTTAGTAAGTACACGCATCACCACTTTTTATATGCCTGATGGTATGGCCTGTATTGTCTGTCCATTAGCAAATAGTTGTGAAGATAACTCATTTATTGTTTGGTAAAATTCATGCATTCTTGCATAGATGGATCATATTGAAGTGTAGTTGTGTGTGAAGGTGAGATAACTTAGGTAGGTCAAAGGTTATGGAGGTGGTATGCCTGAAAATACACATTTCTCAAGATAACCAAGTATTGTTCAAGATACAATTTTGAATTTTAAACCTGGCAAGTGTATACTTTGTACAGTGTAAATGATGTAATGTGATTATGGGTTCATGAGGAAAAAGGTCAAAGGTTACCAGGTCAATATTATATATGTGCCTGAAAATACACTGTTGTGATATGTTGAGAACTGTTTGAAATATGAACTTTTAACCTGGTAGATATTTACTTGGTAAGGTGTCGATGTAATGAGTCTGTGTGTTTATGAGGTCAAACGTCACAGATCAGAAACAGAAATACACAACACTCGTTGTATTAGCAACTGTAAAAGGTAGCTTTTTAGTTTCATCCATGTTTTAGATTTTGAAGTACGATTCAGCTCGTACAGTGGAACCCTGTTATAACAAGTATTGAGGGACTATAAAAATTAGTATTACCTTGTTTTATGAACTATCTCATTATATCTGGGTAGAAAACTAAATGTAAAACGTTTGCTCTAATTTCTGTTGATATTCTAGCCATTCAAAAACTCATATTTGAACATTTGGTTAAATGTTCCTCACTAAAACGGTATTTGTATCCAGTATCATAAATTATTATCTATATAGGACGTTTTAGCGGCGCATTAAAAACGCGTATTGTAGTCCGATCAATTTTTACCGTTAAATATCAGAGCATATTGAACGAAACGCATAGGCCAACGTATTAATTCCCCATAGGCTATCGTTGTTACTTGCCGTTCAAGATCACACCATATTCAATTCTGTCTCGTTTATTGCGCGAGCGCTTGCTGAATGCGCAAACGCTTGCTACTAGTGCGCGTCATTTTGTTACAATTCACAAACGCGCAAACATCTTGCCTGATACGCAGTTTTAGGGGCTTCCCCTTTTCAGCGCTGGGATGTGACTGCCGAGTCAACTTCAAAGACGAGTAGAAGCCGGGTAATTTTGTGCAGTTTGTGCTTGCTCTACTTGATTGTATAGATAATAATCATATTGGATGGCCATGATAATAATCATATTGGATGGCCTTGATTCATGGAATACCAGGGAATATTGCACGAGTTAGAGCCAATATTGCACTCATCTTTGATTCGTGCAATATTGGCCCTAACTCGTGCAATATTCCCTGGTATCCCATTCATAGCCATCCAATACAAGGAAAAGTAGAAATTACGCAGTGTGTAATATATGTCCCCACCGGAAGTAGCATTTTGTAGCAAAATGTACAATACAGGTTAAAAATCAAGGTCAGAGGTCAAAGAAGTCAAAGGTCAAAATTCCGTGTAGAAGTTTTGAAGCCCTCACCTAGTGCCATCACATAAAGCAAACGGAATCGAAATCGGGTTAGAAATGGCGGAGTGGCATTTTGTAGCCATTGTACTATATAGGTCAAAAATCAAGGTCAAAGGTCAAAGAAGTCAAAGGTCAAAATTCTGTGTAGAAGTTTTGAAGCCCTCACCTAGTGCCATCACATAAAGCAAACAGAATCGAAATCGGGTTAGAAATGGCGAAGGAGTAGCATTTTGTAGCAAAATGTACAATACAGGTCAAAAAATCAAGGTCAAAGGTCAAAGTCAAAGGTCAAAATTCTGTGTAGAAGTTTTGAAGCCCTCAACTAGTGCCATCACATAAAGCAAACGAAATCGAAATCGGGTTAGAAATGGCGAAGGAGTAGCATTTTGTAGCCAATGTACAATATACGTCAAAAATCAAGGTCAAAGGTCAAAATTCTGTGTAGCAGTTTTGAAGCCCTCACCTAGTGCCATCACCTAAAGCAAACGAAATTGAAATCGGGTTAGAAATGGCGAAGGAGTAGCATTTTGTAGCAAAATGTACAATACAGGTCAAAAAATCAAGGTCAAAGGTCAAAGAAGTCAAAGGTCAAAATTCTGCGTAGAAGTTTTGAAGCCCTCCACTAGTGCCATCACATATAAAGCAAACAGAATCGAAATCGGGTTAGAAATGGCGAAGGAGTAGCATTTTGTAGCAAAATGTACAATATAGGTCAAAGGTCAAGGTCAAAGGTCACAACTGAAATTCTGTGTAGAAGTTTCAAAGCTCCCATGTAGTGCTATCATACAAAGCAAACAGAATCAAAATTGGCTCATAAATGACAGAGAAGTAGCAAATTGAAGATTTTGATCACACACGGACGCACACACGGACACACGGACGCACACACGGACACACGGGCACACACACGTACGGAGCCCGTTTCATAGTCCCCTGCTCGAACTCATTCGGCGGGGACAATAATTTAAACATTTCTACATGTATGTTGGTTGAATGTTGATACCTTTGAATCATCTCATAGAAGAATTCAAGCTTACTTCATCCATTGTGAGATGAATAAATGTAGAAGTACTACACAGCATTACATGGAAGGTGTTCTCTTGATAATTTTAGCCAAATTTTACACAAGTTGTATGTGTATATGTGTGTGTGAGGGTGTGTGTGTGTGTGAGTGTGTGTCAAAGTGCGTGTGAATGTGTGTTGTGTGTGTTCTGAATTAGTAAGAAAATTGCTATTTGGGTATTTCCATAATTAAGGGGTGTAATTAATGAAATTTGTGTCTGTTACATCTGACAACCGCATGTTTTTGTTGCTTAGAGTACAGATACAGAGAGCTGAGAAAGATTGTAAAATGATTCTGTAAATGATATTACATCCTCATGTTTAGAATCACTTTGAAATCTCTCTGTACTATTTGCATCTGTACTCGGCACCACAGAAATAAGTGGGTGTCAAATGAATCAGGGCAAGAAACATTTCAAGGGAAGGAGATGGGTTGCTATGTAAAAAAAAAAAAAAAGATCTGTCACTCAAGAATACTTGTCACTGCACTGCATCACTTGCATTTATTGTTTGATCATATCTAGATGTGTAACATGTGAGAAAGCCATTACATAACTATAAATAATGCTCAACTAATTGAGAATAGATAATGCTCCACAAATCTACATTTTCATGGTCAGCAACTTTCACCTCATTTTGAAAGAGCAGGGAACATACCGACACTGGAAAAAAAAAAAGTACAACGTACAGTCAACCTCGCGTAAGTCGACATAATCGGGACTGAGAAAAACATGTCGACTTACGCGAAAGTCGCCTTACGCGTAAGTCGACATTTTGTCGACTTATAAATGAAAACTAATTTCCCCTATACAGAGTAAGATAACGATGCGGATCGCTACCCAAATCTTACTCCTTTTGCTGCCAAAACATACCTGACATTAGCAACAATTATGTTTTAGTTCATACATAAATCTCGCGCGGATTAGTAACGACAACGCGCAATTCCCAAATCTCTTGAGAGATTTTGAGAGAGCGGGATCGGAAACCTGGGCCCGTTTCTAGACACTGTACGTTTTAAATTTGATTTGAAATATCAAACGCATATTCCCCAAATTGCATGCAACTTTGTGATTTAAATTCAAGTGCGTCGCTGCGAAGATGTGCGTGTGAATTTGTATGATTCTGTCGAGACAAGTTTTCAGTGCCGACTGAGTTGAAATAGGATGTGTGATTTTCCTTCCCTAAGTCGCCATATTTGTTTTGCTTAAATTTCTATTGCCATACTCTGAAAATGAATTGTTCTCGCGCTCCGATTCGCAACAATACCACCGCTCTGTACGGCGCGGGCCAGTCTGAAATAAAAAGAAGAAAAGTTTGTTACTCGGAAAACGACATCTTTCGAATAACTAACTTTCATAAAAACAAATCTCTTTCCATCGTCGGACTAATTTAAATTTGGACTGAGATTTAAACCTTCGGCATAGCGAACTGTAACAATAATTTGCTACTATTTTTTCATTGACATTTCGTGAAGCAGCATGAGTTTCGGTAGTTTGAAACGTGTAAATGTTGCGATGTCTTTCCCCTGCAAGTGCAGACTAAGTTCGGTCACGGCGAAAGTTCCGTTACGAAATAAAATATAATGCAAGTCTTTTCAACAATAACACACTTCCGTATAGATTTTTATGCATTTAAACGCTGTTTCTAGTTTTGTATAAAATCGTAAGTCTTTTCTGCGATGCTCTTGCGTTTTAAATACAGAGTTGCTTGTGATTTGATGGACTAGCATTTGATTTTTAGAATTGCATTTAAACGCAATTGAGTTTAAGTTTTTTTTACAGTTTTCTAGTTTCGGATGATTATCAAACGCAGGTCTTTTCAGCGTTCTGTGCGATTTGATGAACTTGCATTTGATTTTCGGGGTTGCGTATAATTTTTAATTTTGTGTGCAAAATGATAAATAATGCGTCTTTTCAATAATAACGCACTTTCGTAGATGTTTAGAGATGCTTTTAAACGCAGTTTCTAGTTTCTTACGAAAACAGCAAGCCTTCTCTGCAACGCTCTTGCATTTGAATACAGCGTTGCGCGTTATTTGATGGACTCCATTTGATTTTTAGAATTGCGTTTAAACGCAATTGAGTTTTTTAAAAAAAGTTCCCTACAATTTTCTAGTTTCGTATGGTTATCAAATGCAAGTCTTTTTAGCGTTCCGTGTGATACGAGGGACTTGCAATTGCATTTGATTTTCAGAGTTGCGTTCAATTTCAATTATTCGTACGAAATAAAAAATAATGCAAGACTTTTCAACAATAACGCACCTCCGTAGATGTTCAGAGATGCTTCTAAACGCAGTTTCTAGTTTCTTACGAAAACCGCAAGTCATCTCGTCTGCAATGCTCTTGCGTTTGAATACAGCGTTGCGCGTGATTTGATGGACTTCATTTGACTTTTTAAGCGCAAATGAGTTTCAGGTTCGTATGACAACTCTTTTCTAGTTTCATATTCAAACGCAAACCTTTTCAGCAACGCACTTACGTTTATGTGCAAAATTGCTCGTGATTTGATACACCTGCATTTGATTTTTAGTTGCATTTAATTACATGTAGTTGCATTTTAATTAATTTTCTAAAAACGGGCCCAGGTTTCTAATACCGCTTCGGAATAATTAACGTTAGAATATTCGGATAAACGGAAACACCTATTTCATGTTCTCATAATGATTCTCTACTAGGACCTATAGGTGTACAAAATTTGTGCGTTTTGAGAATAACGACAAGGAGAAAAGGGGGAAAGTGAACTGCTTTGGGTACTACATGTAATTCTCCAATGTAAATGAGTGTATGCCCTTGCTATTCCGACGTACAAAACAATGGACGGATGGCGCGAACGCTACCGCGCCGTACACTAGCGAATTACCGAGTAGAAATGCTGCGAATCAGAGCGGGAAAACAATTATTTTTCAGAGAATGGCGATAAGATTTTGAGCGAAAAAAATTATGTCGACTTAGGCGTGGGAATTAACACGTATTATAGCTCAGTTGGCACTCAAAAATCAGGTCGACTTACGCGAGTTGTCGACTTATAAATGTCGACTAAGACGAAGAAATTTTCAAGGAATAACAAAGGCAAAAATCGGGACTTTTTTATCGTGTCGACTTAAGCGAGTTGTCGACTATTGCGATGTCGACTTAAGCGAGGTTTACTGTACAAGCATTTCATGAGAACACAAAACTTGTCATTTCCCCACTTCAAAATGTCATAGGAAAATAGGAAATGGATATGAATAGAAACAAGCTACATTAGTGGCAAAAATATGATTTACAGCTTCATGACCTATCACTCTCATGAGGCATTTCCCTTCTGTATTTACAATTTATGCACGTTAAGTCTATATGCTCTGCTTGAGTAGCATAAACATACTAGTATTGAATTATGATTACAACAGATTAGGACAAGATAATTACTATGTATAATATCCACACGTAGGGGATGTAAATCAAAGCTACAAGAAAAGAAACAAGGAAAAGTAGAAATTACGCGGTGCGTAATATATGTCCCCGCCGGAAGTAGCATTTTGTAGCAAAATGTACAATACAGGGGGGCGTTTCATCAACGAGTTCGTCGGAGTTTTCACCGACAAATTTGCTATCAGCCAATCAGACCAAGGATTTCATTAGCTTTTGACAGTTGTCAGTATAAATCCTTGCGTCTGATTGGCTGATAGCAAATTCGTCGGTGAAAACTCCGACGAACTCGTTGATGAAATGCCCCCCAGGTCGACAATCAAGGTCAAAGGTCAAAATTCTGTGTAGAAGTTTTGAAGCCCTCACCTAGTGCCATCACATAAGCAAACAGAATCGAAATCGGGTTAGAAATGGCGGAGTAGCATTTTGTAGCCAATGTACAATATAGGTAAAAAATCAAGGTGAAAGGTCAAAGAAGTCAAAGGTCAAAATTCTGTGTAGAAGTTTTGAAGCCCTCACCTAGTGGCATCACATAAAGCTAGTGGCATCACATAAAGCAAACGGAATCGAAATCGGGTTAGAAATGGCGAAGGAGTAGCATTTTGTAATCAAAGTACAATATAGGTCAAAAATCACGGTCAAAGGTCAAAGAAGTCAAAGGTCAAACTTCTGTCTAGAAGTTTTGAAGCCCTCACCTAGTGCCATCACATAAAGCAAACGGAATCGAAATCGGGTTAGAAATGGCAAAGGAGTAGCATATTGTAGCCAAAGTACAATATAGGTCAAAAATCAAGGTCAAAGAAGTCAAAGGTCAAAATTCTGTGAAGTTTTGAAGCCCTCACCTAGTGCCATCACATAAAGCAAACAGAATCAAAATCGGGTTAGAAATGGCGAAGGAGTAGCATTTTGTAGCAAAATGTACAATATAGGTAAAAAATCAAGGTCAAAGGTCAAAGAAGTCAAAGGTCAAAATTCTGTGTACAAGTTTTGAAGCCCTCACGTAGTGCCATCACATAAAGCAAACGGAATCGAAATCGGGTTAGAAATGGCAAAGGAGTAGCATTTTGTAGCAAAATGTAAAATATAGGTCAAAGGTCAAGGTCAAAGGTCAGAACTGACATTCTGTGTAGAAGGTTCAAAGCTCCCATGTAGTGCTATCATACAAAGCAAACAGAATCAAAATTGGCTCATAAATGACAGAGAAGTAGCAAATTGAAGATTTTGATCACACACGGACGCACACACGGACACACGGACGCACGGACGCACACACGGACACACGGGCACACACACGTACGGAGCCCGTTTCATAGTCCCCTGCTCGAACTCGTTCGGCGGGGACAACAAATGCGGCACTATATTTGAACACATTAAAATTTGTATCTCTGCAATACTCTCAAACTCAATAGTTTGTTTTAAAAATAGATAGTAAGATACTAAGTAAAACAGAATACATGACAATAATCCAGAGTCTTGTAGAAATGGTTTCTGAACTTGACTTTTTGGATTCTACTCACAAGTGTACAGCCATGGGTAATACAATGCAACATACAAGAAAATAATCCCAATCCCAGTCCCTCAAATGTCACACTTGAAGATCCAAGAAACAAATTTTATATGTCCTCGAATCCCCTGTACACCTCGGATGGATAAGAGTTGCGGATGGTTGTGACGTCACATGAAGGAAGGCGAACACGAACCCTCCTGCCCAGAAAACCCCAACACCACTGAGCCAGCCGGCTGTATGCAATGTGCCTTGATTGCCTGCACAGAAAATAGGAAATACAAGAAAGACAAGGGGGTTAGCAAGCATGTTAATATATTATCTCAATACTTGAATGCATAAGCATAGAATTGTTTTTCCCCCTTTTGATTCGTTCATGAATACGTTATTCTCTAAACATTTCTACATCACAGGATTTGATGTCATAGCATTGTACATGTAATTACCAAAAAGGCTTGAGGCTATAACATAGCTACAGACAGAGCAAATCCCCCCCCCCAAAAAAAAAAAAAAAAAAAAAAAAAATCAGGTCCTAAGGAGGACCATGGAACCATGAAAATTACTTTGTTATATTATGGTACAAAAACAAAAATTTTCATATACAGGGCTGGGACCTGCAAAATTTTTAGATATTAACGCTTTGTTATTTTTTTTTCAACTAAATGAAGTTCCACTGTACAACCTAATAACATGATTTATGAATTATACTCTTACTTATCAGCAGTTATTTGCTATGAAAAATGTAACTAAAAGTGTTCATTGTTGTTTACAACAACTTCCAATTTGGGGACATGTAAATATATATATTTTTTTTTTACTGATGATACATAACTTTGTTATAGTGTAAAACACTCTCACAAATCTGATAAACTTCTAACGTTCAATAGCATGCATGTAGTAGCACATTTGCACTAGTATAGGTACTCACTCATTCTCAGTTACATCCCTCCGGAGGTGACCCTCATACTGCTGTACAATACTGAAAATACGCTGTCTCCAGTACCCACTTGTCTAGACATACACTGTACTGGCTGGAATCCTGGGTGCTCCATGATGCAATTCAGGTCCTCCTCACCGTCAGTGTTGTCATTCATCTTATTCACGAGTACAGGAATTCTTTGCAGCATATGGACTCCCTCACTGACTGCATTGGGATACACCCACCACTGCATGAACACCTGTATTATCAAAATACAAAGCATGAATATAAAGTGATGCTAAAAGGGGTTGTTTATATGTAGATACTTCTGCAACAGTGAATTGTCTGCACAAATTAATACATGAAATAGCCATGTAAGCATGTACATACATGCAGCATACATGTACATATCTAACTTTGCTGGGCTGCCATCCAGAGGTTGAGATGACCTCCGCAAGATGTTGAGTTATACACACAAAATTTCTACAAAATAAGTCTATCACTATATATACCAGAGGCGTCTCCCATAAAAACACCCTATATTGTTTGTGAACGATGGCTTGCCACCCCATGGCAATGCTCAGCTGCTATATGTACATGTACTGTATAGAGTTTGTGGTAATCATCCACTTTAGTGGAATGTATTATTTTTGGTTGCCTGGCTTATTTCAGTTGAGGGTTTATTCCCTTCAAGTTTACCCAAGAGCTAAGGCTAAATTAGCAACCAAACATATCCCACTAGAGTGAATGATTGCCATAATCTCTATGCAGTAAATAGCAGTTATTGGCACTATCATAAAATATAGAGCTTTGTCACTCCAATGCTGTGTATTTTCTGCTTTAGTGGCAATATCTATACATGATCTAGTGATTTGGAGACTCTACTTCATACTTTTACGAGAAGATTATCATAAAAGTTACTTAGGAAGAAATTACAGCTATAGCGTAGGTCTATCACAAGTACCTGGTAGACCTCTACTAGTAATAGGCCTAGGCTACTGGTCTTCTTTGTGTCACCAGCAGCCCACTTCCGAAGCTTCTATTTCACTTCTGTTCTGAATAATATCTCACTTTATACTATAATGTACAAAATAATACTTAGGCCCTATGTTGTCCTTTTTCAAAACATAATTTCAAACTTTCAAAAGATATGTAACAAACGTTAGACTATAGATGAACAAATGAGCATAATATATTTGAAACTATGACTGGTAATGAGAAGTACAAGTTAACTTTAATTTACCAGTTTATTTCCCACTCTCAACTGCTCCTGCAGCAGCAGGCGCAGGTGCGTCGCCGTCAAGATCAGCGGCACGAGCTTCAGCATCTTCCCCGAGCCCGCCCGGAGGTGCGTCCACCGGCTCGGCCTCAGCCTGGCATGGGGCTCCACCTCTGCAAGCGGCTCAAACAAATAGGGCCGCTGGCTCGTCTCCACTGTCGTCATCTGATTCCTCCATCTCAGATTCGGGTTCAGACCACCAAATCCGACTCAAGCCCCAGATCCATTGTCAAGAAGCAGCGTTTTCTCAAATTTTCAAAGCTACAAATTCAGTACCGAATGCAGACGCTAGCACGTTAGTGAATCCAACAACGGCAGTTGCGCTAGTCAGTCGTATATTGATCGAACTATTGTGTACGCAAGACAATGCCCGTGTTAACAAATGCCCGAGTATTAGAGCAGAGAAATAAAACGCCTGTATTGACGTCTACATGTGCAACACATTTTCGCACTAACAGGTTCGGGAAGAATAAAACAACGTTGACTATAAATAAGATAAACTGGGTAAAATATGGGCCCAAATCAAAAGACATCGTATGTGTAAGTAATGTTCAAATTCCTTAAAATGGGCTTTTTCCCTTATTTACAATTTCATATACTTCATAATCCTGCTTTCAAAAGAGGGCAAAATTATCGCTCATACATATTTTTTTAACACGCAGTGCAATGCAGATATGCGAGCTCCTTCGAAGCCGAGCTGGCTCGTATATTCTGGTTGTGACGTATACACACATCTGTCAATCACCCGCCGCTGAGCCAGATTTTTTTAGGGGCGTTCCCGGTAGACTTGGGTTTTGGCATTTTTTCATGAAAATGAATAATATTTTTGAAAATCCAATAACGGATTCGAACTCAGACGTACACAATATGTGTAATTAGCCTTTGTTTACATGTTAAAATAGTATACTTTTCAGACAAATTCATAGGTCTATCAAAATGCCCTTTGCTTGATTTCAGTGCAAGAATTTTGTCTCTTTCTAGGTTACGATAGACGAGGGGGGCCATAGTGAATTGCAGGGAAAGTAGCAATCAGTTTCCCAATGACCTGCGCCACCTGCCGCATAGTAGGATTGTTTCCCTAGTAATTCCACACATACTGCCCTGATATTTTGACATTTCTTATGAGGGAGCGTTATGGTCACGTTTTCCGAATCCAAAGTAAACCCCAAGAATTGGAGCTGTTGCTGAGGCTCTAGGATAGATTTCTCTGAATGAATAACAAAACCAAGATCGGAGAGCAGTTTTGTGGTTGAATTATGAGAGTGTCATCTAAATACTCCATGACCAAGTGGCCTGCCTGTCTCAGTTCTGTGAACACTGGCTTCATAAGTTTGGTGAAAAGTCTAGACGCTGCACTAAGGCCATTGGGGAGTACCCTAAATTGCCAACATTTCCCCTGACAGACAAATCTCAAATACTTTTGATGTGTGGGGTGAATAGGGACTGAGTAGTAAGCATCTCGAAGGTTGACTGATGCAAGGTAACAACCAGGGGAAATTAGGGTGGTAGCTGTATGCATGTTATCCATTTTGAAATGCTGTACATTCAGACTGTCATTTAGGTCTGATAAATCTAAAATCAGGCGTATGTCCCCATTTTTCTTTGTGCATGTAAAAATATTGGACACAAATTCTCCTACCACATGTTGGCATTCTTCGATTATGCCTTTCTCGGCCAATTTTTGAATTTCAATTTCAATCTTGCTCTCCTCAGCATTACCCACTCTGTAGTGGTAAGGCAGTTTACCTCTGCAAGGTGGGGTTTTCGCCACTTGAAATTCAAGTTTGTAACCGCTAATTGCATCAAGTATGACAGGATTAGTGGTAATAGGATTCCACTGTTTGCTAAAATGCCTCAGTCGACCCCCAACGGGCAGGTCTAATGGAACATCTAGGTGTTCATTGTCAAAATCTGACAGTGCAGTGTGAGTAGATTGTCGATTTCCACAAGAGCTAGGGCTGCAACTTACCTCTTTGGGTAGTGCAGCTACTTTCTCCGTGACACAGTATTTGGCTTGGCTGGGACTGAGTAGCTCTGTCCCTGGTTGTGTGCTGGAGCTGGGCGAGTCTGCGTGTGCGGGGCTAAGCTGTTTCCCCGCTGTTGGCCTAAAAAAGGCTTGGATGTATCCCTAGCTGCGAGCCAGCCCGCGCTCCGATATTGTTTCTGACTGAAGCCACCACTGGCTGTGCACTTGTATGGGTGGTACGGATGATGCATTGATCTCTTAGCCTGCCCTTAAACCACACTAAAGGCAGCCCTATTCTCCTCTTTGAGATCTTTTACACTTTGTCCCAGGTCGTCACCGAAGAGAAGCATGGTCGTGGGCGTTGTAGGTTTGCACAAATGTGCATATGCAGCGTTCATGTTGGGTCTCATAAATTCCTTTCTCAGACAGTTAATTTCGTAATTGGCATTACAGAGTAATGCCAGTGCATCCCGTTGCGCATTGCAGTCAGTAGGAAGAGTTTGTAGGAATGCACATAGCCCGCGGGTGAGAGATTTCTGTACCCTGTGCAGTTTAACGTCCCTGCTGCGTGTAGTATGGGTCACATTATCCCAAATCACAGGATTTACTCTGGGGACTACCAAGTTGGGGCAGTTGCTTGGGGCTGGGTAATTTGCGGCTGAATCTTCCATTGATTTTTCCTCTAGACAAAGGGAGATGAGATAATTGGTAGAATTTGCCAGTTCGTCATTGATTGGTTCACCCACAGAGGAGGAAACAGCAAACTTCGCAGCTAGAGATGGTACTTGCACTGGTCGCCCCGTGTGCTCTGCTGGTGCATAACCCGCTGCCACCGCAGGGAAATCGCATTCATCCCCGCTGTAGCTGCTGCTGCTGTGGTCCTGCAGCGTACCGTGTGCCTGCGTACGGTCGTCAATTGCACACGCATCCATATCCCCAAACGGCACACCACCGTGGTCTGCAGTACAAGCCATATCAACATGGCCGGCACGTAATTGTTGTCGTTGGATACGATCGTATGGAGAACTCGATTGAATAGGCTGGGACGGTAGCACTTCCATTACTTTCTCAAACGTGGCTTCAAGCTTCGAAAGGCGGGAAAGCACATTCGCTTCTGTCTTTTCTTTAGGGGGGGGGGCTTTCTTACTCAAGCCCGGTTTACCAGGTTTTTGGGGAGGTCTCCTGTCCCCTTCTTTCTTTGGCTGAGCCGGCCAACACTTAGGTTCATGATGCGCGGCGACTGTTCTAATTGTAACCATGACAGACTTAGCTGTATGCTGTGAGGCGCTTGAACTAGTGATGTTCACGACAGACTTAGCTGTATGATGTGGGGCAGGTGGAATTTCCATCCCGCAACTGCGATGTGGAAAACCTTGATAATCACTAGTTAGATAATAGTCCTCTTCAGAAACAAAATTCAGCTCTAACTGAGCAACAATATGTAATTATCCAGAATTTGATAAAGTGGTATGATGATGCCCGGTACAAAAGAAGAATTAGACTGGATTTTCGACTGCACGGAGGGAACTTATTCCCTCGTGTAACGGGCAAAGAAGCAATATGACTGCATGCCCATTGAGTAAGCTCTCACTGTGAGTTCTTGCGTAAACTCACGAAATAAAATGCAAATTTAATCCAAATCGTTTATTGAGAAATGTTGATATCGACATGTGTCATGTTGCCTAACTGAGACTGAAGTTAAATGTCTCTTTTTGATAACTCATTATTTGCGTACAATTAGATTACAAACTTCAGCTTCAGATTGTGTAGGCAGTAGACACCGCTAAACCTCACGAAGACTGAGTTGTTTTGAGTGACAACATGCAATATCTCATACACACACAAAAATAAGATAGCTAACTACAGTTTCAGATTGTGTAGGCAGCAGCATACACCGAAACACATGACAACATGGAAGTTGACGTCGATATCAGTACTTGCCCATAATCAATAAGGTTTTAATTCACATGAGTGATTGAATATAAGCAATGAAGTATTTCCTGTGATTTTGATGCATTTTGTTACGGTGAATTTGTGACACTTGGATACGAAAGTAGGGCTACATTAGCGCTGCACATTTCATGGGGTATATTTGTATCATAACCTACGGAGATCTACCGTTTGTTCAATAATTTGATAAAATATTTCCCCTTCCCTTAAACATAAAAACTGCCCCCTTTCGATTCCCTACCCAACCCCTAGAGCTACTATGAATTTCCTTAAAAGTGCACTCACTAATGTGTTTCTGGTTTTCAACATTCTTTTTCTTTTTTAAATTGGGGAGTTCTGGGGTCCTTGTATCAAGGATTCCATGGGGGCACCCGGGGATCCACCATGAAAAAACTTGAAATTAAAGTCATCAATGTACTTACTCATAGTAGTAATTTAGCTCTATCACTTCTTGTTCTAGAGAAGCAGATTTGCAAAGATTCCTAAATTGAAAGGGGGGGGGGGGTTGGGGCTCCCTGGGGCCCTCCAGGGGGAGCATGGTGCCCATTCAAGCAAATTGTGATCCTATCCCCCTTGGGATGCTACTTGCCAAGTTTGGTAAAAATCCATCATGTTGTTTTGAAGGAGAAGATGAAAATGCACAATTAAGGCCCCAATTTTGACCCCTCCCCCTCCTGACCCTGGGCTCAAAGTGGGGGAGGGGGAGGGGAGGGGGCGGGAGGGGACTCCTGGATACATGTTGAGCAAACTTGAAACTACAGTCATCAATTTACTAAATCATAGTAACTAACTTAATAGCTCTATCGCTTCTGGTTCAAGAGGATAAAACTTTTTACATATTCCTCAATTTGGGAGGTTTGGGCCTCCCCCTTGGGGGCCCTTTAGGCGGGGCATGGTGTCCAATTTGAAAAACTTGAGACCCTGTTCCCAAAGGAATGCTACCTGGCAATTTCGGGAAAATCCATCACAGAGTTTTAAAGAATAAGAAAATGTACAATTTAGGCCCCAATTTGGACACCTCCCACCCCCTCCAATGGGCACCTAGGTGGGCACCCAGGCTGGATTTGCCATGAACAAATTTGAAACAAGTCATCAGTGAGCTAACTCATAGTATATACTCAGCTTTATCTGTTCTAGACCTATAGAGAGGAAGATTTTAAAGATTCCTTAATATTCAGGGGTTTGATGCTCCCGGGGGCCCTCAGGTGGGGCATGGTGCCCAGTTGAACAACTTGAGATCCTAACCCCAGGGATGCTATCTGCAAAGTTTGATGAAAATCCATTATGGGGTTTTCAAAAAATAGATGAAAATGTTAAAAGTTTAAATGCAAAACGGACACCGGATAGAGAGTGATCGCAATAGCTCACTTGAGCCTTAGGCTCAAGTGAGCTAAAAAGACGACCCTGCTGTATAACAGGAAGATGAATGTCTTACCGGTCTAGATGAAAAGACTACAGGCTCATCAGCTTTTGAAAACATCTGGATCTTCACCATAAACATTCCTATCACAAATAGAAAGGAAGAACATGAAAAGCATGACTGTGTTATGAGTCCTACTGATGGAAGAGGAAAGAAGTGGTATTTTAAATTTAAAGAGTGAAAAAAATGTGCATAGCAAGTATCTCTAGTTCTCTAAATACACAGGATGAGAAGCTTGTAGGTTCAGAGACGAAATTGCACATTTCCACTTTGAATTCAATCAAAGATAGAAATGAGGTACATCACTTTTATGTAGTCGGACAGAATAGTTTGAGATGATTCCTTCTTTTGGCCCAAAAAAGGGCATTAATTGAGATCAAACTTATAAAATCTCTACGCTTACATGGAGCATGAAGGGGAAGTGACAGCATGAGGGCATCGATTATTTGGGTGCACGTCATAAGACCGACACACACTATTCATAGAATCCACTACAGCCCACAAGTCATAAAGCCCATGACTTAAACACTATGTGAACAAGGCCCACGAGTTCAACATCAAGTAAAACAGGCCCATACGTCACACAGCCCATGGGTTCGACACTGGGCAAATACAGCCAATGAAATCAACACCAGGCAAAAAACCAAACAAAAAACAAGAGACACGGGGGTCTCGCTCTCCCGAGTATCCCAAGTTCACCTTCCATGCATTCTTGCAGACTCTTACTTGAGAAGATAGGAAACTTGTGGTGGAGGGTAGCTTTGAGAGCTGGCGTGCTACCTGTCAAGTTTGGTGAATATCTATTAAGGGGTTTTCAAGGATTATGAACATGCACAATTTACATCACCATTTGGACCCATCCCACCCCACTTTCTTGGGTCCCAAGGTGGGGGGGGGGGGGGGGGGGGAGGAGGACACCCCTGATTCTGAAATGAACAAACTTGAAACAACAGTCATCAATATACTGACTCATTGTATTAACTTAGCTCAATCACTTCTGGTTCTGGAGAAAATCTTTAAAGATTCCTTAGTGGAGGGTGGGGGGGGGGGGGATGGTGCCCATTTGATGAAATTGAGATTCTATTCCCCTAGGGATGCTACCTGCCAAGTTTGGTGAAAATTCACCATGGGGATATCAAGAAAAAGATGAAAATTCACAATTTAGGTCCCAATTTAGGCCAACTGGGGCCCCCAGGTGGAGCATGGTGCCCATTCGATGGGAATGAGATTCTTCTTCCCTGAGGGATGCTACCTGCCAAGTTTGGTGAAAATTCATTACGGCATTTTCCCTTCCAAACCCTCTTCCCCTGGGTCCCAAGGGGGGCACCCCTGATTCTGCCATGAACAAACTTGAAACTACAGTCATCAATGTAAACTCATAGTTAACTTAGCTCAAATCACTTTTGGTTCTAAAGAAAATCTTTAAAGATTCCCTGCCCCCCCCCCCTCCCCTCAGGTGGGGCATGGTGCCCATTTGATGGAATTGAGATTCTATCCCCCTAGGGATGCTACCTTCCAAGTTCGGTGAAAATTCATCATAAGGTTATCAAGAAACAGATGAAAATTCACAATTTAGGTCCCAATTTAGCCCCCCTGGGAGCCCCCCAGGTGGGGCATGGTGCCCATTTGATGGGAATGAGATTCTTTCCCTTGAGGGACACTACCTGCCAAGTTTGGTGAAAATTCATTATGGCATTTTCAAGAGAAAATGTACAATTTGGGCCCCATTAGGGCCCCTCAAAACCCCCTCCCCTGGGACCCAAGGGGGGCACCCCTGATTCTGCTACGAACAAATTTGAAACTACAGTCATTAATGTACTTACTCATAGTATTAACTTAGCTCTATCACTTCTGGTTCTAGAGAAGAAGATTTTTTAAGATTCCTGGATTTTGGGGAGTGTGGGCCCCTCTGGGGCCCACCAGGTGGGGTATGGTGCCCACTTGAATAAATTGAGGTCCTATCCCCCTAGGGATGCTACCTGCCAAGTTTGGTGAAAATCTGTTCTGGGGTTCTCAAGAAGAAGATGCAAATGTAAAAAGTTTACGCACAACGCACAACGCACGGACGGACAAATTTTCAAGAGATTTATTTGTGCTTGCATGTGTGTGCACACGCAAAAATTAACAAAATTCACTAAAAGTGTGCCCCAGGTATTTCCACCTCAATTCCAAGATCCAGGGCCTCATGCTCACCTGAATATGGCAAGTTCACCTTTTGCGCATTCTTCCAGACTCTTGAGAACATTGCAAACTTGGGAGGTGGGGAGCAGATATAAGAGCTTCCGGGGGGGGGGGGGGGGGGGGGGGGGGGGGGGGAGGGGGTGGTGGCATGGTGTCCATTTGCATTTTACATCACATCGGTACAAATACCTGACATGTACACTGTATTCAGAAAATCTGACGATGCAGTTAAAGAATAATGTGTCCGGCACCCTTCAGGCGGAGGCATAAACTAGAACTATCACTCAATGTGATTAATATCCCAACCTAAAACTGGGATCAGCTCAACCAGCAATTACTTTGTATGCTTTTTATTGAAGAAAAAATAGTTACCAGGCCAATGTATATTTTGCTCACTGATAGTCACATGTGCCATATCTCAAATCAAATGCTCAAAACCTGAGGGAGCAAGATAAGTAAATCAACAATTTCTATGATTTTCATTAAAAATGCGGTTACCATGGCAACACAATGTTTGACATTTAACAGAAAATGAAGTTTGCACAACTATAAATCATAGCCGTCACATGTGCCAAATTTCAAGTCAAATGTTCAAAAGCTGAGGAGTTAGCTGAATTCACATTATTGCATGATCGCGATCGCGACCATGATGGCAACATTTTTCAACAATGACAAAAGATAAATCTTGCACATCTAGGTAATATAGAGGTCACATGTGCCAGATTTGAAGCCAAATGCTCAAAAACCTGAGTTAGCTGAACCAAAATTTTTGTATTTTCATTCAAAATATGCTGTTACCATAGCAATGCATT
This sequence comes from Diadema antillarum, assembly GCF_040938485.1. Classification (NCBI taxonomy): domain Eukaryota; kingdom Metazoa; phylum Echinodermata; class Echinoidea; order Diadematoida; family Diadematidae; genus Diadema; species Diadema antillarum. The sequence continues at coordinate 505,510 of NW_027272222.1, forward strand.
GTTCAACAATGATGAAAAAATAAGCTTGCACATCTATGTACTATAGCGGTCACATGTGCCAAATTTCAAGCCAAAATGCTCAAAGACTGGGGGAGTTAACTGAATCCACAGTATTTTTGTATGATTTTCAATCAAAATATGCTGTTATCATGACAACACATTGTTCAACGATGACTATAGATTAAGTTTGCACATCTTTGTACTATAGCGGTAACTTGTGCCAAATTTCAAGCTAAATGCTCAAAGACTGAGGGAGTTAACTGAATCCACAATACTTTTGTATGCCTTTTAGTGAAAATATGCTGTTACCACAGTAATGCATTGTTCAACAATGATGAAATATTAAGTTTGCACATCTTTGTATTATAGTGGTCCCATGTGCCAAACTTCAAGCCAAATGCTCAAAGACTGAGGGAGTTAACTGAATCCACAGTATTTTTGTATGATTTTCATTCAAAATATGCTATTACCATGGCAACGCATTCTTCAACAATGACAAAAGATTAAGTTTGCACTTTACCATAGTGGTCACATGTGCCAAATTTCAAGCTAAATGCTAAAAGACTGAGGGAGTACACTGAATCCACAGTATTTTTGTAGGATTTTCATTCAAAATATGCTATCACCGTGGCAACACATCTGTCAACACTGATGAAAGATTAAGTTTACATCTACGTACCATAGCGGTCACATGTGCCAAATTTCAAGCCAAATGCTCAAAGACTGAGGGAGTTAGCTGAATCTATATTTTTGTATGCTTTTTATTAAAAAAAAATGCTGTTACCATGGCAACACATTATTCTACATTGACAAAAGATGTGTTCTGCACATCTTCATCCTGTAGTGGTCACATGTGCCAAAATTCAAGTTAAATACTCAAAAACTCAGGGAGTTAGGTCAATCCACATATGTGACCGGCGACAACGGTTTCAGGCAAAAGTCAGGAATTTTGAAAATTCATTTTTTTTCATTGAATCGCATTGCCCATTTCCTAAGCTTTACACTGATATAAAACACTTGTATTCTCCAGTATTGTAAGTGGTCATAGAAAGTGAAATATATTGCACTTTTTGATTTGTTAGCCTGACAAAATTGTGAGAAAATGGGCTTTGAAGATTCCCCTCATGCTCGAAGACGATGCCCAGCGGCGATGCGAGGTGAGAATCACCCATCCGTACAATGGTGCCAATCGAGATTAAGCTCCGCCTCTAGCAACCACAGCGGCTTCTGATTGGCTCACCGAGAGAGTCAAATTTCCTGGGCACCTTCCTCGGAACTCAGCGTATGGAACCAAATGCACAATGCGTTTCGCTCGGGTTTCTTTACCAGTACGTCTTTCAAGATGGTGGATACAATAATTAAAAGCTACTGGTTACGTGTGTATGGTGCACGTAACCAAAGGCATCCACACGCCATGCCTGTGTGTATACGTCATGGGAGCGGGTGGCACATTCGTATCCCCATCTTTAGAAATCACGTTTTCATAGCACTGATTTGTCTTGTAAATTTCATCATTGGGAACCTTTCGAAGGCAGAAAGATGAAAAGGGTCACGCTTCCTGTTTTTTTTTTTCAAGCCATGCATGTGTTGCATTGTGCGGTAAACGAGCAAGCAAACAAACAAACAAACAAACAAACACGATTTTACTTAGTTTGGTGCAATTTTGATGTTTACTATCAGGGGCATCACCAGCTTTTTTTCAAGGGGGGTGCGTTTTGACATTTAATGTAACGAGTTTATTGGACAGACATTTGGAATTTAGGAAGCTCTCAATCCCCAGACTTTTAGTATTTTTTAAGGGAAATCAAGCGGGGATAAGGGCACCGGCATAGCTAGGATTTCATCTTTTTTTTTTGGTGGGGGGGGGGGTGTTAGTATGCGAGGGAGCGAAGCGACCGAGCCCGAGCGAGCGGAGCGGGCAAGGGGGAGGGAGGGGAGGGGGTGCATGTTTTTGCTTGTTTAATTGACTTGAAACGGTCCCACTTGTTTAAGGTAGCAGTGTACTTTGATGTAATTATTGAACAATTTGCCTATAAAATAGTATCATTCAAATAAACTTCCTGTTTTTAATATTTACACTGAATATCATGAACACGACCAAACACGAGCGAGTAAAGTGAGCGAGGGGGAGGGTGTGTCCCCCTCCCATGGTGAGAACTTTTTGCATTTTGATGTTGTAAATGGTGCAATTTTGCGCATGTTTTTGCTTGCTTTATCGACTTGAAACAGTCCCACTCGTTTAAGGTAGCAGTACATTTTGTTGTCGATTATCATTGAACACTTTGTCTGTAAAATATAGTATCAGCCAAATAAACGTTATGTTGTAATATTTTACCTGAATATCATGAACGCGACCAAGCAAGAGCCGCCAGAGGAGTGAGCGAGGGGGAGGGGGTGTCCCCCTCCCACAGTGAGAACTTTTTGCATTTTGATGTTATAAATGGTGCAATTTGATACATGTTTTTGCTTGTTTAATCGACTTGAAACAGTCCCACTTGTTTAAGGTAGCAGTATATTTTGATGTAGATTATCATTGAACAATTTGTCTATAAAATAGTATCATCCAAATAAACTTCTGTTTTTAATATTTACACTGAACATCATGAACGCGACCAAGCAGGAGCAAGTGGAGTGAGCGAGGGGGAGGGTGTAGGAGGGGGTGTCCCCCTCCCATGGTGAGAACTTTTTGCATTTTGATGTTGTAAATGGTGCAATTTGATGCAGGTTTTTGCGTGTTTTATCGACTTGAAACAGTCCCACTTGTTTAAGGTAGCAGTACATTTTGATGTAAATTGTTATTGAACAATGTGCCCATATGATATCATTTAAATAAGCTTCTTGTATTAATTCTTACACTGATGTCATGAACACGACTGAACCCAAGCAAGTGGAGCGAGCGAGAGGGGAGAGTTTGTCCCCCCTCCCACGGTGAGAACTTTTTGCATTTTGACGTTGTAAGTGGCGCAATTTGATGCATGTATTTGCTTGCTTTATCGACTTGAAACAGTCCCACTTGTTTAAGGTAGCAGTATATTTTGATGTAGATTATTATTGACCAATTGTCTACAAAATAGCATCATCCAAATAAACTTCCTGTTTTAATATTTACGCTGAATATCATGAACGCGACCAAGCAAGAGCGAGCGGAGTGAGCGAGGGGGGAGGGTGTGTCCCCCTCCCATGGTAAGAACTTTTTGTATTTTGATGTTGTAAATGGTGCAATTTGATGCATGTTTTTGCTTGTTTTATCGACTTGAAACAGTCCCACTTGTTTAAGGTAGCAGTACATTTTGATGTAAATTATTATTGAACAATTTGCCCATAGAATAGTATAATTTAAATAAACTTCTTGTATTAATTCTTACAATGAATATTATGAACGCTGTCTGTTAAAGCAATCAAACAGAAAAGGCATGCACACGAGGGTGTACATATAAAGGGGCATTTCTCCTCTCACACGAAGGTGATTTTGTATTTTCAGACCTGAAATTCAGCGATCTTGTGCAAACTTTTGGTGCATTACTTGAATTTTCTAGCCCCCTCCCAAAAATAATAATTTAAACAAACAGGTTTTTTTCCCCATTTTTTTCATTGAGGTGTTAATGGCTCTTATTCAGAGTGTGCATCATCTCTGTGTATGTACAAAGTATAGCGAGGTACAGTTTAGGGGGAAGAATGCGGGAGGGGGATACCCCCTCCCGCTCGACGGAGTTCTTGAGTTTTTAGAATTGAAATAAAGCGATCTGAAGCACACTTTTTGTGGAAAATTTGGAAATTGTCATTCCCCATAGTGTACTAAGTCTATAGAAGGGACAAGGCAATGGGAGGGTGGCAAGATACCTCTCCCATATTCGATTATATATATATTTTTTTGCCTTCCAAATCCCCGGTCAAAATCTTAGGGGGGAGGCGACTGCCCCATCGCCCCCCCCCCCCTTTGCTATACCAGTGGGCATGGTAGGAAAAGGTTAATTGAAAGGAGATAATATCCCTTCCCCCACGACGGAACTTTTGAATTTTTATAAAGTTAAGTGACAGATCTGGTGCACACTTTCGATGAAACATTTGTAAATCTGTCAATGTATAGGTGTATTAAGTCCATGGACCGAACGGGGGAGGGTGTGGGCAAGGGTATCCCCCTCCCACACGAGAGAGACTTTGCTTTTTTAGAATTGAAATTCAGCAACCTGCCACCTGGTGCACACTTTGGATGAAATAATTGGACAGATTCCTAACAAACAAAGCAAGAAAATCTTTTCATCTCGGGAATTATAATTATGTGGGGGTGGGACAAATGGTGCGCCTGCCCCTCCAATACTATGGGGCAACTTTTTTTTCTGTCAAAAAGCAAGAAAAATCTTCTCATCTTGGGAATTATCAATTACGGGGGAAGGGGCAAAATCATAATATGCTTATGCACTTGTCAATTGTAGTCCCAGCCCATGGGTACCCGGGGATGGCCGGGACTTGCAACCAAGTTGGGCGGGGATTTCAGCATTTTTTTCACCCGGGTGGGTCGGGAATAGACCGGGCTTTGTAGGGGGAAATTCACTTACCGGTAATTTGCCCCGGTGGGCTGGGGATGTACCGGGGTGTTGTCGGGGGAAATTCAATTATTTTGCCCCGGTGGGTCGCGAATGGACCGGGCTTTGTCGGGGGAGATTCACTTATTTTGCCCCGGTGGGTGGGGAATAAACTGGGGCTTGTCGGGGGAAATTCGCTCCAACCAAATGGCAGGCATTTGGGGCGGGAATTTTGGCCGGGATTGAGCCAGATTTTGCTTGAGAGTTGACCATGACTTGTACTATTTCCAGTACGGTAATGTGACCATAAATTATTTCGCTTGACTAGCAATTCCCCGCTATTGAGGACTTGGTAACATTGCCCAAAAGTCGCGTAACCGCATGAATCATGTAAGAAAATAGAGCCTAGCGTGAAACATGCGCGATTTGCACATTTCATGAATTTTTCTGATGTGGAACCTTCGATCGTATCGTCCGCGGATGTGCGCCGGATCGGCGCTTTACGCGCTTCCATGCGGGCTCGGTCACACTGCCCAAAAGTTGCGTAATCGCATAAATCATGTAAGAAATTTGGTTTTGTGTGCTTGTCCGTCGAGACTTTGACCATTTTCGCTGATTTACGAAATGAAAAATCACCGATGAATTGCTCAAGAACTACGGAAAGATCACGCAAAAATATAGCGCCACAATCATACGTGAGTTGTTAGTGATATATTAGTGATTCATCGATCAGTATTTCGTAAGTATTACATGCGCTTATTTGCGTGTTCTGTTGAAGATACATAGACCTACGCCAATATTTTTTTTCAGTGATTTTCAGTGATACGTAGGTGTTACAAGCGCGAAACATGCGTCATTATTTATGTCTGCTAATCGTCGGTGGAGAGTTGTTGGTGAACGCGATAGCGGCAACATTTTCGCAAACAATCGCTGATATTCCACGCATATTTCACGCATTGTTCGCGTAGGAACCACGCAAACTCCGCAAAAATCACGTAAAACAGCGCAATAATGCGTAAACTTTTACGCGAAGCCGAGTTTTGAGCTCCTCAAAACTCGGAATTGCGTAAAGCGCCGATCCGGCGCACATCGGCTGGCAACTAGGAAGGTTCCACGTTGTAGACAAACTAATGAAATGCGCACTGGATCGCGCATGTATCGCGTAAATAAGGCTCGAATTTCTTACGTGATTCATGCATTTACGCGACTTTTGGGCAGTGTGACAGGTCCTCAAAGGCCAGGTTTTTGAGCAGCTCAAAACTCGGCTTCACGTAATTTTTGCGTAGTTTGCGTTGTTCTTACGCGAAAAACGGGCGAAATATGCGTGGAATATCAGTGATCGTTTGAGAAAATGTTGCCGCTATCAGTTGTATCACATTCATGTGCGAATCATGCGCGACTCATACGCAATTCATTGTGATAAAGCGCAGATTATGCGTGATTTTCCGTGGACCTCAGTCGTCGCGCACAACCACGAATTCGCCCTATTTGGGCCCTTTGCATGCCTATGTGCTGAAAGTGCGTGGTTTAATGATTTTTGAGTGATATTTCCGTAGTTCTTGCGCAATTCATTGGTGATTTTCATCGCGTAAATCAGCGAAAATTCTCAACTGACAAGCACGCACAACCAAATTTCTTGCGTGATTCATGCAAACTTACGCGACTTTTGGGCAGTGTGAACGGGCCTCGAGGGTCGGGACTTGGCCGGGGATTTCTATGCAAATATGCCCGGGTTGTCGGGGACTTGGCCGGGGATTTCTGCACAAATATCGCCCGGACTGTCGGGGAATTGGCCGCGGATTTCAACTTCAATTTTGCCTGGTCTGCCGGGGACTTAGCAGGGGATTTCCGTGAAAATGTCGGAGACTTGGCCGGGACTTGGCCGGGTAGTGTAACATCCCAAAATTGCAAGTGGGATGCAAGTCCCGGCCATCCCCAGGTACCCTGGGGCCGGGACTACAATTGACAAGTGCATTACCCCTTGGGCTCGTATTATATGGATTGGTCAGAAGTAACGTGCTGTACATCGACCCTACATACCTGTAAGTAGCATACGTAAATGCAAACGTGTACGTGCTCCGTACCGTACGGATGTACAGTACTGTCGATGAATAGTAAACACTGTAGAATACTAGTAGATATGTATAGAATCAGTGCTGCCAGAACCCAGGGTGCGAATTGTTTTGCCCATGAATTTTTTGTCCCTGGTGCAAAATGAAAAAATAAAACAATAAACACAAGAATAATTATGTAGCGTCCGGCGTTGAAGTCGCTCGCAGACTGAAGTGGTGACGCCCTGGTGACGCCCATGACTATGTCGGGTGTATTATGTGAATACTGGTCATTTATATGACCACTCCTTTTCTCTCTTCTGCTGTCTTTTTTAGTCAACCTGCTGTCATATTTACTACAACCACAATTAACAAGTCAGTTTCTGATCGTATGTTACACGATTTGTGTGGTGATTTGCCACTCTGATACGCTTAAACCATGTTCACTATCGTGTCTATTTTCACGTTAAGTTTGTGCTGCTTAGTGTTGCTGTTCACTTTTTGTTTCACTTCCGCTGTCGAACATTGCGGTAGAAATGCTCGGATAGAAAGCCAAAAGAAGAGTGTACGCTAAAGACCTAGCGTACTGGTTATCTATTGTTGCAACAACAATGGAGCATACATGCGTGGACAAAATATATCTGACACGCTGCGAGGCATATCTCCGAAAGCCAAACTATGTAAATGTGTGTGACGCACTATCCAATCGCACGCGAGATGCAGCGCCGTAGCAACACTGGGCATAGTGGCTCGGCATTTGAAAGAAGATCGAAAACTGACGAGTGCGCTCCAACATAGGGTGTTTAAAGGGATTGTATAGTTTTGGTTGAGACCTAATTTCAGGTTTCTAACATTTTTTTCTGAGGTAATAAGAAACCTCTTGAAATATGAAAGAGCATGTAATTCCATGAGGAATTCAACGTTTATTTGATGAAAATTGGTTTTGAAATGGCTGAGATATCCAAAACAGAGCGATTCTAATAAAGTGTGGGACCCACATTTTACTACAATCGCTTTGTTTTACTTTGTTTTTGGATCTTTCAGTCATTCCAAAACCGATTTTCATCAAATAAACTTTGAATTCCTCTTAGAGTGGTATGCTCTGTACTATTTCATAAGTGTTTTCTTGATATCTCGCAAAAAGTTAAAAGAACAATTCTCATCTCCACCAATACTGTACCATCCCTTTAAATTTCCATTTTCGGTAGGAAAAACTTAGTGTTATGCTGTGAAATTTAGTGTAGATGTAGAAAACATTTCAAAGATTCAATTTCTGCGAAAACCCAAATTCGACAAAAAAAATGGTCAAAATCTTTGTACCCCGCCTAGGAGGGAATTTCCTCTTGCGACTTTTGCCTGAAACCGCTGTCGCGGGTCACATATTTTTGTATGATTGGTACAAAAAAAACTGCTGTTGCCATGGCAACAGATTCGATCACACACACACACACACACAAAACAAGAGACCCGGGGGTCTCGCGTCTCGCGCTCACCTGAGTATCGCAAGTTCACCTTCGATGCATTCTGGCAGACTCTTACCTGAGAACATTGGAAACTTGTGGTGGGATAGCTTTGAGAGCTGGGGCATGGTGTCCATTTGCATATTCCATCACACTGGTAAAAATACCTGCAAGGTACACTGTACTTTATAGAGTGTTGGACTATGCAGTTTTGAAAAAAAAAAGACTTAAAGCCCTACCACTTTTGATTCTAGAGAACAATATTATTGAATATTCCTTATTTCGGAGGTGCGTTTGCCTCCCCCCCCCCCCCCCCGAGTTTTTTTTTTTTTTTTGGGGGGGGGGCACTGCAATGAACAAACTTGGAATTACTGTCATCAATACAAACACAAAGTAATTTGCTTTATCAAGTCTGGTTCTAGAGAAAAATTGTAAATATTCCTTAATGTTGGGGGGGGGGGGGGGGATTAGGCCCCCTCAGGTCCCCAAAGGGAGCATGCTGCCCTGTTGAACAAATTGAGATCTTAACTCCCTGGCATGCAACCTGTCAAGTTTGGTGAATATTCATCATGGGGTTTTTCAACAATTATGAACATGTACAATTTACACCACCATTTGGACCCATTCCATCCCACTTCCTTGGGTCCCAAGGGGGGTCCCAAGGGGGAAATGGGCACCCCGGATTCTGCCATGAACAAACTTGAAACAACAGTCATCAATATACTGACTCATCGTATTAACTTACTTCAATCACTTCTGGTTCTAGAGAAAATATTTAAAGATTCCTTACGGGGGGGGGGGGGGGGGGGGGTGGGTTGGGGCCCCCCCCCCTGGGGGCCCCCAGGTGGGGCATGATGCCCATTTGATGGAATTGAGATTCTATCCCCCTAGGGATGCTACCTGCTAAGTTTGGTGAAAATTCATAGTGGCAGTTTTAAGAAAAAGAAGAAAATGTACAATTTGGGCCCCATTAGGACCCCTCCCCATCCCCCTCCCCTGGGTCCCAAGGGGGGCACCCCTGATTCCGCCATGAACAAACTTGGAACTACATTCACCAATGTATTAACTCATAGTACTAACTTAGCTCTATCACTTCTGGTTCTAGAGAAGAAGATTTTTAAAGGTTTCTCAGTTTTGAGGGGTTTGGGCTGCTCTGGGGGCCCCCCAGGAGGTGGATGGTGCCCATTTGAACAAATTGAGATCCTATCCCCCTAGAGATGCTACCTGCCAAGTTTGGGGAAAATCGGTCATGGGGTTCTCAAGAAGAAGATAAAAATGTAAAAAGTTTACGCACGACGGATGATGCACGACGGACGCCAGACGACGAGTGATCGCAATAGCTCACTTGAGCCTTCGGCTCAGGTGAGCTAAAAAAGGCATCCTGCACAACACACATTACATTGAACATCTATATCCCAAATTTCAACTGGATTGCTCTAAAACTGAGAGAGAAGTTTGATCCACAACATTTGGTAAGATTTAAAAAAAAAATTTGCTGTTGCCATGGCAATGCATTATGCAATAATTAAGAAAAAAGTGTCTTGCACATCTTCCTTTGATAGCGGTCACACATGCCAAATTTGAAAATAATTGCTCAAAATGAGAGAGTAGTTCGATCCACAACATTTTGTAAGATTTTGTTTAAATTTGCTGTTGCCATGGCAATGCATTATGCAACACTAATGCACTTGTCAACTGGAGTCCCAACCCCTGGGTACCCAGGGATGGCCGGGACTTGCAACCAAGTTGGCATGGGATTTCAGCATTTTTTTGCCTAGGTGGGTCAGGAATAGACCGTGCTTTGTCGGGGGAAATTCACTATTTTGCCCTGGTGGGTCGGGAATATACCGGGGTGTTGTCGAGAGAAATTCACTTATTTTGCCCCGGCAGGTCGGGAATATACCAGGGTGTTGTCGGGGGAAATTCAATTATTTTGCCCCAGTGCGTCGGGAATGGACTGGGCTTGTCGGGGGAGATTTACTTATTTTGCACCGCTGGGTCGGGAATAGACCGGGCTTTGTTGGGGGAGGTCCACTTATTTTGCCCCGGTAGGTGGGGAATAAACCGGGGCTTGTCGGGGGAAATTTGCTCTAACCAAATGGCAGGGATTGGGGGCCAATCATATGTGAGTCGTTAGTGATAGATGGGTCATTCCATCGGGTTGGGGGCAAAAATTGTGACATCAGAGTCCAAAAATAGAAGTGTGATAAATGGATTGTTTTTGTTTTTTCCAAGTTTTGTGGGACAATTCTTCAACTAAATCCACTCAAGGCTTCATAATACTGTCCTTCATATTTGAGTAAACTGAGAAACAAGATTTGACAAAATACCACCATTACTTGGACATCATTTATCATCCTTGCTAAGACTATACTTGCTTTACCTTCAAAATAAAAGGAGTTGATCTCAATCACTCCTAAGAAACTTTTTACTAACAAAATTGTTAATCACTTTGTTCCACATTCTTCAACATGCTACAAGTATTTTGACAGATAGAGCATCAATAAATGGAACATGAGACTCCTTGTGTATAGCAGTACCGAACGAAATCAGTTTTTGTTTATTTTGAACATCCTAATATAAACCGACCTTTGATGTTGTTGTTTTCGATTAATAAACCTTCGAAGTACTCAGTAATGAATCGTTTCACTTTATGATTAAACAAACCTTATGAATAACGACCATCACTCGTGTACAGTAATCTGGGAGGTACATTTTTGTATGATAACTCTTTGATGTCACGGCCAAACTACCGCATTATACTAGTACCCAGAAAGGAAAGTGCAACGATGTCCCAAAGTTCTCGCGCTTCTAGCGCATTTGCATGCAGTAGGCCTACCACGTGGTCGAGCAGGCGAGAAAGCAAAAACTGTACTAAGTACTTGTAGTAGATAGTACACGGCGCGTTGTTGCGATGCAGAGACGGCTAATTATATTGCAACGGTGAAACGGGAAAGGCCTAAAAGAAAACGGAACCTTCATCATCGGCACCTACTTCTCTTTCATTTATCATTGAGGAACTGCTGCCAACAAAAGGTATGGAATTTCTGCATTGTTTCTGGGAGGATATGCCCCTCACAACGCTCATTACATCTCCGTGAAAATGTCGCATTTAGTGGCATTTTTAGCGGCAATATATAAGGCTTCCGCCCGTACCCACCCTAGAACAGCGCACATAAGTGCCCACAAGCGTGAAGAAATTCCTGGCAAGAGATGGCAGCATTCATTTTCTATGAATAGCCATTACTCATCGGAAAGAAAACATTGTTCACATTCCCGACCGGAACTGTAAACGCGTGTAGACGCGTGTAGGCGCGTTTGTATACTCGCCCAGAAAGCTGCACGCATTTGGCTGCGTGCAGACCAAATCTAAATGCGTCTAGACGCATCTACACGCATCTGGAGTGACAACTTGGACGTGAGCGCCACTGTACGTTGTTCTGCCTTGCTACTGCCGTGGTTAGCAGAACAACTTTTGTTGTTTTGCCTAACCACGCACTTGATCCGAGGTTTGGGTGATCAGGCAAAACAACGTATCTTCAAAAAGTCTGATATTTTGAACAAAAAATCTTATTTTGACTTGATTTTTAACTAGATACTAGAAGAGTGATATAAGCCATATAGAAAAAAAGTTTCTTGGAAAATTATTAGATTGGAGAGAAATGGGAACAATTCTAGTACTTTGTGGCTTCAAATTCTAAAATCGTGAATATTCTCTTAAGTACCAAAATGCAGATACGTTGTTTTGCCAAATCACATTCCCTGTGCAGAATGATGCGCAGAGAGGCTGCACGCTGCACAGAGGCTGCACGCTGCACATACGTTGTTTTGCCTTTCTACTGCTCAATGCGAGGTAAGATACGTTGTTTTGCCATGCTACTGCCGTGGTGTGCAGAACAACTTGCGTTGTTTTGCCTAACCACGCACGTGATCCGATGTTTGGGTGATCAGGCAAAACAACGTATCTACAAAAAGTCTTTGATATTTTGAACAAAAAATCTCTTTTTGACTTAAATTTTAACTAGATACTAGAAGAATGATATTTCTTAAGCCAAATTTTAAAAAAGTATCTTGGAAAATTATTCGACTGGAGAGAAATGGGAACAATTCTAGTACTTTGTGGCTTCAAAATCTAAAATTGCGAATATCTCGAAAGTACCAAAACGCAGATACACTGTACGTTGTTTTGCCAAATCACGGCCGAGTGGAAAGTTGTCAGTGAACGCGATAGCGGCAACATTTTCGCGAACAATCGCTGATATTCCACGTATATTTCGTGCATTGTTCGTGTGAGAACTACGCAAACTACACACAAATAACGTAAAACAGCGCAATACTGTGTAAACTTTTACGTGAAGCCGAGTTTTGAGCCGCTCAAAACCCGGAATCGCGTAAAGCCCCAATGCGGCGCACATCGGCTGACAACTACGAAGGTTCCATGTCAGACAAACTCATGAAATGCGCAAATCGCGCATGTATCACGTAAGGCTCAAATTTCTTACGTGATTCATGCGTTTACGCGACTTTTGGGCAGTGTGACCGGGCCCTCCAAGGCCAGGTTTTGAGCAGCTCAAAACTCGGCTTCGCGTAAAAGTTTATGCAGTATTGCGCTGTTTTACGTAATCTCCACCAATACTGTACCATCCCTTTAAATTTCCATTTTCGGTAGGAAAAACTTAGTGTTATGCTGTGAAATTTAGTGTAGATGTAGAAAACATTTCAAAGATTCAATTTCTGCGAAAACCCAAATTCGACAAAAAAAATGGTCAAAATCTTTGTACCCCGCCTAGGAGGGAATTTGCTCTTGCGACTTTTGCCTGAAACCGCTGTCGCGGTCACATATTTTTGTATGATTGGTACAAAAAACTGCTGTTGCCATGGCAACAGATTCAATCACACACACACACACACACAAAACAAGAGACCCGGGGGTCTCGCGTCTCGCGCTCACCTGAGTATCGCAAGTTCACCTTCGATGCATTCTGGCAGACTCTTACCTGAGAACATTGGAAACTTGTGGTGGGATAGCTTTGAGAGCTGGGGCATGGTGTCCATTTGCATATTCCATCACACTGGTAAAAATACCTGCAAGGTACACTGTACTTTATAGAGTGTTGGACTATGCAGTTTTGAAAAAAAAAAGACTTAAAGCCCTACCACTTTTGATTCTAGAGAACAATATTATTGAATATTCCTTATTTCGGAGGTGCGTTTGCCTCCCCCCCCCCCCCCCCCGAGTTTTTTTTTTTTTTTTTTTTTTTTTTTGGGGGGGGGGGGGGGCACTGCAATGAACAAACTTGGAATTACTGTCATCAATACAAACACAAAGTAATTTGCTTTATCAAGTCTGGTTCTAGAGAAAAATTGTAAATATTCCTTAATGTTGGGGGGGGGGGGGGGGATTAGGCCCCCTCAGGTCCCCAAAGGGAGCATGCTGCCCTGTTGAACAAATTGAGATCTTAACTCCCTGGCATGCAACCTGTCAAGTTTGGTGAATATTCATCACGGGGTTTTTCAACAATTATGAACATGTACAATTTACACCACCATTTGGACCCATTCCATCCCACTTCCTTGGGTCCCAAGGGGGGTCCCAAGGGGGGTCCCAAGGGGGAAATGGGCACCCCGGATTCTGCCATGAACAAACTTGAAACAACAGTCATCAATATACTGACTCATCGTATTAACTTACTTCAATCACTTCTGGTTCTAGAGAAAATATTTAAAGATTTCTTACGGGGGGGGGGGGGGGGGGGTGGGTTGGGCCCCCCCCCCCTGGGGGCCCCCAGGTGGGGCATGATGCCCATTTGATGGAATTGAGATTCTATCCCCCTAGGGATGCTACCTGCTAAGTTTGGTGAAAATTCATAATGGCAGTTTTAAGAAAAAGAAGAAAATGTACAATTTGGGCCCCATTAGGACCCCTCCCCATCCCCCTCCCCTGGGTCCCAAGGGGGGCACCCCTGATTCCGCCATTAACAAACTTGGAACTACATTCACCAATGTACTAACTCATAGTACTAACTTAGCTCTATCACTTCTGGTTCTAGAGAAGAAGATTTTTAAAGGTTTCTCAGTTTTGAGGGGTTTGGGCTGCTCTGGGGGCCCCCCAGGAGGTGGATGGTGCCCATTTGAACAAATTGAGATCCTATCCCCCTAGAGATGCTACCCGCCAAGTTTGGGGAAAATCGGTCATGGGGTTCTCAAGAAGAAGATAAAAATGTAAAAAGTTTACGCACGACGGATGATGCACGACGGACGCCAGACGACGAGTGATCGCAATAGCTCACTTGAGCCTTCGGCTCAGGTGAGCTAAAAAAGGCATCCTGCACAACACACATTACATTGAACATCTATATCCCAAATTTCAACTGGATTGCTCTAAAACTGAGAGAGAAGTTTGATCCACAACATTTGGTAAGATTTAAAAAAAAAATTTGCTGTTGCCATGGCAATGCATTATGCAATAATTAAGAAAAAAGTGTCTTGCACATCTTCCTTTGATAGCGGTCACACATGCCAAATTTGAAAATAATTGCTCAAAATGAGAGAGTAGTTCGATCCACAACATTTTGTAAGATTTTGTTTAAATTTGCTGTTGCCATGGCAATGCATTATGCAACACTAATGCACTTGTCAACTGGAGTCCCAACCCCTGGGTACCCAGGGATGGCCGGGACTTGCAACCAAGTTGGCATGGGATTTCAGCGTTTTTTTGCCTAGGTGGGTCAGGAATAGACCGTGCTTTGTCGGGGGAAATTCACTATTTTGCCCTGGTGGGTCGGGAATATACCGGGGTGTTGTCGAGAGAAATTCACTTATTTTGCCCCGGCAGGTCGGGAATATACCAGGGTGTTGTCGGGGGAAATTCAATTATTTTGCCCCAGTGCGTCGGGAATGGACTGGGCTTGTCGGGGGAGATTTACTTATTTTGCACCGCTGGGTCGGGAATAGACCGGGCTTTGTTGGGGGAGGTCCACTTATTTTGCCCCGGTAGGTGGGGAATAAACCGGGGCTTGTCGGGGGAAATTCGCTCTAACCAAATGGCAGGGATTGGGGGCGGGAATTTTGGCCAGGATTGAGCCGGATTTTGCTTGAGAGTTGATGTGACTTGTACCATTTCTAGTACGGTAATGTGACCATAGATTATTTCGCTTGACTAGCAATGCCCCGCTATTGAGGGCTCGGTAACACTGCCCAAAAGTCGCGTAAACCCATGAATCACGTAAAAAGTCAAGCCTTACGCGATACATGCGCAATTTGCGCATTTCATGAGTTTGTCTGATGTAGAACCTACGTATAGTTGTCCGCCGAATTGTTATCCGGCGCTTTACGTGATTCCATGGGGGCTAGGTCACACTGCCCAAAAGTCACGTAAACGCATGAATCACGTAAGAAATTTGGTTTTGTGTGCTTGTCTGTCGATAATTTGACCATTTTCGCTGATTTACGTGATAAAAATCACCAGTGAATTGCGCAAGAACTACGGAAAGATCACGCAAAAATCACTAATATAGCGCCAATCATATGTGAGTCGTTAGTGATAGATGGGTCATTCCATCGGGTTGGGGCAAAAATTGTGACATCAGAGTCCAAAAATAGAAGTGTGATAAATGGATTGTTTTGTTTTTTCCAAGTTTTGTGGGACAATTCTTCAACTAAATCCACTCAAGGCTTCATAATACTGTCCTTCATATTTGAGTAAACTGAGAAACAAGATTTGACAAAATACCACCATTACTTGGACATCATTTATCATCCTTGCTAAGACTATACTTGCTTTACCTTCAAAATAAAAGGAGTTGATCTCAATCACTCCTAAGAAACTTTTTACTAACAAAATTGTTAATCACTTTGTTCCACATTCTTCAACATGCTACAAGTATTTTGACAGATAGAGCATCAATAAATGGAACATGAGACTCCTTGTGTATAGCAGTACCGAACGAAATCAGTTTTGTTTATTTTGAACATCCTAATATAAACCGACCTTTGATGTTGTTGTTTTCGATTAATAAACCTTCGAAGTACTCAGTAATGAATCGTTTCACTTTATGATTAAACAAACCTTATGAATAACGACCATCACTCGTGTACAGTAATCTGGGAGGTACATTTTTGTATGATAACTCTTTGATGTCACGGCCAAACTACCGCATTATACTAGTACCCAGAAAGGAAAGTGCAACGATGTCCCAAAGTTCTCGCGCTTCTAGCGCATTTGCATGCAGTAGGCCTACCACGTGGTCGAGCAGGCGAGAAAGCAAAAACTGTACTAAGTACTTGTAGTAGATAGTACACGGCGCGTTGTTGCGATGCAGAGACGGCTAATTATATTGCAACGGTGAAACGGGAAAGGCCTAAAAGAAAACGGAACCTTCATCATCGGCACCTACTTCTCTTTCATTTATCATTGAGGAACTGCTGCCAACAAAAGGTATGGAATTTCTGCATTGTTTCTGGGAGGATATGCCCCTCACAACGCTCATTACATCTCCGTGAAAATGTCGCATTTAGTGGCATTTTTAGCGGCAATATATAAGGCTTCCGCCCGTACCCACCCTAGAACAGCGCACATAAGTGCCCACAAGCGTGAAGAAATTCCTGGCAAGAGATGGCAGCATTCATTTTCTATGAATACCGTAAAGTTCCGTGTATAAGACGCACTATTTTTTCGTCGGAAAACGTTGAAAATCGGGGGTGCGTCGTATACACGGGTACAGTCGAATCACGGAAAAAAATCTGTCATGTACACCCAATTTTATAAGGCCAACTTGGGGCCATGTATGCCCATCGACGTTTGGAAGGTAAGCAATCACTAGAACTTACGGATAAAAGAGCGATCTTTCAATCTGGACACACACAAAAGCTGCAAATACGAGATAAACTTACATCGGCCTTGTGCAGTAACGATGTATCAATCTGGCCATAGACAACAGCTGTAACACTATACAGCACTGCTGTATGCTACCGATGTCAGTCTACCAAGCTACCAACAGCCAACCTAGTAGCTGGAATACGCGATGTACAGGTATCATTACTAAATTACCGATACCGTAAAACTTATCAATGTACTAGTATCAATATGGCCATAGACAAAAGCTGTAAAATACGGAGTAGGATCGACACTATGTCACCGTAAATATGAACGATGTGTGAAGCATGCATGCATATCCATGTCGTTCGTTTGCTCTTCATTTCACGAGTGCAAGACCAGCTAGGATAGCATAGCTACACTGTGCTGTAGCTAGCTAGCTAGCTAGCTAGCAAGCCTTTGGCAAAGGCAGCAGCTGCATGTTATGCAGAGAGGCTTTTGCAATGGACTCGCGTGCACACAGCGATCGGATCGAAGCGCGCTTGCCCGTTGCGCGCTGTGTGTGCAAGTCCATTGCTCTCTGTGTGCTTGTGCTGAAATTATAGCGAGCTGCCTTTTGCAAAAGGCTAGCACTGTGCATACAAGCATGGTACAAGAGACACACATGTTACTGGTAACAGTGCATGAGTGTAATTACCGTACGCACCGTACGTCTTGCCGTATGATCCCTCTGCTACACTTGTTGATGTTTTTCTTATTTTTCGTGATGAACCTTCCACTCTGACATGCGTCAATATGCGAGACACCCTCTGCTATGTATGACAGCAAAGATCGTACTGTTACTCATGAGTATGATATGCATGACACATATACCACGATTGAAAGGCGAAACAAATAGCTAGTGAGTACCGAGACAAGTCTCGCATTTTGCGTCTTCCATATTTTGTTGATATCCGATGAATACCGTTAAAAGAAAATATAAAAGGAAACGAAAAATAGAGCAAATACATGCTGCATTCTAGGGAAATATTGAGCTGAAATAATATGTAGGACACACGCAATATTTGCGTGGACATTTTCGTGTTTTGTTTTTTTTTATAATTTTAGGTCCGAAATTAGGGGTGCGTCTTATACACGGGTGCGTCTTATACACGGAACTTTACGGTAACCATTACTCATTGGAAAGAAAACATTGTTCACATTCCCGACCGGAACTGTAAACGCGTGTAGACGCGTGTAGGCGCGTTTGTATACTCGCCCAGAAAGCTGCACGCATTTGGCTGCGTGCAGACCAAATCTAAATGCGTCTAGACGCATCTACACGCATCTGGAGTGACAACTTGGACGTGAGCGCCACTGTACGTTGTTCTGCCTTGCTACTGCCGTGGTTAGCAGAACAACTTTTGTTGTTTTGCCTAACCACGCACTTGATCCGAGGTTTGGGTGATCAGGCAAAACAACGTATCTTCAAAAAGTCTGATATTTTGAACAAAAAATCTTATTTTGACTTGATTTTTAACTAGATACTAGAAGAGTGATATAAGCCATATAGAAAAAAAGTTTCTTGGAAAATTATTAGATTGGAGAGAAATGGGAACAATTCTAGTACTTTGTGGCTTCAAATTCTAAAATCGTGAATATTCTCTTAAGTACCAAAATGCAGATACGTTGTTTTGCCAAATCACATTCCCTGTGCAGAATGATGCGCAGAGAGGCTGCACGCTGCACAGAGGCTGCACGCTGCACATACGTTGTTTTGCCTTTCTACTGCTCAATGCGAGGTAAGATACGTTGTTTTGCCATGCTACTGCCGTGGTGTGCAGAACAACTTGCGTTGTTTTGCCTAACCACGCACGTGATCCGATGTTTGGGTGATCAGGCAAAACAACGTATCTACAAATAGTCTTTGATATTTTGAACAAAAAATCTCTTTTTGACTTAAATTTTAACTAGATACTAGAAGAATGATATTTCTTAAGCCAAATTTTAAAAAAGTATCTTGGAAAATTATTCGACTGGAGAGAAATGGGAACAATTCTAGTACTTTGTGGCTTCAAAATCTAAAATTGCGAATATCTCGAAAGTACCAAAACGCAGATACACTGTACGTTGTTTTGCCAAATCACGGCCGAGTGGAAAGTTGTTAGTGAACGCGATAGCGGCAACATTTTCGCGAACAATCGCTGATATTCCACGTATATTTCGTGCATTGTTCGTGTGAGAACTACGCAAACTACACACAAATAACGTAAAACAGCGCAATACTGTGTAAACTTTTACGTGAAGCCGAGTTTTGAGCCGCTCAAAACCCGGAATCGCGTAAAGCCCCAATGCGGCGCACATCGGCTGACAACTACGAAGGTTCCATGTCAGACAAACTCATGAAATGCGCAAATCGCGCATGTATCACGTAAGGCTCAAATTTCTTACGTGATTCATGCGTTTACGCGACTTTTGGGCAGTGTGACCGGGCCCTCCAAGGCCAGGTTTTGAGCAGCTCAAAACTCGGCTTCGCGTAAAAGTTTATGCAGTATTGCGCTGTTTTACGTAATCTCCACCAATACTGTACCATCCCTTTAAATTTCCATTTTCGGTAGGAAAAACTTAGTGTTATGCTGTGAAATTTAGTGTAGATGTAGAAAACATTTCAAAGATTCAATTTCTGCGAAAACCCAAATTCGACAAAAAAAATGGTCAAAATCTTTGTACCCCGCCTAGGAGGGAATTTGCTCTTGCGACTTTTGCCTGAAACCGCTGTCGCGGTCACATATTTTTGTATGATTGGTACAAAAAACTGCTGTTGCCATGGCAACAGATTCAATCACACACACACACACACACAAAACAAGAGACCCGGGGGTCTCGCGTCTCGCGCTCACCTGAGTATCGCAAGTTCACCTTCGATGCATTCTGGCAGACTCTTACCTGAGAACATTGGAAACTTGTGGTGGGATAGCTTTGAGAGCTGGGGCATGGTGTCCATTTGCATATTCCATCACACTGGTAAAAATACCTGCAAGGTACACTGTACTTTATAGAGTGTTGGACTATGCAGTTTTGAAAAAAAAAAGACTTAAAGCCCTACCACTTTTGATTCTAGAGAACAATATTATTGAATATTCCTTATTTCGGAGGTGCGTTTGCCTCCCCCCCCCCCCCCCCCCGAGTTTTTTTTTTTTTTTTTTTTTTTTTTGGGGGGGGGGGGGGGGCACTGCAATGAACAAACTTGGAATTACTGTCATCAATACAAACACAAAGTAATTTGCTTTATCAAGTCTGGTTCTAGAGAAAAATTGTAAATATTCCTTAATGTTGGGGGGGGGGGGGGATTAGGCCCCCTCAGGTCCCCAAAGGGAGCATGCTGCCCTGTTGAACAAATTGAGATCTTAACTCCCTGGCATGCAACCTGTCAAGTTTGGTGAATATTCATCACGGGGTTTTTCAACAATTATGAACATGTACAATTTACACCACCATTTGGACCCATTCCATCCCACTTCCTTGGGTCCCAAGGGGGGTCCCAAGGGGGGTCCCAAGGGGGAAATGGGCACCCCGGATTCTGCCATGAACAAACTTGAAACAACAGTCATCAATATACTGACTCATCGTATTAACTTACTTCAATCACTTCTGGTTCTAGAGAAAATATTTAAAGATTTCTTATGGGGGGGGGGGGTGGGTTGGGCCCCCCCCCCTGGGGGCCCCCAGGTGGGGCATGATGCCCATTTGATGGAATTGAGATTCTATCCCCCTAGGGATGCTACCTGCTAAGTTTGGTGAAAATTCATAATGGCAGTTTTAAGAAAAAGAAGAAAATGTACAATTTGGGCCCCATTAGGACCCCTCCCCATCCCCCTCCCCTGGGTCCCAAGGGGGGCACCCCTGATTCCGCCATTAACAAACTTGGAACTACATTCACCAATGTACTAACTCATAGTACTAACTTAGCTCTATCACTTCTGGTTCTAGAGAAGAAGATTTTTAAAGGTTTCTCAGTTTTGAGGGGTTTGGGCTGCTCTGGGGGCCCCCCAGGAGGTGGATGGTGCCCATTTGAACAAATTGAGATCCTATCCCCCTAGAGATGCTACCCGCCAAGTTTGGGGAAAATCGGTCATGGGGTTCTCAAGAAGAAGATAAAAATGTAAAAAGTTTACGCACGACGGATGATGCACGACGGACGCCAGACGACGAGTGATCGCAATAGCTCACTTGAGCCTTCGGCTCAGGTGAGCTAAAAAAGGCATCCTGCACAACACACATTACATTGAACATCTATATCCCAAATTTCAACTGGATTGCTCTAAAACTGAGAGAGAAGTTTGATCCACAACATTTGGTAAGATTTAAAAAAAAAATTTGCTGTTGCCATGGCAATGCATTATGCAATAATTAAGAAAAAAGTGTCTTGCACATCTTCCTTTGATAGCGGTCACACATGCCAAATTTGAAAATAATTGCTCAAAATGAGAGAGTAGTTCGATCCACAACATTTTGTAAGATTTTGTTTAAATTTGCTGTTGCCATGGCAATGCATTATGCAACACTAATGCACTTGTCAACTGGAGTCCCAACCCCTGGGTACCCAGGGATGGCCGGGACTTGCAACCAAGTTGGCATGGGATTTCAGCGTTTTTTTGCCTAGGTGGGTCAGGAATAGACCGTGCTTTGTCGGGGGAAATTCACTATTTTGCCCTGGTGGGTCGGGAATATACCGGGGTGTTGTCGAGAGAAATTCACTTATTTTGCCCCGGCAGGTCGGGAATATACCAGGGTGTTGTCGGGGGAAATTCAATTATTTTGCCCCAGTGCGTCGGGAATGGACTGGGCTTGTCGGGGGAGATTTACTTATTTTGCACCGCTGGGTCGGGAATAGACCGGGCTTTGTTGGGGGAGGTCCACTTATTTTGCCCCGGTAGGTGGGGAATAAACCGGGGCTTGTCGGGGGAAATTCGCTCTAACCAAATGGCAGGGATTGGGGGCGGGAATTTTGGCCAGGATTGAGCCGGATTTTGCTTGAGAGTTGATGTGACTTGTACCATTTCTAGTACGGTAATGTGACCATAGATTATTTCGCTTGACTAGCAATGCCCCGCTATTGAGGGCTCGGTAACACTGCCCAAAAGTCGCGTAAACCCATGAATCACGTAAAAAGTCAAGCCTTACGCGATACATGCGCAATTTGCGCATTTCATGAGTTTGTCTGATGTAGAACCTACGTATAGTTGTCCGCCGAATTGTTATCCGGCGCTTTACGTGATTCCATGGGGGCTAGGTCACACTGCCCAAAAGTCACGTAAACGCATGAATCACGTAAGAAATTTGGTTTTGTGTGCTTGTCTGTCGATAATTTGACCATTTTCGCTGATTTACGTGATAAAAATCACCAGTGAATTGCGCAAGAACTACGGAAAGATCACGCAAAAATCACTAATATAGCGCCAATCATATGTGAGTCGTTAGTGATAGATGGGTCATTCCATCGGGTTGGGGCAAAAATTGTGACATCAGAGTCCAAAAATAGAAGTGTGATAAATGGATTGTTTTGTTTTTTCCAAGTTTTGTGGGACAATTCTTCAACTAAATCCACTCAAGGCTTCATAATACTGTCCTTCATATTTGAGTAAACTGAGAAACAAGATTTGACAAAATACCACCATTACTTGGACATCATTTATCATCCTTGCTAAGACTATACTTGCTTTACCTTCAAAATAAAAGGAGTTGATCTCAATCACTCCTAAGAAACTTTTTACTAACAAAATTGTTAATCACTTTGTTCCACATTCTTCAACATGCTACAAGTATTTTGACAGATAGAGCATCAATAAATGGAACATGAGACTCCTTGTGTATAGCAGTACCGAACGAAATCAGTTTTGTTTATTTTGAACATCCTAATATAAACCGACCTTTGATGTTGTTGTTTTCGATTAATAAACCTTCGAAGTACTCAGTAATGAATCGTTTCACTTTATGATTAAACAAACCTTATGAATAACGACCATCACTCGTGTACAGTAATCTGGGAGGTACATTTTTGTATGATAACTCTTTGATGTCACGGCCAAACTACCGCATTATACTAGTACCCAGAAAGGAAAGTGCAACGATGTCCCAAAGTTCTCGCGCTTCTAGCGCATTTGCATGCAGTAGGCCTACCACGTGGTCGAGCAGGCGAGAAAGCAAAAACTGTACTAAGTACTTGTAGTAGATAGTACACGGCGCGTTGTTGCGATGCAGAGACGGCTAATTATATTGCAACGGTGAAACGGGAAAGGCCTAAAAGAAAACGGAACCTTCATCATCGGCACCTACTTCTCTTTCATTTATCATTGAGGAACTGCTGCCAACAAAAGGTATGGAATTTCTGCATTGTTTCTGGGAGGATATGCCCCTCACAACGCTCATTACATCTCCGTGAAAATGTCGCATTTAGTGGCATTTTTAGCGGCAATATATAAGGCTTCCGCCCGTACCCACCCTAGAACAGCGCACATAAGTGCCCACAAGCGTGAAGAAATTCCTGGCAAGAGATGGCAGCATTCATTTTCTATGAATACCGTAAAGTTCCGTGTATAAGACGCACTATTTTTTCGTCGGAAAACGTTGAAAATCGGGGGTGCGTCGTATACACGGGTACAGTCGAATCACGGAAAAAAATCTGTCATGTACACCCAATTTTATAAGGCCAACTTGGGGCCATGTATGCCCATCGACGTTTGGAAGGTAAGCAATCACTAGAACTTACGGATAAAAGAGCGATCTTTCAATCTGGACACACACAAAAGCTGCAAATACGAGATAAACTTACATCGGCCTTGTGCAGTAACGATGTATCAATCTGGCCATAGACAACAGCTGTAACACTATACAGCACTGCTGTATGCTACCGATGTCAGTCTACCAAGCTACCAACAGCCAACCTAGTAGCTGGAATACGCGATGTACAGGTATCATTACTAAATTACCGATACCGTAAAACTTATCAATGTACTAGTATCAATATGGCCATAGACAAAAGCTGTAAAATACGGAGTAGGATCGACACTATGTCACCGTAAATATGAACGATGTGTGAAGCATGCATGCATATCCATGTCGTTCGTTTGCTCTTCATTTCACGAGTGCAAGACCAGCTAGGATAGCATAGCTACACTGTGCTGTAGCTAGCTAGCTAGCTAGCTAGCAAGCCTTTGGCAAAGGCAGCAGCTGCATGTTATGCAGAGAGGCTTTTGCAATGGACTCGCGTGCACACAGCGATCGGATCGAAGCGCGCTTGCCCGTTGCGCGCTGTGTGTGCAAGTCCATTGCTCTCTGTGTGCTTGTGCTGAAATTATAGCGAGCTGCCTTTTGCAAAAGGCTAGCACTGTGCATACAAGCATGGTACAAGAGACACACATGTTACTGGTAACAGTGCATGAGTGTAATTACCGTACGCACCGTACGTCTTGCCGTATGATCCCTCT